>NC_134484.1:235946905-236269405 GCF_040206685.1 Ascaphus truei | reverse complement strand
AATGATTAAAGCCCCAATAAGAGTCTAAAAATGCCCAATTATCCCAATGTATTTTGGAATGTCTTCACTTTTGTCTCTACCCCTCATTGATGCTCCCTTTGAAAGAATTATGAAATTTATAGTGTACTGCGCTTTGTAGTCAAGTGTACAGTACTGTTCTTTTGTTACTTCTATGAGAACTCTTGCTCATAACAAACCCGTGTATCAATGCAATGCAATGTGGTTTATATGGCAATCAGAGTGGCTGTTTTTTTCCATTTGATTGAAGCAGGGGGTCGCCGGAACTGAACCCCATTCATTTCAGCTCTGGGGACTCCCTGCTTCCCAAGATACTTCCCTCCATAGGGAACATTGTGTACTCCATAGCGGATTTTTCAAGCGGCGACGTCATCCAGTGCAGCTTCCTATTGGCCCACGGACTTTTAAACTTTGCAGAGATACCGGCACTCCCTTCGGAGATGAGTATCTCAGGAAGTAGGAGGTCCCCGGAGCTGAAATTGGGCTCTGCAGACCCCCTGCTTCAAACTTATGTAGAGAGAGGAAAAAAAAAAAAGGCCGCTTGGATTGCTGCTTTAAGTAACCACGTTGTAGTTCATTGATTCAAGGGTCTGTTGTGAGCAAGAGTTCTCGTAGAACACAATAGCAGTACCGTACACTTGAAGAATGCTGCTTGAATTGCTCCTTTAAAGCCATATTTTGTCAGATCAATCTTTTTCTTTAGAATCATATGTTTTATTGTGAAAACATTAAGTCATTCTTGATTTCAGAAAATTATTAATGTACAGTACAGTAGAAATTATTTCTACAAATACTCAAATTGGGATGTTCTAAAAACCGCTATACAATTCACCCCTGCAGCTTTGGGGTGTCTGTTGCATGGTATCAGTTATCATGCTTCACTCCATTCCTTGTAGTCAGACCCTACGCAAATTGGGCCAACGTGTTAATAATTAGATTGGCGTGTGCAGTAAGGTTTGATCAGTACATAAGTCCTGTAGTTAGATGCAAGTCCAAAAGATCCAGTATTACAAGATCTATGAGCAATAGCCACATCTCTTCCAACTTGCATCTAATATTTCTCCAGAACAAAGGCCTCTATAGAATGGATGATATTAGCTCTGCAGTGAAAACGAAAACTCCGCTGAAATATTTTAAGAAAAATCTCATTAAGTTTTTTTTTATTTCATATAAAAAAGTGACTTCAAGACATTGGTCGCAGCTTCCAAAAATGTAAAAAAATAAACAACTTCCCCTCTGCCCCCCCTCCAGTAAATTACACTGCTTGTATTAAGATCTGGTACTCTTGACAGCATAAACTGGTAAACTTACTTTTACTTGTCACTTTAGTTCTACAGAAAGAAATTACAAAGAATATTAGAAGCCCTTATACAGAAAACCCTTTAGCTGCTTGATATATTGCTAATTAATCCTCCAGAAAAGAGGAATTATTATCTTAGTCACTATTAAAAACATATAGAGCTTTAGCTTGGAGGTAGATTTTTAAACTCCTGAGGAATGTTACACATCTTTTGCATTATCTGATGTCACACAAGTTCGTCTTAACACTGTTTCTTCATAATTCTTTTGGGAAAGAAGTCCTTCTGTAACAGTTTTGCTCTCTTCAAATTTCGGTAACACCACTGCAATATAACCCTCTGTGGACGGCTAAAAAAAAGAAAAGAAAAAAGTAACATTATAAACCTCATCACTTAGCAGTAACAATTTTTTTTATGCTCTAGTAGTATAGATTTATTATCTTTACTGTTTGTATGTACTTTAAGTGTTAAAAAAAAAAGGGAAGGTAAATCAGGTCTTCAATATTGATAGGGGTAGAACTCGCTAAATAGAAGAAATGGATTTAGGAACAGTCAAGTATATACAAAGATCAATACATTTACTTCTCTCAAGTGATAGTTACAATTCAAAAACATATATACAATAGAAAAAAACCTGGTTTAAAAGTCCATGTATCTTGTTGGAGAAATATATAAAAAGTAATGAGGAGTGAATTCCTTTAGAGCAATGATGACGTAGATACTTTAATCGTGATCCAGCTGTACTGACCGGCTTTTTCAGGAGCTCCGGAAGAAACCGGTCAGTACATTGGCGAAATGTACATCGGGCATGAATGAGCTGTTCATGAGGATCAACAGAGCGTGCTTGAGGAGTAGGATTTCCCGCAGGACACGAAGGGTGTGAACGAAGAGCTACTGGACACCGTTGAAAGTGTGGAGCGCGCATAGATAGAGCTTGAGGAACGGGATTTTCCACAGGACACCAACCATCTATTTTAATATTGTGTATTTTGGTGGAGACTTGTGATTCATGGTATTTTCATGGAGTTGACCATTGTAGAATTTTTTGTTTTGTCGTGATATTTTAGTTGTTACTTTTTTACGCGCCCTCAACAGTTTTGTTTATTCTATTTGACAATCAATTCATCTACCATATGTCCCAGTTGAATAGCAAAAGTACCTCATTGAAAATATTCTGAAAATTAAGATTTTTTTTTTGGCTGAAAAGTATAAAAAAAAAATCTTAATCATTGGCTTTTGAAAACAATGTTTCTAGTGTCCTTTCTTTGAAATAATGCCAGTTAATTTATATTTTATTGTAGATAGACACTAGTTACTTTGCTGTGGCTCTGCCCTCAGCCTGCTTGCCACTCAGTCAATAATCCTAATCCTGTTTTATGGCAATTTGAGAAAACCAAGGAAAGGTACATGTTCAAATCAGATGAGGAGGCTGCAGTAATCCAAAGACAAAATCTTTGGAACCAAGTAGAGACAGACATCAGCGACTTGGAGAATTTGACATCTTAGGGCCGGAGGATAATGTTTACCACTCTGCCAAGCCAATTGCTGCTGTGAGATCTAGAGATATCAGAATTGAGCCTTTGCTACGGTATTTGGCTAGAGAAATAACATTGTGCATTTGTTTTAGAGCTCTTGCAGCTGGAATCTTGGGCCTGAAACCAGATTATACATCAATTTATGCAAAAAGTTGAAGGTAGCCAAGGATCCCTTGAGCCATGTATGCAATGTAGTCATATACCCGATGTACTAAAAACTAGACTGTGCAGCCTCAGACTTTATTCCCCACGACTTTCAGCAAAAGTCTTCAACTTAACCATGATCACAGCAAATGGGGTTGCTTCAGTTACATACTGTATGAGGCAGAATTTCCCCTCATATTCTATATATAATTACACTGGCTATGTTTGCAATCCTACATTTCCAATGAATTAAAACAATTTCCAAATTATGAAGCAGCAATTAGAATAGAAGAGAAGATGTTGCACTGCTAAGTGCTTTTTGAATTTTTTTTTTAATATCTCATCACAAAACATATTAGAAATTAAAAAGCCATTTATAAACAAATCTTTCATATACAAATATAGAAGACGTTATTGCTCCCGCTGGCGCATTGAAGCGGGATACGCACGATGTGAAAGTGGGAGCAGACACCATTGTCTTTGAATTAGGCGCGTGCTTAGAAAGGGTCATGGCTAACATGTTATTCCACCGGCTACCATGCCAGCGAGTGCAATTGCATCTGCAAGTACGAGATATAGTACAAATAAAACATCATCATAGTTTAATTAGCCCCAATACACTCAATTATTGCTCCTTATTATTTACCCAGTAATTGACAACATGCTGCACTCATTTAACATGTATTTACCTTAATCCAATGAAATAAAGGATCCAGAATAGTATTTGAACCATTTCAGGGTTGCTATTGACTGCAGAATTGGGGCCCAATAAATAATGGCTGCTTAGGGTCACAATTGGCCTATTTCTCTACTCACAAGAAAACGACACAAGAAATACAATCCGTTTGAGGATTTTTAAAAAATCTAATCTAATTTGTCACCTGTACTATAAATGTTACTACTTTACATACAAGTGATATTTACATTACTGTGTTGCATATCCATTTGGTCAGCTTTCTGTTTTGATTAAGAATTCTGCATTCCAATTTTCCAAATTCCTTGACCAACTGCATCGTACTGTTTGAGATATAGCACTGCAGGTGTTGTCGTTCCCTTGGGCGAGTTATGGTGGGACACATTGTAATATTCTGCACCAGAACTAGGGCAAGTCTCTGATATTCTATGTTGTACAGGACATATTCTATTATCACCCGGACCAGTGAGAAGGGCCACATAATCGTTATGGAAAGAGTTGCTTCTCTGCCTTTAACTGCCATTGAAGTGGTTCACAACCTGGGATCAGTTCCCCTTATGAATCTTGGCAAGCCAACTGATCCTTACTGCGTCTGAAACAGCGCCTGAAGCACCAAAAATTATACTGGAAACTATTTGGGGCAATGATCTATTCTACCTGCAAATATCCTATGTAAAGCACAGAGTATATATTTAGTGCTGTAAAATAAATTGTCATCAGTAGTCATCTTGCCCAATATCTAATCCTCCGAAGTTTTTAGTGTTACCACTGTTACAAACAAATATTGTGTTCAATGGTCCATTTGATCTGACCCAGTATTCTATTTATTTATGAAACCTATGACAGGTCGCAGTAATGTGTAACACACATCATAATAATTACCTTCTCTTTCAACAGTCCTGGCTTTTGAAGAAGATTTTCATTCACCTCTAGTAACCGACCCCTGATGCAACTAAATAATGAAAAATAATAAAGCAAGCTTTCAAAAACAGTTGTTTATATACATGCAATTAGAGCTTTATATACATATACACATCTACATACAGTATACAGGTTAACCCCGTTATAGCGCGACCCGCTACAAGGCGGAAGCACTGTATGCTGGGGATAATGGTAAACGGCAGGGTTGCAGACCTGCCTAAGACATGTGAATGTGCTCACAAGTGATCTTTGTATTTGCTATACGCAATACGGTGGAGGTTTCTTGTTGCCTTTTTCACCCACCATAACTTAAAACGTGATGGTATATATATATACCGTAACTTAAAACGTGATGGTACAGCTCAACCCCGTTATAACGCGGTCCTTGGGGTCCACAAACCCACGACCGCGTTACAACCATGGTCGTGTTAAAATTTCACCGGCATCAGCTCTCGAGCCTACTCATTACAGATTTTATTCTCCTCCATTACAGATTTTATTCTCCTCCATTTTGCCGCCTTACCAGTGCTCTCCTCTTCCTGCTGTCCACGTGCTCATATCTCTCTGCTCATCGTTTTTTTTTCAAACATTCAATTCAATGCTTTATTGACTACCAGACACAGACACACAATTAAACATTAATACATTTTCTACAAAACACATGCAGGGATTGAACTCGGGACCTTCTGATACCAATGCCTTGCCTCTACACCATAGGCTTGGTGTGACAAGACATAACCTATAAATATATTTATCCTCTACAACACATTGCCACAGGGTACATGTCAATGTTAAATCTTAAGTCTATTTCTAGATGTCTATGACATCACACAGCTTCTGTGGTGTAGAGGTAGAAATCTTAACCAACATATGAAAGGGTCCTGGGTTCAATTCCTGTATGATATGGTATAATATAATCTAATTTTTTAATAAATTATTATTTTAATTATATTGTATCATTTATAAATAATACTGTATATCTTTATTATTATTCTTTATTAAGTAATAATTATGTATTAGTAATTCTATATGAATAATTATTAATAATACTATTATTATTAATTATATTATGATTAATAAGTATGATTATTAATTATCATTAACAATTAATATTTTTTACTAATTAATAAGTACTACTAATTAATACTTAATAATTATTAATACCTAATTAGTAATTATAATTATTAATACTTAATTATTAATACCAATTATTAATACTTACTAATTATTAATAACTATCAATAAGTTTTATTAATAAGTATTACTAATTATTATTAAGTATTAAGTATTAAATAGTCATTATTAGTTAATTAATTGTTAATAATAATTAATTATCATACTTATTAATAATATATAATTAATCATAAAGAATTATTAATAACAAATTAGTAATAAAGAACTATAAATAATTATATATTTATAAATTATACAATATAATTAAAATAATAATTTATAAAAATTTTCAATTATAATATACTATATCACACAGGAATTGAACCCAGGACCCTTTCATATGATGGTTTCTACCTCTGCACCACAGAAGCTGTGTGATGTCATAGACATCTAGAAATAGACTTAAGATTTAACATTGACATGTACCCTGTGGCACTGTGTTGTAGAGGATAAATATATTTATAGGTTATGTCTTGTCACACCAAGCCTATGGTGTAGAGGTCCCGAGTTCAATCCCTGCATGTGTTTTGTACAAAATGTATTAATGTTTAATTGTGTGTCTGTGTCTGGTAGTCAATAAAGCATTGAATTGAATGTTTGAAAAAAAAAAACAAAAACGATGGCACGCGACGGGCAGAGAGATGAGCACGTGGACAGCAGGAAGAGGAGAGAGATGAGCACGTGGACAGGACAGCTGGAAGAGGAGAGTGTAAGGCGGCAAAATGGAGGATTTGAGATGCAGGTAAGGCGGCAAAATGGAGGCTTTCAATTCGGGAGCCATGCTCAGACCGCGTTATAAGCGAATTCGCGTTGTAGTGGATCGTGCTATAACGGGGTTGAGCTATATACACATACACATACACATTTAATGATAGAAATGTCAAAAGCAACACCTAAGAGAATTATTGAAATAAGTGTCAAATGTTTAGCCTGTCTCCATAGATTCTGTATTTTAAATGGTGGTGTTATCAAAAGAATTTAAAACATGTTATGTTTCAGAATCCGCTTTGTAGTTACTGTAGCTGTGTTTAAAGGAAGCCTTTCAATGCCAAATACGACACAGCCAGAACCAGAAAATACAGACTATAATCCCTTTTCAACGGAAGGTTCTCTTTTTTGCCAAGCGTTTCTGAATTTGTGCACAATGTTCCAGTATAGGGAACATAGGCCACATTCCTTTAGAGGAAATATTAAACAGAAATTGCTAGACAACAGACAAAAAAAAAACAAACAAACAAAAAAAAAGCTTATAGCAGATTCAGAACATATTTGTTAAAATAATGCCACAAAATATATATTTTAAAAACTCTAGTAAATAGGACTTCTTTCTGCTTGTTTTTAAAGCTGCAGACCAAGCAATATCCTACAGTACATGCATTTTTTCTAAATAAATCGGTTCTGTACTATGAGAAAATAATTGTAGCATTTTTTTTTAAACTCTAAATTACTGTTCATTTTTAATGTACTATAATGTAACAAGCATTTGTTGTTTCTATAGCAACGATTCACAAAGTCACATCCCCTTCCTCTTCTGGAACAGGCTCTGGCACACCCCTTTTTGAGCCCTGCCCTCTATCTAGCAGTGCACCAATTGTATCAAGTGACTGTCTGGTCACATGATCTCACCCACAGAACTTTGCATCTTTGGTCCTCTTCTGCTGCACTGACAGCCATTTAGTGAACCCCAGAGCCGAATTTTCGCCGATCGATCACAGAAGAACGGATCGATTGGCAAATTAGATAATTAGTGTAGATTGTATTGATGCACATATTAAAGGGGGGGTGGGGCGGAGGCAAACGGCAGCTTGGACTGCCACTTTAAAACATATGAATATTAGCTTCCTTATTATTTAATATCCAGCTGTGATAAACCATTGCTGACCTTGGCATCTTGATAGTGCTACATAGATTCACTACATTCTACCTCATGTCTGAGGGGCGACCGCTTCGGCTAATACAGAATAAGCACCCGAGTTAGGGACATTATGCCTCAGGATTATTTCCCTAAAGTGTGAGCACTTATATTGTGCTACTCAGTCTATAGATTTAATCAGCACAAATCCATTAAGCCAGCATTTTAAAAGGAATTTACCTCTGAACTGAACGCTGAGAATTCGCTTATTAAAATGATCTTTTTTGCCTTATCTTACCTGTTTAATTTACTGAACTCCGGGTACAATTGTGTAGGTTTTCTACTTAGCTATATAAACACAAAATTGGTCCCCCACACCTTTCTTATTTTATTTCTGTACCTTTCCCTGTCCCTGCCTGTATTGTTTGGTACCTTGCGAAAATACAAACTAAAAAAGTATTACAGAAAATGGGAATATTTCTCCAAGCTTTTAATTTCCATAGATATATGCAATAATCAGTTTCACAAGTTCAAAGCATTCTCAGTTTTACGGATGTTTCTCTAACCCGCAAATTATTTTCATTTGCAGCGATGAACTAGAATGTTTTTAGGAGCGCGGGTATCACCCTATGAAAATGAAGCAAATAAACACTACATAGCGCAATATGCTTCAATTGGGTCTCAAACAGTAGGAACTCAATAGAATGGGGACTCACATTTACTTAATTTAAAACCAGCATATCCCACAATAAATGTGCCTCTGGATCATCAAGCTTCACTTCCTAGTTTAGGAGATGGTTAAGCTCTGGGTGTGATGTTCATTTCCTCAGATAGAAGACAGCATAACCCACACTGAATGTAGCTCTGAATCATACTGCTCCACTTCTTGGTTCAGGGGATGGTCAAGTTCTGTGAGGATAATCTCAATGCTCTCAATGGAGAAGAAAAATATCCATAGTGCGCACGGTGTATAATAATGGAAATAACAGCGCACTTACATAAATGGTACAGGCATGTACACATAATACTATAGACGAGTGGCATCTGAAAGTTTAGCATACTTCTACCGATGTTGAAGAAAAAAAAAAAAAAAAAAAAAAACTCACCTGTATATAGTATATTCTTCACCATCAACGCAGGAGACTCTGCATAGAGGAGCAAATTCTGTTACGAATTGAGCTCCCTAGATTAAAAAAGGGAAACAAAACAGGTCAAGAACATGTATGTATTATGAGGTACACCCCTCACTTCTTTCCTTGAGTGTCATGGTTGTCCCATGAAGCTTACTTCTGAAGGTATGTTACATTTAAAGAATTGCTGATTCCTTCAAAACAAAGCATTATGGCCCATGGACCAATTCTGGTTTCATCCACCTCAGACTGAAAAAAGTATTATCTATTGTACCTACACACGCTCACATATATTTATGATACGGTACTACAGACAGATACTTGCATTTCCTTGGTTACATGGTGAAGTGATAGACACATTCTGCAGTGGAAGATATAGGAAAGTAGTCGGTAGCATTACAGGGATCTTGCTAATTAACGCCTTGAAGATTACACTGCAAAATAACAGCACACTATTTCTTACCCGTTTGGACTTCCCAGACACCTTGTTCTGCAGTCTGCTGCAATTGGCGCTGATCTGGTAATTAATACTTTTAATTGTTCTTCCATTTTGAAGAAGCGGGTGACACTCTGCTAGTGTGATAACACAGATTCTGCAGGGAGAGAAATAACTAAACAAAACACATTGACAGGTGACATGTCTATCTCTCATTACACGCTGTAAACAGTGGTGCTCGAGTTCAGTTCTCAAGGGCTACCAAAAAGGCCAGATTTGCAGGACAATACATACCTAAGCAAGTTGTCTCAGTAATAATTAAGGATGATCTAATAGGTTAAGTAGTTCGTGTTAGAGAAATCCTAAAAACCTGGCCTGATGGTAGTGCTTGAGGACTGAACTTGAGTACCACTGCTCTACAATGGAAGAGTTGTCTCAAGGCCTTAGAAGGAGATCTTGGTTCAGATTTCAGTGTGAACTCCTATTGATGACCCTCTCATTTGTGTGTCTGGCATCTAAATTATATTAATGAATAGGGAGAGAAAGAACCCGAAATAGAACTCCATCTAAATGATATTGTAAGCTCAATTGGGAAGCAGTTTGTACACTTGTAGTGTTACATAAAAACAAGTATATTTTATACTATAATTAAACTAACTCTTAGTGACTCACCTTCAAATCCCACCTGAAAACCAACATTATTAATGATTTAAATAGTTCCCAATTGTGTCTACACTGATCTTTGCAAAAAATAGCAGTGACAGGTGTACACACACACACTAGCACACACACTAGCACACACACTAACACACACACTAGCACACACACTAGCACACACACTAGCACACACACACACACACTAGCTTTAGTAAAGGAGTTTGCATTACATTTGGAACAATAGAAGTATTACTTGTTAGGGGTCATTTACAGATCGAACAGGCGTAAATGTCCCGGTAAAAAGGGGAGGGGAATCATGCGTTACTGCACCTGCAATAACACCTTCTACATCTGTATTTCCATCATTGTTCTGATAACTCAAATGTCTAAACCAGGGGTGGCCAACTGCAGACCTTAAGGGTCACCAACAGGTCAGGTTCTAAGGATAACCATGTTTCAGCACAGGTAGCTCAACCAGTGGAGTGGCTCAGTCATTAAGGCAGGGATGTCCTTAAAACCTGACCTGTTGGTGGCCCTTGTGAACTAGAGTTGGCCACCCCTGGTCTAAATGATTTGGTTAATCAGTTCTTGCCTGAAAAGTTACTTTTTCAGCTCTCTGGCTGTGCAAGTGTCTGGTAAGGGAGGATTCATAGTTACATAGTTATATTGTTACATAGTAGATGAGGTTGAAAAAAGACGTACGTCCATCAAGTTCAACCTATGCTAAATTTAGACAACAGATACTTTATCCTATATCTATACTTACTTATTGATCCAGAGGAAGGCAAATAAAAAAAAACCCAGAGTCATATCATCCAATGATATCTCATAAGGGGAAAAATAAATTTCTTCTCGACTCCAAGAATTGCCAATCAGATTACTCCCTGGATCAACATCCTTCCCATGTATACTTATTTGGTATATCCCTGTATACCTTTCCTTTCTAAAAAGATGTCCAACCTTTTTTTGAACAAATCTATTGTATCTGCCATCACAGTCTCCAGCGGTAATGATTTCCACATTTTAACTGCCCTTACTGTAAAGACCCCTTTCCTTTGTTGCTGGTGAATTCTCCTTTCCTCCAACCTTAAGGCATGGCCCCGAGTACTTTGTACTGCCCGTGGGATGAATAGTTCTTTTGAAAACTCCTTGTATTATCCCTGAATATATTTGTATATAGTTATCATATCCCCTCTTAGACGCCTATTTTCTAATGTAAATACATCTAATTTAGCTAGCCTCTCCTCATAAGTTAGACTGTCCATCCCCTTTATTAATTTGGTGGCTCTTCTCTGCACTCTCTCTAGTTCCATAATGTCTTTTCGAAGGAATGGTGCCCAAAATTGTACTCCATATTCAAGGTGTGGTCTTACTAATGCTTTGTAAAGGGGCATAATTATGTCTACTTCCCTTCCATCCATTGCCCATTTAATGCAAGATAAGATCTTATTTTCCTTTGCAGCTACTGCATGACATTGGGCACTATTGCTAAGCCTGCTGTCTACAAGCACTCCTAAATCGTTCTCCATCAAGGATTCCCCCAATGTATCCCCATTTAATTAGTAAGTCGCCTATTTATTCTTGCTTCCCAAATGCATAACCTTACATTTATCTGTATTAAACCTCATCTGCCATTTACCTGCTCAAGTTTCCAGTCTCTCCAAGTCCTTCTGGAGAGAAATGACATCCTGCTCTGATTCTATTACCTTACCCAATTTAGTATCATCAGCAAAGATGAAGACTTTGCTCTCGATCCCAACCTCAAGGTCATTAATAAACAAGTTCAAAAGCAGGGGTCCCAGTACCGATCCCTGAGGTACACCACTCACGACCTTAGCCCAACCTGAAAAAGTTCCATTTATGACAACCCTCTGTTGTCTATCCTTCAACCAGTTTTCAATCCAGGTGCATATATGTTTACATTTACATTTATTTTGTACACCAACCTCATGTGGAACCGTTCCAAAATCCTTTGCAAAATCTAAGTAGACCACATCAACTGCATTACCCTGGTCCAAATTCCTACTTGCCTCCTCAACGAAACTAATAAGGTTAGTTTGGCATGATCTATCCTTCATAAATCCATGCTGATTATTACAAATAATTTTGTTTTTCATTAGGTAATCCTGAATATTAGCATAAGTTGTGAAATACCGCTCACCGCAATATTTGATAAAGTAATAAACAATGTAATTACAGTCGGTGCAAAAGGGATAGGGATGACAGACATAAACATATAAGGAGACAGAGGTTCTCCTAAAAAGATCCCAGTTTACTGCACAATAAGACTGAAAATAATTAGGGTTCAAATACCCACCAAAGATAAGGTAGAATAGGCTCTAAAGGGTACAATTAAGTAACCGCTCCCAGCACTGTGGGAGGACAATTACCACTAAAAATACCCGTAGGCAGAAAACAACAAATACTTTAATGTTTATCAAAATTTGGCGCAGTAACACATACTCAAAACTACTATAAAAACAATTAAAACACATATGTCTGGTGGTGAAGGGTTCAGGGATATCTAGGGTTAAATCCAGAGTAATAAAGTATGTATCCCCTAGCCAAATCACTGTCGTTCATGTAACCCTGCTTCTCCCCCTCCCCAGACTCTACGGTGGTGTCTAGGGTGCATGAGGGCAGATTACATGCGGTGTGGTGCGTACCTGTGAGGAACAGGAGGGCCTGAGCTTCCCGCGATGTTGTGGAGGAGCCAGGACCGGGATTCTGGGGTGGTAGCCTCCATGATCTCTTAGTGGTGCAGCGCCTCCATCTTCTATACTCCCAGGAATATGGGACAGGACCGGTATAGAAGAACCCCTTGGGTCCCAGGGTAGTACTTTGCAAGTCACACACAGTCTTTACGGATGAAGAATAGTCTCTTTATTTGACAACGCAACAATATTCCAACAATAGGGCTTCCAACAGCCGCAACACAATAGCCAGGATGGGTTATATAGCCAGGACGGGTTATATAGCCAGGACGGGTTATACGCCAGATAGTTCCTCCTCTCCTTCCCTCCAAGTCACTCTTCCGGCAGGATGGTCTGAGCTAGGGCTTCAATACCCCGTGGCCCACCCCCGAGGTTAGCCTCGCGGTGGGTCTTGGATTATCCCCATCACCCCTGGCAGTGGGGTGAGGGCATTGGTCCACCAAGTCTATAAATCTATCAGCTCTACTAAAGGATGCTGATTCTTTACTCTCTCTTTTCGCCTGCACTCTGCGCAGGGGAGCCCGTAGGTCTCTCCAAATCCTCGGTTCGCTCCGCAGGATTTCTTGACTCATGGCCTGTTAGCGGCACTGCATACTCCCGGCATAACTAACCGGCAACTCCAGACTCTCTGACTAATCTCTAACGAAGAACACTACTCACCGGAGTTGGCTGCTAAATATAGAGCTAGCCCCGCCCCTCGTGATGTCAACAGGACCTCTCCTCTTGCTCACGCCTGCAGCAGAGTCCAGGCCTGCGTCTATCAGTCAGGATAGGGCTATTAAGGGGGAAAACCCATGATGATTACTGGTGTCTGATCTTAACAGGACTTACCACAGCAGAAGGAAGATAGGTATAGCCTGTGCTACAGGGGGCTACACCCATATGAGACAGTATTGGGAAAATAAGGGTTAATTAGCATAAAGCAATAGTCTCTCTTGGCTCAAGATAGGATGCTGGTATGGGTAGAGCTGAAAGGATGAGTGCTGTAAATACCTTAGTGAAAATATAACAATCACAGTGGACAGTATATAAACAGCATAAGGTGCAGTGCATCAAATTGTGGTATATCAATCAATACTAGGTCCCGTGTGTAGTATATCACACACTCAGCCCACAGTAGGCATCCAGTAGGAACAAGCATAACACTGTCAAATCAGATCAAATCGAGCGCTTGTATGCACTCAATAAGCACAATAGACCTGCACCATTCATACCCAGCTCTTCCCGCCCTACCAGCTATGATCAGGAACAACCTCACCCGTGATTCCTCCTACACTACGTCAACGCGATGACGTCATGCCGACGTACGTTTCGCGCATAAGGGGCTGGCGCTTTCTCAAGGTGGGAGGTGCCTCGGCGTCCTCCCACAGTGCTGGGAGCGGTTACTTAATTGTACCCTTTAGAGCCTATTCTACCTTATCTTTGGTGGGTATTTGAACCCTAATTGTTTTCAGTCTTGTTGTGCAGTAAACTGGGATCTTTTTAGGAGAACCTCTGTCTCCTTATATGTTTATTCCTGAATATTATCCCGTATTAAACCATCAAGTAGTTTCCCCACTATTGAAGTCAGGTTTACAGGTCTGTAATTTCCCGGTTGTAATCTAGCTCCCTTTTTAAATATAGGCACCACATCTGCTTTACGCCAATCTTGTGGTAATGAGCCTGTGGAAATGGAGTCCTTGAATATTAAATGTAATGGTTTGGCTATTACTGAGCTTAACTCCTTCAGAACTCTTGGATGTATGCCATCGGGGCCAGGTGCCTTGTTTACTTTAATTTTTTCAAGCTGCCTATGAACTTCTTCCTCAGTTAACCAATTGTTCATTAATATGGAGGCTGTGGATTCGTCCTGCGGCACTACAATTGAAATTGATTCTTCCCTGGTAAACACAGAGGCAAAGAATTTGTTTAATATCTCTGCTTTAGGCCTTGGCCATGTTTAGCGCTTGCTGGCGGAAGCGTGCTTACGCGCGCTCCCGCTCAGCACTGAGCCCCTACAGCCGCAATTAGAGTGGCTTTAGTAGGGGCTTACCTGCGCTTCCGCGCGCTTGCGGAAGCGCAGGTCTTAGGGGAATTTAAAATTCCCACGCTTGCCGGCGCGACAGGCCGGTCACGTAAGCGGTTCGCCCAATGAGGGCGAACCAGCACCGTAACGTCACTGGACCGCCCCCGGCCAGTGACGCGCCCGCCCCCGGACGGCCCGCTGACAGCGCGTGCAGTAAGCAACCGCAAGGCCAGGGAAAGCACCCGCTTTCCCTGCGCCTCAGCACGCCAGCAGGGAGCCTGGCCAAATCCAGTATTGCCCTTCTCCTGGTTGGTTCCTCAATAATTTGGGTCATATGATTGTCTTTAAGCACCCCCAAAAACCTGTTTCCTTTTGTTGTAATGCTAATCTTGTTGCCCCAGTCTATGTCTGGATAATTAAAATCACCCATTATGCAAACATGACCTAGTTTTGATGCCTCTCCATTTGCAAACGTATTTTAGCTTCCTCAATCTCACAGATATTTGGTGGTTTATAGCATATCCCTACAAACATTTTCTTTATACTTTTACCTCCACTGTTAATGTCTCTACATTTTCATCATTCCCTTCATAAACATCTTCCCTAATAATAGGTTTTAGATCTGGTTTAACATATAAACATACTCCTCCTCTTGTATTTGCTCGATCCTTCCGAAAAAGGGAATAACCCTCTAAATTAATTGCCCAGTTATGAGTTTACTCCCACCATGTTTCAGTAATGCCTATGATACTCCCTTGCAGATATTAATTCAAGCTCCCCCATTTTATCTATCAGGCTTCTTGCATTAGCAAGCATGCATTTAAGTTTTTTCAGCCTGTACTATTATCTTATCTGTTCCTTCCTTTCTGCGCCAACTTGGTTTAGTCTTTAGAAGTTTTCTAGTATTATCTGTATTTATTATGAGTGTTTCGCTGCTTGTCAAACTAGCACTTGCCCCCATTCTACCTCCATAACCCCTTGGATCCTCCTCTATTCTATTTAGTTTGTTATCTGTTTCATTCCCTTAACCCCTCCATCCTCGTTTAAAATCTCCTCCAACCTTTATAACATTTTCCCCCCTAGCACAGAAGATCCCTCTTCATTGAGGTGCAATCCGTTCCTAGAATAAAGATGGCACCTCTCAGAAAAGGAGTCCCAGTGCTCTAAAAAACCCAAACCCTCCTTTCTGCACCACTTTCTTAGCCATGCATTAACCTCCCTAAGCTCTGACTGTCTCCCTGCGGTAGCACATGGCACTGGTAGTATTTTAGAAAATACTACCTTGGAGGTCCTTGCCTTAAGCTTTTGGCCTAGATCCCTGAAATTATTTTTTAGGACCCTCCATCTTTCTCTAACTTTATCATTGGTGCCAGCATGTAACAAGACTGCCAGGTCAATCCCAGCCCCCCCCCCCCCACAATCTGTCTACCCTATCGGCAATGTGCTGAACCCGAGCACCCGGGAGATAACAAACCATTCGATTCACGCAGTCAGGGCAATCTGTTGCCATATCTACCTTCCTAATAATGGTGTCCCCTATCACCACAATCTGCCTTGGTATCGGAGCATCCTGATTCCCCTCTGTGCTGGAGGAACTATTCCCCTGGCTGCTAGAGGAATCAGTCTCCGCCAGCCTTGCCATTTCTGCCCTGACACTCCCAATATCTTCACTCAATATGGCAAATCTATTGGGATGGGTCAGCTCAGAACTGGCCTTCCTCTCCCTATTGCCTCTGCTTCCCCTTCTAACTGTTACCCAGCTACCTACCTGCTCCTCACCAACAGCGCCACCATCTGCACCACTAATCGAAGCAAGGGCCTGCTCAGTGAGCACTAAACCCCTTTCAAGATTGTCAATGTCCCTCAATATTGCAAGTTTCCTCTCAGATCAGTAATCTCTGACTCTAAAGAGACCACCTGCTCACACTTCTCACAATGCTCACTGGAACGGCTGCTCCAAGTGCACATACATGTAGCAAGATGTGCATTGAGTGGCATTTTCAATCCTGCTCATTGTAGCAACTATGAAGTTTAAAGTACTAACAATAAACTGTACTTCAATATACTATACCTTTTTTAACCCCTTCCTTGTTCAAACTGCTTCTAGTTCTAACTGCACACTTAATACAATCAGCATTTGAAATCAACCAGCCACATAGATCAGGACACAAGCTCAGGATTTGTGAGCAACCTCTGTTTAAATAGTGACACCCACCAGGTGTGCTAGGTTAGCAATCAGCCAACCACACCCACTGCTGGCTCAGGCAGAAAAAAACCCCTCCCCTTTCCTCTTCCCCCCCCTTTCTCCTGCAGGCTTTCAATTAACACACTTTGAAAATAAATTAACCCACTGCACACTCCCCAAATTCAGCCACCCCTCCTAGTATACACAGCACTTTCTTTCTAGTTCTAACTGCACACTTAATACAATGAGCACTTGAAACCAACCAGCCTCACAGATCAGGACACGCAAGCCAAATTCAGATTCAGAAAGCAACTATCAATTTTGAGGGTCCTCCAAAAGAAACTGAGTGAATCCCAAAAGGTAATTAACCCTGTGAAATTAGGGAAGCCACACCATATTGCAAAGTAATGAGCATGCCGTGCAATGCAAATAACAGTTAAGACAGCAACCACGCCTATTCTTTTGGTTTACCCATTTTTGGGGGCTGAATAGGAGCCAGGGGGACCGACTCCCCCACCCCCATTGCAGCTAAACTGCTATATTTTCAGCTCCAGGGACCCAACGGTCCTTAATATACTTACCGGTAAAGTTATTGGGTTTAAATCTGTTTCCAGGGGAAACAAAAATGGCTACCAAATCTGGAGCCAATAGGAAGTGGCTTCCTATTGGACGGACATTTAAAGCCCCTTTAAAAGCAATGACGTAATACTGGTAATCTCACTGGTACTGCAAGTATCACTTGAACCGGGTGGGGGAGTTCAGGTCTGGAGTACCCCCCTACCCTAGTTCCAATACTGTATAAAAAAAACTGGGGGGTTAGACACAGTTGCTGCTTTTAGTAAAATAACACTAACCCATTCATTGCTACCCACCTTCAGGTCCCACTGGAAAGCACAGTTTCTTAATAAAGCACCTCAATGGCTTCAAATGAACACTACCATTTCCCACTGTAAATGCAAGGTGCTATGGGAACTTCTGACAGCAGAGGGGTGAAAAGGAATACAAAACCTAAACACTACATTATACATTTAGACAGTCACTGTTGATTTTCACACCAGGCTTTACCTATTTGAATGTTGAAGTATGCAGTGATCTTCACATGGCTTGCCTTTGACATCTGGAATAGAAAAAAAAAAAAAAACGCATTAAGTGAAAGCAAAACACACAGTTCCATTTATTTTATTCTTTATTTTTGTTAAATAAATCATGACACGGTGTAATATGTCATGTGCTTTTGTTCATCTGAGGTTGTATTTACCTAATTTTAAGACCTGCTAAGGAACAGATGATTGTTATTATGTCCTGATATGTAAAACCATGGAATTCAAAGAGGGTGTACTTTCTTTTTCACATGACATATATATATATATATATATATATATATATATATATATATATATATATATATATATATATATATATATATATATATATATATATATATATAGATATATATATATATAGATATATATATATATATATATATATATATATACATACAAACACCTACATACATACATACATACATATATATACACACACATACATACACAGTTGTGTGACAAAGAAAGTACACCCTCCTTAGCAGGTCTTAAAATTAGGTAAATACAATCTCAGATGAACAACAACACATGACGTATTACACAGTGTCATGATTTATTTAACTAAAATAAAGCCAAAATGGAGAAGCCATGGGTGAAAAACCAAGTATACCTTATGATTCAATAGTTTGTAGAACCACCTTTAGCAGCAATAACTTGAAGTAATCATTTTCTGTATGACTTTATCAGTCTCTCAAATCGTTGTGGAGGAATTTTGACCCACTATTCTTTACAACGTTGCTTCAGTTCATTGAGGTTTGCGGGCATTTCCTTATGCACAGCTCTCTTAAGGTCCAGCCACAGCATTTCAATCATCGGGTTCAGGTCTGGACATTGACTGGGCCATTGCAACACCTTGATTCTTTTCTTTTTCAGCCATTCTGTTGTAGATTTGCTGGTGTGCTTGGGATCATTTAACTTGCTAACTGAGGCCTGTAGAGTCTGAGATGTAACTCTTGTTTTTTTTTTGCAATTTCTCTGAGCATTGCACGGTCTGACATTGGGGTGAATTTGCTGGGACGTCCACTCCTGGGAAGATTGGCAACTGTCTTGAACGTTTTCCACTTTTGAATAATCTTTCTCACTGTAGAATGATGGACTTTAAATTGTTTGGAAATGGCCTTATAACCCTTCCCAGATTGATGGGCAGCAACAATTGCTTCTCTAAGGTCATTGCTGATGTCTTTCCTCCTTGGCATTGTGTTAACACACACCTGAATGCTCCAGACCAGCAAACTGCTAAAACTTCGGCTTTTATAGATGTGGCCACACTTGCTGATGATCAATTAATCAAGGGCATTTGATTAGCAGCACCTGTCTAAGACACGCGGGGACCACCTGGAGGCCCACAGAGCCTAGCGGGGACCACCTGTGGGCCCTGCGGACACCCTTGGGGACCACCCGGAAACCCCCGCCGGCCTGTGGTATTAATCCTGTCTCTATAAAAAGAAATATTGGTTTTATGTGGGGGCACAGGGGGTGGGTTGTGTATTGGTGTATTTATTGAATTGCAGGCCAGAGGGGATCCACGGGGGCCACCCAAGGACACCACCTGAGGACCCACGGACAACTGCGGGGAAGAACCAGGGGCCCCACAGCTGTGGGAGATTAGGGGACATGCAGGGACCACCCGAGGGCCCCCAGACACCTGCGGGGATCTCCTGGAGACCTCCAGACACCCATGAGAACCCCATGGGTTGCACTGTGGGGCCTGTGGACACATCCCGGGGACCCCCGCCGGCCTGTGGTATTAATCTTGTGTCTAAAAAAATAAATATTGGTTTTATGTGGGGGCACAGGGGGTGGGTGCCGGTATCTCCTATGCATGTAAATGTCCCAATCACGTGACGCGAGACATTTCCATGCATTAGGAGATACCGGCATTCTATAACCGGGCCTGTATCTCGGGAAGTAGAGGGTCCCGGACCTGAAATCAATGCAGTTCAGCTCCGGAGACCCCCTGCTAAAATACTGTGGTGTTAGAATTTTACTAAAACCCCCGTGATCGCCTGTGAGAGGCGAGCCGTTAGAGTGACTGATTCAGCCTATCTCTTACTGCGCGTCTCTTACAGATAGACCCCGGTAGGACTCACACAGCAGGGACCCCTGCTGTGTTAATACGATGGGCCATTATAGTCCGCCTTGGCAAATTTTGGGAGAATCTCAGGGCATTCTCGAAATTCAGAGAAATGTTCAAATAACGGCCGCTGCATCTGTATAAACAGGAAGGAGAACAGGTGAATCGAAATACATCATTTACTATGAATCAGCAATGGAAACAGATATTATTCATAGTATATTATTTATTTTGATTCACCTGTTCTCCTTCCTGTTTGTGAGTGTGGGTTCCTTACTCCCCTTTGTCTGTACAGGGAGAACTGGACCTTCGACAGAAGATACAAAGGAGGAGTGAAGTAAATAGAAATAAGAAAGAAAAAAAAAAAAAATTTCAGACATTAAAGCCCTTATTATAAATAAGGGCTTTAATGTCTGAAATTTGTTTTTTTTATGCTGTTTGGGTGCTTCCCTCAGTGTGGGAGAATAGTTCAGGAACATTCATACTAACAGGACTAAAATCTTCTCCAGCAGTGGGAAGCAGCTTCAGCATATTGAACGTGTTAAAGTGAGGAATAATCAGAAGCCCTCTCTTTACCTGGTTTGTACCATCGTGTGAAATAACGGTCTACAACAGAGGGGATGTCATGGGGCTCTGGACTCTCTTCTGCCATCTAAAGGGGATTTCACAATATTGCGGCCACTCAGCTTTCTGTGCCTGAAACAGAAATGAAAATGACAATCTGCTTCCGAAACATTTTCTGCTTGAGACAAATTCACTGGTTACACTTAGTTTCTTCTTAAAATAATGTAATTAAGATCGTTTCACAAATTGTGGATCACAGAAGATATTTGTACATTAAAAAGATGTCATGCAGAAGTACAAGCCTCTTTATGTCACTTTATGTATATTTGTTACATACAAGTATACATTTTTTAACCGGTTTAGATACTGATCTATAAACACTTTAACAGTTTGGTCTGCTTGCTTGTAATGCTGTATTTTAACCCCTTGAGTATTATAGGGTCCCTTGCATGTCTGCTATGACACTCAAGGGGTCGATGCAGCAGTTAATACCTCCCTCTGCCAACATCACACACACACACACACACACACACACACACACACACACACACACGTCTTTATTTATATAGCGCCATTAATGTACATGGCGCTTCACATCAGTAATATCCATGACAATCATATAAATAACAAATAATACAGATAACACATAATGGGAAGAAGCGCTTCAGACATAAAAGTAACATTTAGAAATAGAAGTCCCTGCTCCGAAGAGCTAACAATCTAATTGGTTGGTAGGAAGAACGTACAGAGACAGTAGGAGGGTGTTCTGGTAAGTGAATCTGCAGGGGCCAAGGTTTATGTATGAGTTGTAAAGTATCAGCCACGGAGCTAGTCATATGCTTTGTTAAGCAGTTGTGTTTTAAGGTGGGTCTTAATGGTGGATAGAGAGGGTGCTAGTCGGATATAGAGGGGAAGGGCATTCCAGAGGTGTGGGGCAGTCAGTGAGAAAGGTTTAAGGCGGGATAGGGCTTTAGATAAAAAAGGGGTAGAGAGAAGACATCCTTGAGCAGAACGCAAGAGTCTGGATGGTGCATAGCGAGAAATTAGGGCTGAAATGTAAACAGGAGCAGAAGAGTGGAAAGCTTTAAAGTGAGGAGGAGAATTGAGTGTGAGATGCAGGATTTGAAAGTGATCCAGGAGAGAGATTTCAGCAGGGGAGACACAGGCAGATTTAGGCCTCGTTCAGGGTGCTGGCTTCGGAGGGAGGGCGTGCTTACGTGCGAGCTGCCTTCCGAAAAAATGTATTTAAAGTTAATTGTGGTTGTCAGGGTAGCAGCTGCCCTGTCTCCGAAGTACTGTACGGAGTTGACGCTTGCTACAGTTTCAATAAACAACCCACCACGTTTTCTGAAGCTGCAGCAGCAGCGTCACTGGTACCTCGGCAGCCAATGAAATCATTCTTGAGAATGATTTCAAGACAGCAACTTGGATCCCTAAGCTGCTATCTGTAGCCCCGACCCCTCCCCGCCTCCTCAACTCCTGAAAAAGTCTGCTGGGGAGGATGTGCACACATCGCCCAGCAGACTGCCGCTCGCACACGCGAACGCCCACCCTCCAACTCCTGCCTCTGGCACCCTGAACGAGGCCTTAGGAAAGAATATTTAAAACGACACTAGATGGCGCTCTAATACTCTAACAATGTGCAAATAATCATAAAATCATATACAGTGTATTAATATGGTGCAAAGTGAAAAATAAAATAAATCACGTGCAATAAGAAAGGTAAAATCACTCAAACCCTTGGAAAGGACTGTTTCATGTCCAAACGAAAATAGGCATAGAAGAACCGGGGAGCGATGATGAACCTTAAAGAGAAAAAACTACATAGTGTAATATTGTCTAATCAAAACAGAACATGTAGAAGGCTCCCAAGTGAACACTCACAATATGGTTGAAATATATACAGTATGCAGATATCCAACTCAGGTGGAAGATGGTTACAGGCTGGAGCAGGTACAGTAGGAGGCATCACAATCTCAAAAGAGAGAGGCACAAAGCCATAGTGCAGATGGTAACAAATAATTTATCACAAGAAAATAAAAATTGAAGGCTTACAAGATCCACAAGGAAAAACAGCATTGAAGGTGAGGTGAAGATGGTAACTGAGTAGCGACCTCAGAGTCACAGCACACCACCGCCGCCGCTGCCTTCTTTTCTCATGATTTCTTTCCCATCTCTACTCTGGAATTCCTGTGCTTGTTGGCCAACATTTAGGTGGCGCATCTGCAGGCAGCCGCCGTGTGACACAAAGTACTGAGTTTGTGAGTTTCCTCAGAAATCTCTGAGCATCTATGAAGAGGTCAAAGTTGCTTGGACCCGCAGTGGGAGCAAACTTCAGAACGGAGGCTTGCAGCGGCGGTGGTATGCTGTGACTCTGAGGTCGCTACTCAGTTACCCTCTTCACCTCACCTTCAATGCTGTTTTTCCTTGTGGATCTTGTAAGTCTCCAATTTTTATTTTCTTGTGAAATTATTTGTTACCATCTGCACTACACTGGCGACACATTTTATTCGAGCTCGGCTAGTCCCACGAATTCGGGTATACCCGGGTGTATTGAGGTTTGTGACTGTTTTCTGCCCGAGTGCATTGAGGTATTTTCAGGCAGGGATTGAAGCATTTTATTCCCGCTGGCTGCAATACTGCACAGTATATATATATATACTGCATTACAATTCATGAATTTATGCCATCTGGTAGACACGCGAAGCATTGCAGCCTATTAAATCCTAATCATTATCATTTAACAGATCAGCCGCCCGTCAGCCAGGCATGAACCCAGGCTGGGAAGGCAAACGCAACGGGGCTTGTCAGAGGTGAGGAGCGGCGCATTCCAGGTATCTGCCAGGTACATACTGGGTATTTGCTCGAATAAAGTGTGTCGGTGCAGTATGGCTTTGTGTCTCTCTCTTTTGAGATTGTGATGCCTCCTACCTGCTCCAGCCTGTAACCATCTTCCACCTGAGTTGGATATCTGCATATATATTTCAACCATATTATGAGTGTTCACTTGGGTGCCTTCTACATATTCTGTTTCGATTCGACAATATTGCACTTGTAGTTTTTTCTCTTTAAGGTTCATCATCGCTCCCCTGGTTCTTCTATGCCTAGATTTAGGAAAGAGTGATTCTGGCAGCAGCGTTTAGGATAGCTTGTAAAGGAGACAGGTGAGAGGCAGGAAGGTCGGACAGCAGGCGGTTACAGTAATCGAAACGGGAGAGAATGAGGGCCTGTGTGAGAGTTTTAGCAGTCGAGCAACAGTGAAAAGGGCGTATCTTAGTAATATTGCGGAGGAAAAAATGACAGGTTTTAGCTACCGTTTGAATGCGAGAGGAAAATTTGAGAGGAGTCGAGTGTGACCCCCAGGCAGCGTGCTTGGGCTACTGGGTGTATGATAGTACTTCCAACAGTAATGTGGAAGGGTGTAGTAGGGCCAGGTTTGGGAGGAAATATGAGGAGCTACATTTTTGCCATGTTAAGTTTAAGTTGCCGGAGGGTCATCCAGGATGATATAGCAGAGAAACATTCCCAAAACTTTGGTCTATACAGCAGATGTAAGGTCAGGGGTTGAAAAGTACATTTGTGTATGTTGCGCTGGACTTTCTGTTTTTGTTTGTATATCTTGCCACGCTCATTAGCACTGCTTTTTGACAGTAATATATATGCTGTGTATATGATGTGAGGGTGGTTTTTGGGGTTCTGAAGCTTCATGGGTTACGCAGCTGTTGTTGCATGGAGGTGTGGCTCTCCTACCCATGGTTTAAAGCTCGCCCCGCCCCACTTTCCAATTAGCAGTTTTTATCATGATCCTGTGTATCACAGACCCAGTATGGTCTTTCACCCTCCAGCAGAAAGAGAGGTACATGAGAATTGTGCCAGGTAGTGTTAGGACCTGCAGATTGCTCATGCCGTGAAGTGGCTGCAGGCTTATAACCTTTTAGCCAAAGGGTTTAACTAAATTACCCTTACTCATGAGCAGATAAGCACTGAAGTATTGTATTATATGTTGTATCATTTTGTATGTTGTGCTGGGCTTTGTTTATTTTTGTGTAAAATTTGTGTTATCAGCATAGAGGTGATATTTGAACTCAAGAGATGTGATTAGGTCACCTAGAGAGTGTGTAAAGAGAAAAGAGGTCCCAGAACAGAGATCTAGGGTACCCCCACAGAGAGATCAATAGAGGAGGAGGAGTTGTTAGCAAATGAGACACTGAAAGTACGATGGGAGAGGTAAGAGGAGATCCAGGACAGAGCTTTGTTACGAATACCAAGAGTATGTAGAATGTGAAGGAGAAGAGGGTGGTCCACAGTATCAAATGCTGCAGAGAGGTCGAGTAATATGAGCAGAGTGTAATGACCTCTGTATTTGGCAGCATGGAAGTCATTAGTTATTTTAGTGAGGGCCGTTTCAGTGGAGTGAGCAGTGCGGTAGCCAGATTGTAGAGGGTCTAGGAGAGAATAGGTGGTGAGAAAATGGAGCAAGCGAGAGAAGACATGGCGTTCAAGGAGTTTAGAGGCAAAAGGCAGGAGGGAGACAGGACGATAGTTAGAAAGACAGGTAGGGTCAAGCTTGCTGTTTTTGAGTAATGGTATAACTGTTGCATGTTTGAAGGAGGAGGGAAAGGTACCAGAGTAGAAGGAGGAGTTAAAAGTGTGTGAGTGTAGGGATTATAGTAGGAGCAAGAGGGTTTAGGAGATGGGAGGGAATGGGGTTAAGAGGGCAGGTGGTAGAGGGAGAAGAGGAGATCAGCAACTATGCATCCTCCTGTTACAGAGGAAAGAGAGTCGGGAAGTTAGGAGGAGAGTTAGGAAGAGGTGTAGGATCGGAGGAGGATAGAGGGGATGTCCTGACGTATGGATTCCACCATTTCCTTGAAATA
The DNA here is from genome assembly GCF_040206685.1 of Ascaphus truei. Taxonomy (NCBI): domain Eukaryota; kingdom Metazoa; phylum Chordata; class Amphibia; order Anura; family Ascaphidae; genus Ascaphus; species Ascaphus truei. The sequence continues at coordinate 236,244,025 of NC_134484.1, read as the reverse complement.
GTCAGCAAAGCCCTGAGGTGAGATGGGTGAAGAAGAACAGGCAGCAGAGGGTCAGAGAGTGACCTGAGTAGGGAGTCAAAGACAGAGAAGAGTCGGCGTGGGTTCGTGTAGAAAAATAGGTTAGTTTAGACTGAGAAAGGGCAGAGTTGAAACAGGATAACATAAATTTGTTGTGAAGGAACTCTGCAAAAGTGTGAGATTTCCTCCAGAGGGACGTGTGCAAGAACGCTTGTGGAAATTTAGCCAGGGTCTGAGGTTAGAAGGGTGAGAACGGCACAGAGAACGCGGGGCATGTAGATCAAGAGAGGAGCAATAGGGCAAAGTTGTAGTTCCTGACCAGGTTGTCAGGGTCTGGAGCAGAGCTGAGAGAGGAGAGGGAGGAGCGTAAAGTGGAATCAAAAGCTGGTAGGTTAATAGAGCACAGGTTTCTGCAGAAACGTGGGGTAGATGGAGGTCGAGAAGTGGAGAAGTGAGAGAGAGAAAATTAGATTAGATGATGGTCAGAGAGAGGAAAGAGGGAAATGGAGAAATCAGAGAGATAAACTTTTTTTGTGAAAACCAGGTCTAGGTAGTAGCCATCCTTGTGGGTGCTGGCTGCAGTCCACTGTTGAAGGCCAAAAGAAGAGGTTAGAGAGAAAGCGGGAAGCCCAAAGGAGAGAGGGGTCATCAATGTGGCAGTTGAAGCCCCCAGGGGAAGAACAGGGGAGTCTGAGGAGAAAAAGAAAGAGAGCCAGGATTCAAAGTGAGAAAGGCAGAAGCAGGGGGAATGAGTAGAGGTAGATGGGCAATAGATGACGGCCACGTGGACAGGGAGAGGAGAGAAAATCTGTATAGTGGAAAAGCAAGAGCGGGAGGACTAGGAAAGGTTCGGTAATGGCAGATAGGATAGGAAGAACCCCATTTGATAAAATGCAGAGAATATAAAAACAGGTTCTAAGTCTCAATTAACAAATATTTCCAAGTAAACATTTTTTCTTTATTTAAAGTTTTCAAATATTTATACCGTAGTCTGATTTTGTTTTCAGTAATATACTGTAGGCAATCACAAAGACCTATTACCTAGCAGATAAGGTTGAAAAAAGACATATGTTCAAGTTCAAACTATGTGAAAACTTGTCTTGTTAACTTGGTTATATGGAATACAGCAGGGCCCCGCTTTTCGGCGATCCGCTGATACGGCGGCACTGAGAAAGGGGCCGCCATCTTTGATTCCGAGTCGCGCATGCGCAGAATGGGCGGTTGCGCCCGGCGCGCATGCGCAGACCGTAGTCTGCGCGCATGCGCAGACCGTAGTCTGCGCGCGCACACCGTAGTCTGCGCGCGCACACCGTAGTCTGCGCGCGCAGACCATAGACCGCGCGCGCAGACCATAGACCGCGCGCGCAGACCATAGACCGCGCATGCGCAGAACGGTGAAAACGCCGTTCTGTGCATGCAAAAAACTGAAAATCGCCGGATCCGCTTTCCGACGATTTTCATTATACGGCGGGCCCCTGGAACGGAACCCGCCGTATACCCGGGGCCCTGCTGTATGTAAAAACGCATTAAAAAGGCAAACTGAACATAATTGTAAACTCTCTGGGGCAGGGTTTTAATTTCCTATTGTGTGATTTTTTGTTACACATATTCTATAAACATTCCCTGTATTGTCTCTTTTGTAAAGCGCTGCATACACTGTTGGTGCTATATAAAGATATACATATTATATATACAGAACCTGGTCTTACTAACCTACCTTGTCTATACCCCCTCCCCCTTCTGCCTGCAGCTTGTCAATAGCAGACCCAACTCCTCCTTGTGATCACACTGACCAGATCTCCCTACGAAGTGAATGAGAGTTTTAATAATAGAGTTTTAGAGATCTACTGCATTTTCATCCCCAATCTCCCTGAAAGCAATGACTGGATCACGTTCTTTCATGATAAGCTAAACACCCTGACGTTAAAGCGACAGAACAGTCATCATTTGTCTACTTATTGCTACTGTGAAGTGCTATGTACATTAATGGCGCTATATAAATAAAGACATACAATACAATACTTCAGGGAAGTCCCTTCTCTCCAATGTAATGAGAAGATGAAGACACACACCCTCCTCCCCCATCCCCACATCTCCCAGGTGGGAGCTGCTGGATCTTGGGAAGCCTGCGATGATGCAGAGGACTTACTGTACAGGTTGCCGGTGGCTTGTCAGGCGTATGCACAGGGTCTGGCTGTGCTGATCCCTTCAGCTGCCTATGCACAGAACCTCGCTGCTCACAGACAGCCACATGTGACCAGCACAGGGACTGCTGCTCCCTGTGCAATGAGACAAAGCAACCACCACCGGGAGGCAGATTCAACACAAACAATGCCTACGTCAGAAAATACGGCTGCACATTGGCCCAAGCAGATTCAACGCTGCCTCAATGTACTTATCTTTCTCACCTCTTCTCGTTTGGGTGGTTACACTCCTAGATTATTTATGAAGCACCGGCCAGACTATTATTTCTTTTTCGTCACATCTATTACTATAATTTTTTTTTATATAACTTTATTTAAAAAAAAAAAAAAAAAAAAGTGAATCATTGTGTGTAGCACCTTGCTAAAAAGTTACAAATCTGCATGTAAATCCTGGTAACTGCAGGCAGTATAGGGGTTAATCCTCACTAGGCCTTAGTATATCCACACTGTTACTATTATGTTGCCTTTTAAAGGTCAGTATAATTACTGGCTGTTCCTGAAACTGCTAGAAAGGTCACATGAAATCTGCCCAGTAACTGAGGGTTAGGGGTTTACACCTACCAAGGTTATAAAAGGGGCAAGCTGTACACCTGGTTTTCCCTCAGATCCCCTAAGGAGCCCAATACCACCAGGCAGTCCAGGAAGTTTTAATGAGGGGATCGCACATGTACATAGTTCAAGTAGTATTCCTTTTATTGTTTTCTGATGTAGCCAGGTCCCCCCTCTGCACAGCGGAACCCCTCCCTCTAAAGGTACTCACCGCGGCCGGGCGCGGGCACGTGTGCGCACATCTACAGTGGCTGGGGGGGCGAGCGGAGCATCGGGTCAGCAGTGTGGGGTTGGTGCGCGATGAAAGTTGTAGCCAGGTACTCCCGGCAGCTCCTGTTGCAGGGCGCCCCCATTGTCCATTGCCATGCGCAGTGAGGGCCGAAGTAAGGGGGCCCTCGGCTAGCTTGCGCATGCACAGAGATAGCGCGTGAAACACCACCAATGAGGGGAGGGCTCTTAACAGGGACTACAAGTCCCATGAGCCTTAAGGGACCCCACGTGACGCCAGGGAGCCAATAGGGCTGTAGGATCTCCCTGCAGAGTAGAATGGATACATTTCGCACGCTGAGGACACGGCAGTCAGGACCAGGAAGAGCTAGGGGAAGGAGGTGAGTGCATGGGGTCTGTGACCAACTGCATTAGGCCAGCAGCCCCCTAGGCCTCAGTCAGGTCCTGAGCCCCTTATAGTTTGTGTTGCTGCAGGGACAGGCACTAGGTTAGGGATCTTGCACCATTAGGGGTTAGACTGTAGACACGGTGTGTGGGTACACGGTGGTGGGTGCAAGGTATACTCCCAGTGGAGTGACTGACATTTGGGACTATGGTACCTGGTGTGGACTTACCCCCTAGGGGGAGTAGTATTACTGAGTATACAGTGGTTGTTGCTAATACAGATGTAAAGTGTTATGATTATTCTGCATATATAGTAAACTGGTTATATACATCTCAGTGTATGTACTTATTGTGTATGTGGGTCCTGTGTAGGCAACCTTCTACATTCCTAGAACCATACACAGGTGGAGGCGCTGCAAACCAGATCGATCCAGTTTACTCATCCCAGGTTCCCAGCAAGCGGAGGCTCAGGCCTCTTGTGAACCTACAGGTATACGCACCACACCTGGTAACACATAGGTTCCCCCTCACATACACTATATCTGTGATTGGGGTAGGGCGAATACCTGTTACACTTAGTTACGGAAGTACCCCATATGTAGCCCCCTTTCCCCCTTTGTCAGGGCGAATATGTGTGCTGCTATACCTGTGTGGCAAACAGGAGGCCCAATCCTCTGCCACTGTGGAGCCTGTTGTGTATGTATATCTACTAAACAGCGCCTCCACCCGAGAAGGATCCTCACATAGTAGGATAACCCCTCCCAAGACAATATGCCCAGTAATACACACACAGAGTATGGGGAACAGTATTTACTGGGAGTTAATAAACAATGACATAAATAGGAACAGCAATAGACATATATGTATACCAACCCGCGGAATATCCCCACAGTACTTGGGTGCAGGGGCACTAATGTCCCAGTGTCCAGACCCCAATGGCAAGTTTGGGACAGCGCTGCCCACGTGAATGTTGGTGCACTTATGCGTATACCTTCCCGGGCTCTCCAGCCCCCGGGTGTAGCTGAACAACAGTCAACAGTCTGCTCCAACAACGCCTTCCGCCTCAACGTGGGGGGGGGGGTCTCCAGCAGGAGCATCCCACCATAGATAGTCTCTGAACGTAGGTGGTCTGATCCCAAACCACAAGTTACGAGTAACTGCGTGGCGTAGACACTGTGTCCCTGATATTGCACAACACAGGGAAAAGGGTCCCTAACTATGGGCTTCCCTATACAGCTGCAGGTGCCTACTGTGAGTCAGGGACTAACTGGGGCCTGCAGGGGAAAGCTGGCCTAGTCCCAGGGCTCCTGGGACTCTACCTCCCTCTTCTGTACCCTGCTCCTAACTGTTATCACTGTTCTAACTGTTATAAATGCAGCACCCCTATTGGCTGCCTGGCCACATGTAGTCTGCAGCCCTGAGGCTGCTGGGACTTGTAGTTCCCAGCGGATCTATGGGTGTAATGGCCGGCGCTGACATTATACTGTGCATGCGCCAGGTGTAAAAAGACGGCTGCCGCAACTCTAGATACTATCTGCGCATGCGTGAGCCTTCTCTGCGCTTGCGCGCGCACAAAAAAATGGTGGCGCCCTCGGCGGAGCACCAGCGACCTGCACGGCAGCTCACAATCTCCCTGCAGCAACCACACAGCCGTCCCCCTCACGAGCCTGGAGGTAAGAGGGGGACCTGGCTATCCCTATAAAAGAGGTATTCCCTAGATTAAGGACCCTGACAGACAGGCTCTCATATGGAAAGGCCTGTGTTCAGTCCAGTAATATTCTTACAGCCAAGATACTTGAAGAAACCTATACCACAGTAGCAGTTAGTTCCTATCTGCAGATCTAGGAAGAGACCTGGGTGGGCTGCAGGCAGGGTTGCCACCTTCTACTGAAGGCCAACCCGGAGAAAATGTAAAAAAAAAAAAAACCTTACTTGGTGCGACGTGGTGGTGCCGCTGCGCCTCCCGGCATCCTGCTGCAACTCCCCCTCCAACTGTAGTTGCCATGACAATGGGACGGTAAGTGACATCATAGCGCTACGCGACATCACGTTGCCATGGTAACATGCCTCCGCGTAGCGTCCCATTGTCATTAGACGCAGCACAGCCATTTTCAGTGCAGTTGGAGGGGGAATTGCAGGAGAATATCGGAGTCCCCTCCGCCGCCACCTGGAGATTGACAGGCTAAACCCGTAGCACGGAGGTAAGTGACCGGATCCCGGAGTCTCCGGGTCAACCCGGAGAGGTGACAACCCTGGCTGCAGGTGATTTCCAGATTAATTTGTCTGGCTGATATTCGTGCAGGGCTGGTATGGTATAGCATGGTATAGCAGGGTATAGCACTTGAAGAAACACGTAAAGGACGCCAGGAACTTTTCTTTAACTCCTTCCTTTAAGTGGTCAGGCAGCATTTCCCTTTGCTGTCACCATCTGTGGCAATCTATTGCTTGGCTGTGGCTTTTTCTACTTTCATTGGGATCCCTAGGCAGAGTGCCCTGTTGCATGAAGCATTCACCCTATCACCTCTGACAGAACCAAGGAGATTCTTACTCCCTTGTAATTCTAAATGAATACTTCAAGGCCCCGACTAAGGCCGCGCTTATAGTGCCGGCGACGCAACGTCGCCCGAAAACAAATGCATTGCCGCCGCCATGTGCGCTTATAGTAAGCGTGACGGCGACAAAGCGACGGGGCCGTCGCGAAAACTGGTAGCCGGCAAAATTTGATTTTTCAAGGGCTGTCGCCTCATGTGACGGCCCTTGAACCAATTAAATGCCTGGAAATCTGCGACGCCACCGCCAGGCGAAATATAACTTTCGCTGGTGGCGACGGCGACGGGTGACGTCACCCGTCATGTCACCGTCGACGGCACTATACGCGCGACCTAAGGAACCTCCTTTGGAGTACCTGTTCATCAGCTCTTGCGGGTGGACCATGCCTCAGGATCATATAGAGAGACCCTATCTTTAGGAGTGACACTTTTCCCTACTGTATCTAGAAAATAACAAAGGGGTTCTGAATCTAACACACATAGTTACTGACTTACAAGACTAACACTATTATAGGGTTGCCAGATGTCCAGTATTGAACCGGACTGTCCTGTATTTGGTCACTGTCCAGTAAAGAATTAGAGGTAATACTGGTCATGTATGTGTCTGGTATTACCTCTCTGGACTTAGTGACATCATCGGCTTGGGGGGCTGCAGGATTTCGAGGTATAGCTGAGTCATACTCACTAATGGTACAGCACCTCCATCTCAAACAGATCCCCAGCGTAGCAGGGAGGAATCTCTGAAGGAGAACCTCTCTGTGCAACTTCTCCCTGAATAATTCCAGGCTCAGGCGAGAAGGTTCATATAGCAAAGATATACTTTATTTCCTCCACGGGCAGACTGCCCATCATGCAGCCCGGTCACTCAGCCGCTCAGCATAGGGTTGTCACCCGAAAGAAGTCCCTGGACAATCACTCCTAGTCAGGGCCCTAGGAGCTGTCCTAGCTCTTCTCTTACTCCCTGGTGGAGTAAAAAGAATACCTCTCTGGACTTAGTGACATCATCGGCTTGGGGGGGCTGCAGGATTTCCCCGAGCAGGGCTATTGGTATGGTGATGAGCAGCTTCCTCCATCCTGATTGGCTGCATTACCCAGCACCACCCAATCAGGAGGAGGTGTCAGGATCCTGAGTGTGGGGCCAAGGAGAGGAAGAAATAACATGGATCGGAGGGAGAGGTGTGTGTGTATCTGTCTGTGTCTCGAGCGCGTTGCACCTTTCACAATTTTGACCAGTATCCTATATACAGCAAAATCCCCATCTATGGCTCCTCCTGGGATTTGGAACAAGGGAAGGATAGGGAGTGATGACAAAACCATACTAATTGGGTTGTTAAATAATGAATGTGGTAATCGAATTGTGGGTGCAAACTGTGAACTGACTAGTGAATCAGAAAAGGGGGGGAAGGGAAACACAAATTGATTGTGCCCCTAAAAGAATTCACTAAACTGCACACCACAGGTGTAAAATGTAACTTTTAATAAATTGACTTAAAACATATATTACCAAAGATAGGTTTAACGTGAGTTAAAAATAAATTAAATCGAATATTAAATATATATCTCGTGCATCTATGTCATCTAGTGTGTATAATAGTAATAACCCAGTTAATCAACTATTAATGGTGGGGTTGAAGGCATAGGATGCAATAGGTCAGGGTATTTGCCCCTCTGTATCAGCTGTTAGATCAGATGGTAACTATATGATAGTCAGCGAGACCAATAAGGTAATAGAAAGAAATATAGTGATATCCAGACCTCCTAAAATGACCATATAATTAAATGATTCCGTTATTGGATCTGTCACTTGAGGTGCATAACCTGTGAATTCAGGAACTAGTACTCACAGCCCCAGTGTTGATGAGTTCACAGCATATACATACACATGGGGGTAGGAGGAATGGCCACAGTGCTCGCTGACTGCACAAACTAGACTGAATTCGCCAAGTTCTGTGATCTAAACATACTGAGACAGGAACCTAACAAAACTACATTAAAAACAGCTCCAAGTAGGAGACTGACAACATTGCACGTCCAACGCGCGTTTCCCTCCAGCAAAGGAGCTTCTTCAGGGACAAATTTTACTGGAGGGGAGAGGACTGGACCCTTATATACCCTGTCAGTACCTAATTGACACGGTTGATTACCGTCAGCTGTTGCGCATGCGCACTGAGCTCAAGCCCACAGAAATAAAATAAAGTATCAAAATCATCCTAATAGTGGGTATTAGAAAGCTCTATGATCATAATACCTCGGATGTACCACTCTTATTGTCCTCCCGATCGTTGCCCGAGCAGAGGGAACCATTTTGAAGCATAACAGCGCCCTTGCCGGGTACTGCGCATGCGTGGGAACTTAGATAATATTCCTGTTGGAGCCGTAGCCACATACCACGCAAGCGCGGGGACTTAGAAATATTCCTGAAGTTATTATTCAAATGCCGCGCATGCGCGAGGATTTAGAAGAATATCCCATTTAATCATCCGTCAGATATCGAGCATGCGCGTGGACTTGGAGCATGTTCCTATTAGGCATCCGATGGACACCGCGCATGCGCGAGGATTTAAGACATCTGCCCATTAGGTATCGGGCAGACAGCGCGCAGGCGCGGGATTTTAGGATTAACTATGCCGAATCGGCCTTGCAGATTATATGGGGGTATTAGCTGTGTGTCGCGCATGCGCGAAAATTTAGGTGTTGACATTTTTGGTTACCTGAACCAAGACAGCTATATCGAGCTCAATGGGACATTGCCGTATATCGCGCATGCGCGAAAACTTAGAGAATATTTCTTGTTCTGAAGTAGTTATGATGCGCACGCATAAGCTGATCGCAAGGTATTGCAATGCACAGAAATGGACTGGCATTGAACAGCAACCTTACGTATGGTCATTGAATGACATCCAGATACATGTAGTAACAGAATTTAAAGGTATGAACCAAGAAGAGGGCAACAAGGGTATTAGTCCTGACATAGTGTGACAGTTCATGTCTATTACACATACTGAGTAGTAGAAGTTCCCAGCAGGTGTGTGTTACTGGGCAATGTGTCATTGAAAAATGCAGAAATGGACCAAACATTCTAATTCAATAAAGTAAATATATAATTATACATGCATAAAGTTTGTATCTGGTATTTACAAAATTATAAATTAATCAGCATGTATAAACACATTACACACATGATAAACCCAAAACTAGGGTTTACAACTATGGTATTATAGTCACTAATTTGAAGAAATAATAATAATAGTCATAGAATAATTTCAACCAATACCAGGGCTGGCCACTAACACAGTCGACATAGATAATGACCAGACTGGTCATAAGGAGAGGCATGAATGGTGATATACACAGGGAGAACAGTATATATAAGAGGATATAATTGTTCAACCATAGAACCGGATTTAAATAAAAGGTGTAAAGGTAAACCCTTCATTGAGTCCGTTTGGACTCCTAGTTTTCAACTTGTAAATCCATTCTGCTTCGATACGAAGCAGGGATTGGTCAGTATTGCCGCCTCTCATGGGACATTTCAGTTGGTAGATGCCCATGAATTTGATAACATTAACATCGCCATTGTGATGTTGTGTGACGTATCTGGCGATTGATGTTTCTGCAGAATGCTTGATTGAATTAATATGTTCCAAGACACGTCTGCGAAGTTGTCTAGTGGTCTTACCAACGTATCTCTTACCACAATTGCATGTGATAAGATAGATAACGTTGGTAGTCCGACAGTTGATAAAGCTGTCAACACAATATTGCATGGTATTATCGTGATTTGCAAATTCTTTGGCAACGTTAATGTATCTGCAGGCTTTACAGCCCTGGCAGCGGTACATCCCCTTAACTGGACTCAACCATGTAGATGTCTTAGCACGCTGAAAATGGCTATTCACAAGGGAGTCTTTAAGGTTTTTGGAGCGCCTGCTGGTGATGATAGGCCTAGGGCCTATAACCTTCGCCAAGTCTGTATCAGCCTGAAGGAGGTGCCAATGCCTGGCAAAGATCCTCCTGGGATTTGAACTAGAATATTCCATCCCCATCTTATATACCCCATAGTGATATGATTAGTCACTATGACTACTAGGGGAGAGGTTTGTATTCTACACAGTATCTTTACTTAGTTGCATTATTAGGCACTTTCTAGAAGGTGGGTGTGGCTAGGTTTCTGCCCAGAAACGCCACACATTGTGATGGATAGAGAAGATACAGATGTAATATTCCCATAGGGGTGCTACAGTTGTTTTGTTTTTTTAAATCTTGTTTTTTTTTTCATGCTGTTTTTGAGACAAAATGGCATAGAAGACACCCCTTAAATGAGCATCACTCTTATATTTTATATCACGTATATATTTTTTTATTTCTATGGCGGCCTATCACGCTGCACTTTACAGAATTAGAATGCAGTCGATCATACTGCAATAGAAGAATACTGTAGAGGGAATCATTGCTCTAAAAGGCTTAGTACCCGAGAGGCGAATTTCTGACAAAGGAGTGACTGTACCGAAACGTTATTATGTCTATATACTGTTATTTATGTAACCCTGTTTCCCCTCCCCTCCCCCAATCTCATGTCGGGTACCCTAGGGGAAATGGTGTACTGGTTACTTGGGTGTGTGTGCTGTAGACCTGCAGGTAACAGGGGGCCCTGAGTCTCCCTGGTGGTATTATCAGGACTGGCTTTCGAGGTATAGCTGAGTCATACTCACCAGTGGTACAGCACCTCCATCTCCAACAGATCCCCAGCGTAGCAGGGAGGAATCTCTGGAGGAGAACCTCTCTGTGCAACTTCTCCCTGAATAATTCCAGGCTCAGGCGAGAGGGTTTCTATAGCAAAGATATACTTTATTTCCTCCACAGGCAGACTGCCCATCATGCAGCCCGGTCACTCAGCCGCTCAGCATAGGGTTGTCACCCGAAAGAAGTCCCTGGACAATCACTCCTAGTCAGGGCCCTAGGAGCTGTCCTAGCTCTTCTCTTACTCCCTGGTATAGTAAAAAGAATAGTCTCCCACACCACTCCCAGAGGGAGGGCCACAAAGCCTGCCAGAGCCCTGGCAGCTTCCTGGGATAGACTATCCTCTCTCAAGAGGGTGAGGAACTCTAAATTCAGGAAATGCTACGTATGCAATAAGTAGCTCCAATAGGCACCACCCCTGTGTCACTGTAATTGGACACAGAGCATGATGACTCTAGCTTCACTGCCTCACTGCACAGCATATGTGTGGGGGGGAAACCCATTACTCCTGACAAACTTGCCCTTACCAGGGATTACTGCTCTGGAGGAGAAAGAACTATAGCCCCAAAACTACCCAGGGCTACATTTAAATATGTTATATTAGATCAGCGTTTTTCAACAGGAATTCTCTGGATATCACTAAACGCTTCAGTGCAATTTTCAGATAATTTAAAAATATCCCTGTAAGAGAGGTGTGCAGAGGTACGCAATGGAGACCGTTTTTAAGACGAAATCAAAATAAGGCTTTATTGCCTGTTCCTTCAAACAATACAGCAACCAAAAATATACATAAAACAATAAACGCTTATCCCTGTGTAAGGGCTAGCTTACTTCCCCAGTCCCTCTCTGCAAGGCAGGGGGAGGGGGAGCCCCTTACCCACTTATCACCCCAAAATCTCAGCGGTACCTTAACGCAGGTGGCCCTTCAGGTCAGTGGTGTTGTGAGGATTCGCCATCCTGGCGTGCAAAGACCGTCTCCTCACCTCTCAGTCCCTTCTGCAGCAGACACTCAAGTTGCGCAATCTCCTGGTCCTGTGACGCGCGCGCAGATCTCGCGCTGCCTGTTCATGCTGCCACGGACCCTGATCCCGCCCCTCGCCCTGTCACACGTCGTGGACGCTCCTCCAGCCTCCCTGCTGACGCGCGGGTCAGGCCGTGCCGCTCGACCTCTGTGATGCGCATGGGTCGGCGCGCAACGGGTCCGCCTCCTCTGTCCCCAGAAATCGGCTTGGGAGTGACGCGCTACCCAGACTCCGCCCCCTGGCCTTCGTGATGCGCGCGGATTGGCGCGCGACGGGTCCCGCCTCTTCTGCTTACAGGAATCGACATGGCAGTGACGCGCTACCAGACTCCACCCCCTGGCCTACGTGACGCCCGCGGGTTGGCGCGCGACGGGTCCCGCCTCTTCTGCTTACAGGAATCGACATGGCAGTGACACGCTACCAGACTCCACCCCCTGGCCTCGGTGATGCGTGGGACGGCGCGCAAGCACTTCTGCACTCAACCCTGATTAGGCTGTTTTCTAGGGCACACCTGTGTACACCAGCAGCCAATACTCTCCCACTTCCTGGTCCCGCCCTGGCTGGCTATTGGAGGCTCATCCTTTATATACCTTCAGTCTGCAGTCAGTCATTGCTGAGCATAGTCGTTGTGACACCGTGCCTTGCCACATCTAGTTCCTGAACCTTGCCTTACCTTGCTTGATGTTTAACCTCTCGTTCCCTGACCCTGCTAGTACCTTGGACTCCGCTTCTCTCTACTCCTGATCCAGGCTTGTCTGACTACTCTCCTGGCTCCAGTCCTGACCATTGGCTTACTCCTCCGATCCGATTTTCTCCAATCCTGAACCTGGCTACGCACACCGACGATCCGTAACTCTCCACTCCTGAACCTGGCAAGTACCCTTACTATTCTACTATCCGTAATCCTGACCTGGCCTGAACCACTACTCTACACTTTAGGTGCGCCCGCGTGGCTGTGGGTCAGCGTTACTCAATTCCCTGCCTCAGCACCACGGCCGCGCTTCGTTTGTGGTGAGCTACGCGTTACAGTATGCTCAGCCACACAAACTTTGACCCCGCTGAGGTAGGAAGAGTCCTGTGCACACACGCGAGCTACCTTTCTAGCATTGAGGAAAAAATTGTGGCTTGTGACCAAAACTTGCGCACCCTACAAGAGAACTTTAAAACGTTCACTCAAGCTCTCCAGGATACCCACTCTTTTCTTGCTCCTGCAAATTCTGAGCCTGCCACCATGTCCTCTCCTCAAGAACCCCGGTTACCCACCCCAAATCGTTATGGAGGTGACCCCCATGAGTGCCGAGGTTTTCTCAATCTTTGTTTCATACAATTTTAAATGAATCCTTCACGCTTCACTTCTCCACGCGCCAAAGTGGCATATATTATGTCACTCCTTACAGATGAAGCCCTTGCCTGGGCTTCTCCCATCTGGGAGCGAAGAACCGACCTTATCCAGGATATTGCTGCCTTCACCAAGGAGTTCCGGAGGGTGTTCGATACACCAGGCCGTAAGGTATCTGCTGCTTCGGCGCTATTTCATGTGTCTCAACGTAACCACACTGTTGCCAGATATGCACTTGAATTTAGGACAATAGCTGCTGAAACAGACTGGAACGATGTAGCACTGGCTTCGGCCTTCTGGCAGGGATTATCAGAGTCCTTGAAGGATGAACTGGCAACCTACGACCGTCCTTCCGACTTGGAGGAACGCATCTCTGTCTGCATTAAGGTGGATCATCGTATCCAGGAAAGGAGATCTGAAAAGCTGCATCATCGCATTTCTTCCTCCCGGACTAATTCAGGTCAGGTAAACAAAACCGAAGCCCCTATCCCGGATACTTCTGAACCTATGCAGTTAGGGGGTACCTCTCTTTCCAAATCGGAGAAACTACGGCACAAGAATGCTGGATTATGCCTGTACTGTGGTACCGCTGGACATTTTGCATATTTTTGTCCCCAGAAGTCGGGAAACGCAAGGTTCCTCTAAGACCTGGGGGAGTCTCAGTGGGAATGCTTTCTCTTTCCCTATCTCTACTAATCTTCCATCTCGTTATCTTGTACCTATCACCATCTCTTGGAAAGGCTTCCAAGTGTCTACTCTCGCTTTTCTTGATTCTGGTTCTGCAGGAAACTTTATTGATCAAGAATTCGCAGAACGCCATTCTGTGCCTTTGAAGGGTAGAAAGAAGCCTATTGCCCTTGAAGCCATAGATGGGAGATGTCGCTTCTTCAGCTCAGAGTGGAGGATAAACATTTGGAGGAAATCTAGTTCAATGTGATTCACACCCCATCTATAGGAGTGATCCTCGGTTTACCCTGGCTACAGATCCATAATCCTCAGGTGGATTGGCTTGGAAAGGAGTCCATTCGATGGAGTTCCTATTGCAACAACAACTACATCCTGGAAGCTAGTAGTATCAGGGGTAGCAACATAACCGAGGACAAAGAAAAGGTACAATTGCCAGAGGAGTATGCCGAATTTCAGGACGTCTTTGATAAGGTGAAGTCTGAGGTCCTACCTCCCCATTGCCCATTCGACTGTCCTATCAACTTGCTTCCTGGTACTTCTCCGCCCAGAGGGATCTTTTATCCATTGTCCTTGCCGGAGACCAAGGCAATGAAAGAATATATCGCAGAGAATTTACAGAAGGGATTCATACGTAAGTCTACCTCTCCTGCAGGTGCTGGATTTTTCTTTGTGAAGAAAAAAGACGGAACCTTACACCCCTGCATAGACTACCGAGCCCTTAACAAAATCACTGTGAAAAATCGATACCCTCTGCCTCTCATTTCTGAATTATTCGATCGATTAATTTTTTTAATAACGTTGTACATACATACACACACACATACTTACATTTTCAGCGTGAATTCTTTCTTTTTTTCATCTTCCCCCCTGTTGTCCTGTTCCACTCTCCATGCTGCGCCATAATAGAAAGGCTGACTAAATTTCAACCCTTTTTGCCCCCCCAACATTCACCCTTAAACTCCTGTTCCCTACGTCCCGGTTCTACAGCTATTTCCCATAAGGGTCTAACACACACAAGTTTACCCAGTTTATGAGCTTACAGAGGTGGCTAGGGAAACAGGATTTTCAGGGGATACAGTTAAAACACTTTGCCGGACTTATGGGCTTTACATACACGGTTTTTGGGGCAGCCAGACGGGCTTCACCTTTATTATGTGCCGCCTGCTACCCTTACTGTGACAAACTGTATTTTAGATTCCGAGGAATGTACCAGCAGAATGGCGAAAAACTATCTGAGTACTTGTGCAAACTAGAGGTAATATTACTAAAGGTAGTGAGGAATAAGGGAATTCCCCTTGAGCAGGTGGATCGCACCTAAATAGAGCAGTTGATCTGGGAGGCACCCACTGGGGATATAATGACCCTCTGTTTGCAACTTCGAGAACAAAGAGAGTCCCCTCCAAAATTTCTAGAACTATTGTGAGAAATAAGGGAGGAGGAAGAACAAATGGTGCTCCGTCCGGCTGCAGGGCAGCTTACTAAAAGTATAGCAGCAGCTAGCCAGTGGGGATCAGGAGACCACTATCATGATTAATATTCCACCACATGGAGGATACCATGGAGGACTACTACTAAATTCCGGAGTGTTGTCCATAGTGGAAAATAGACACTATAGGAGTGGAAGTAAGACATTTAACGGCCCATGACATGTGGATACGAAGAAGCACAGTGATAGCTCACCTATATAGTGCCGAAGTGATGGGCCCAAAGGGACGAGAAAATCCAAGGGAAATAGACTAATTCCCGCTATGTTCAATTTTGGACACAATCTTGCTAAAGAACACTGGAAGAAACGGCTACAAGAGAAAATTGCTTGTAGGATAGAGGTTTTCTCCACTCAAGAAGGGGATGTAGGAAAAGTCAATCGTGTGCATCACCAGATCCATCTTCCCAATACACGCCCTTTCAGAGACTGTAGTTTAGAAAGATGTAAACAATATTTCTGCTAGAGGCTTTCCAAAATCCATCTATGTTTCCTTAAATAGTGGGATTGCTTATGCAGCACTACTGGCTAAATGTTTTTATATTGATTTTATTGCATGATAGGAATATGCAAGGTTCTCTGGAGCTGATCCAAGTGGTTTTCAGCTCCCGGGACACCTCCTGATTTCCAAGATATTTACCATTTTCGATAGTTTAAAGCTTTCACTGGGAATTCAATATGGCCACCAAATCTCGTGAGTCATGCGGGCCAAGAGGAAGTCGCAACATCATAGTTGGATTTTACATGAAGGAGCACCGGCACCTCCGCTCCAAAGGTCCCACTGGTTCCAATTGTTTGAAAAATAAAACCAATGTACACTTTTGGTGGGACTGCTAGTTTAACCCCTTCAGTGCCCTAATGACATACAGCGTACAAAAAGGGAGAAGTATCACCCCAGAGGTGTTGATGACGTGCGCTACCCGTTCGGAACATTTGCTCTTTTTTTAGAGGCTCTTCACGACTGGAGCGCTGATCGCGTACTACACTGAAGGGGGGAAGGGGGGATGGTCTCGCCGCTTCCCCTTCACTTACGGTCCAGTGGGCAGAACCCGGGAGGGATCACGTGATTGCTCAGAAGAGTGGTCACGTGATCAGTCAGTTTCAGACGGTCCATGGCCATGGAGGTTGCAGGACTGAAGGGGTTACGTTTGTAAATAAAGAGTAGTGGTACTCTTGGTGTGAAAAAATAAAAGTAGTAGCACTTTTACCATCACTGTTTGACAGCTGCTTAAAAGTTGTTGTTTTTTTACGATAAAAAAACTATTTGAAAGTATTTACTTTGTGTCCTCAAGTGTTTTCTTAGAGAATATTTTGCACCAGTGGATCCTTCAGGCCTGATATGGCATTAGGGAGTACATATAAAACAAGTAACACTACAATTTTATTTACAAATCTACACTGCCGTGACCTTTTTAGAGACTGTGGCATTTATTTGAATAAGGCTATTTTCCTTTCTGGGTTTTTTTAAAGCATAAAAATCCTTTCTAATAAGGTCCTGCTTTGCCTCAATGTTTAATGGGTTTAGAATTTCTTGATTCACCACTACTTTACAATTTTGACCACTGATAATCTCCTGTCCATTGTTAGCCAGCAAAGGGGCTGCATTTATCTTAGAAATAGCCATTACTTCAGATGGCAAAATAGTTACTATGATAGAATCACAACAGCCATGATATATATTTCACCATACTGCTAAATTCTCCCTATTTATAGCCAAATCTCCCTTAGTTTTAGCTGGAAGTTGAATTTTCGGAAAATAACACCCTCATCCCCATGGAAGTTTTAAAGATCCTCTGCAGTTTAACCCTTAATCTCACTAAACAAAGCTTTTAAATGTTGGCCACTATTTACCCCACAGGAATGTAAAAATACAACAATGTAACTGAGGCTAAAGCAACAGACATGGTAACTCTTACTTTAAGCATAGCAAGGATAAGGCATTAGCAGGCAAAATCCCACTGTAAAATCCAAAATCCCAACATAAAAATTGGGTCCTGTAATGCGGGAATATAGTAGAGGCAGACTGCGGTACCTGGAATCTGCCTTTGGGGTGAAGTATAGTGACCGATACTCCTGTATGGCCCGGCGGGCTTGCTACGTGCTGGGCAGAGCTTTGTAACCATCACTGCCTCCTCCTTTTGTGGCACTCTTTCATTCCTGTGCAGCTGTATTTATGGCTGCACAGGCAAGTGAATGAGAGTGCCACCAACAACTTGTGAGAGGTTTCTATTTCCTTGCTCTCTCACTTGGTCGCTGGGGCAGTGACGAGGCAGTCTTGGGGTGCCAACGGCTATGAACACGACCTGTCCGTCCTATGTTCTACACGGGTGCCAGGAGGATTGCGGGACCTGTGTAGAGCCAAAACCATCCGCAGATTCTTACAAAATTACAATAAAGGCAAAATAAAGTATAAATAAAGGGTATAAGTGCAAGTAAATGATAACATAAAACAGAGGGAGACCCTGCCCCGAGGACATTACCGTCTAACAAAAATTCACAAACTATGACCAATTCTCACGAACCACATACATTTAACTGCTCTAACGTGTTCAATTTCAAGAACTGCTTAAGGGAGGCTTGAAAGAATACATACTGAACATTTCTACTAATTACCGGGAATTTCAAAGCTAAGTAAGCTAAAATAATCATAGATTAACCAAATAACCAAAAGATGAAAAGCTCATTTGCATCTGACATCACCTCCTACTAATGCGGCTGCTTTGTCAAAAATGAGAAGGGTGAAATTGACTTTACTTTAATTAGCATTTAGTGGGGCATTGTTAATTGAAAAATACTGTAAGATATCAAAGCACCAATCCCACTAATAAATGATTGAGAAAAATCAAGAGAACCAAAGTGCTGTTAAAATATTAAGCACATTTCCTCTAGAAATGAAGTCTTACATTTCTCCTTAAAAATGAAATGATGTGCATTACAGGTATTTATTGAATACAGCACAATGAGTAGAGATTATTTGACACATCTTCAGAAACTGGTAATATGGCATATTTATTTATTTTTAGCTACGATAGTACAGAATAAAAATGTAGGAGCAAGCTCACATACAGTATACATAAAAAGTTAGATAAAAAAGTTGTGTGAATGAATCACGCACACAGACAGCCTTGCTCTGGAAATTAATCTTCTCTCTCCTCTCGTGTGGTGTTGAGGCATACCTATTAGCTCCAAGAGATCTGAGCTGTTTGGGTTGTAGTGGAGACCAGGACAGGCTTTTGGATATCATCTGTAGTTCTTTATCTGTGGTTCAGCGCATCCAGCTTCAGGGGGCTGTGGTAATCCCAGGGACAGTCCTCTCTGCAGCACATCTTCCATACACCACATGCACTGACTCAATCCATGCTGGTGTACAAATTAACAAAGGGCGTTATTCTTAGCAGTCACTGCATGATGCTATTATAGCGGTGCAAGGGTTCAGAGGGTTCCCACCTCTAGATGGTGCTTGACCCTGATAATATAGGGTCATCTTTCTTGGTCAGAAGGGGCTGCCTCATGGTCTATACCTATACCAGATAGGCTTACACAGGCCATGAGTCACCACCTTAATTCTGTCACTCATAGAAGGGGCATGAGGGGGGTTAAAAAGCCCATAGGATTAACTCCTTACAGCCCGCAGCTAGGACTTACATAACAGGGCGGGGAAAGAGGCAGAAAAGACGTACCCTGTTACATATATATATATGGTTCACCACCTTGAGAAAGGTCCCACTGGGGGACCGAAACGTCGGTTTATGTGTCTTTTTTTTTCAATACAAAAACTTGTGATTAATCTTACCAGAGTGCTGTCTCCTGATCTTGTGCTTCAAACGGTATTGTATGGTTTATTATTGCTTTATGGGACAAGCAACCAATTTTTTCTACTTGCCGGCTGCCCCTTTGGATAATATATATATATTTATCTAGTCTGGGTCCCCCTCTGGGCTCCCCTGACAGGCCCCTTACCTCCTGATCCGCTGAAAAGGGGCATGAGTGCCGCCGGAGGTTGCAGGAGAAGCAGGGACAGGTGCCGGTAGGCGCGGGGGAACTGCAGGAGCAGAGGTGGGTTGTAGTGGAGCAGAGGAGGCGACCGAGTTGCCAGTGGCTCCCATAGCAGGACGTCGCCATGTCTAGAGTGTGCACGCATGCGCAGTGCATCGTGCATGTGCAGAGTAGGCGGCCAGTAGAGGAGACACTCCACGGGGACAACAGCCCCCAGAAGGCTATAGGGCTGAAGAACATGTGATGTCCCATAGCCAATAGAGCTACAGCTTTCCCCCTGGACAGCAAAGGATACATTTCGTGCGCTGAGACCGTGCCGTCAGTCAGAGCTTGGAAAAGGAAGGGGTAGGTTATGTGTGCAGGTGTCTGTGGCACCAGCACTAGGCCAGATACCCCCTATTAGGC
This sequence comes from Ascaphus truei, assembly GCF_040206685.1. Taxonomy (NCBI): domain Eukaryota; kingdom Metazoa; phylum Chordata; class Amphibia; order Anura; family Ascaphidae; genus Ascaphus; species Ascaphus truei. The sequence continues at coordinate 236,224,421 of NC_134484.1, read as the reverse complement.
CCCAGCTAGGCCCCAGCAAGGCCCCGACTCCCCTTTCACCTTGCGGTTGCTGCAGGGACAGGCCCATGAGATAGGACACTGCCCCTATAGCACAAGCGATAGGGATCTAGCCAGGACACGGCTGCGCTAACCTCATGTGATCTGGGACCAGATCACCCATCTGGTACAAGAGACATGGCACATGGTGGTACTCTCCACGTGGGACCCACCCAACATAGAGGCGGAGACTTCGCGGATACATCCCATGATCCGTGGATCCCATCAGCGAGACATCAGCGCGCACGGGTGTGGGACCACCCGGCAGGTACCTCAACTCTTCACGTGCATCAACTCTACACTTTAGTCTCACACTTTGGGGTGGGCTTACTCTGTGGACACCATGGTGGTTGGGTGACCAAGGACCCCTCAGTACATTGGGATTGTGATTCCAGGAAGGGGTGTGGACTGTCACGCCTGTATGCCCGCAGACCAAGCTAGACCCCAGTACTGAAGTGGGAACGGTATGATACCACACACCCCCAGCAGTGGGAGCAAGCCCAGAGTGTGGTATAGCGTTGCTGGGCCTGTTGGAAGAGTTGTTAGTATATACTTGCAACGCTTGTGGAGTGTCCGTGAGAATAGTCGTGTCCATTTGCCAATGTTCAGGGGATCCAGAGAGTAGAGTCGTTAGAGAGCAAGCCAGGTCCTAGGAAGCCAGAGGTCAGTGAAGTCGTATGCTTAGCAGGGTTCAAGGGGTTACCAGAGAGCAGAGTAGTCTAGGGAGAGCAGGGGTCAAAGCCAGGGAAATCCAAAGTAACACAGGAGCAGGTATTCACAGGAGCACAGAGGGAGCACAGCATAGGACAGAGAGATCCCTGATGAAGCCACTTTGATGGTGAAACGCATAGGAGGAGGAGCCAGGGGTCTGTGCTCCCTTTTGTCCCATTGACTGCTCATCTGGCACTGCTGTGTGCCCTGGAGGAAGCGGCGGTGACGTTGTTGTTGGCATATCTGTCTGTATCTGGCGATCTGTGCTGCGGAGGAGGATTCAACAGTTCCTGCTGTAGCTGGGAAGGGTTAGTGCGTCACGTCCGGCCGTGACGCCATACCAGGAAACCCGGTGTGGCTGGATTCAGTTGGTCTCTTACATCTGAGACTTGGAGGAGCTGGCTGGGGAGGAATCTATGGGGAGGCATCTACGTGCTGTTCCAAATCTTGCACTATAATTCAATTTTGCAATTCTGCACCAGCTTTACTCACCTTTGTTTATCCTTTTGACTCTCTGCTTGCAGCAGCCAGCTACGATCACCGCTCACCAGTGAATCCTATCATATGGACACTATTCTCAATTTTGTTTTTTAATATAACAATTGTTGTATATTATTTATATTGTGTTTTTTATATCCACATAAAGTTGTCAATTTGCCATTAACCCGTTTTTACTGCGCTTCCTATTTGTTTTTTTCTTTCTCTTGAATTCACAGGAGCACAGAGGGAGCACAGCATAGGACAGGTACACACAGGGAAACAGGAACTATGCAGAGCGAGGAAGAGGTGGACAGACAGGGATTATAAAGGGAGGTGCATCAATGGCAGAGAGGGGAGGAGTAGAGCGAGAAGTGGGTCTATTTTGATCTGGTTTAAAACCGATTGGCCGGCAAAGCCGGCCAATTCAGTTGAACAGCAATTCTACTTGTTGCCAAGTAGAACAAAGAAAACCAGTCAAACAAATATATAAATGAAACCAACAAGTGCACTGTAAAAAGTGCACTTAAAACAGAAGGGTTAATTCAAAAGAAAGCAAAAGGGGCACACAAATGTATGTGCTCCAAACAGAAAATTCCCTTATGTGCACACTATGTGGATTTAAAATATAACTTTTAATAAGTGTACTTAAAACATATATTACCGTAACTCTAAATGTAGTAAACCTTAAAAATAAATTAAACAATGTAAACACGTGCAACAGAGTTGGCCTAACATATATGTAACTTCCAGTAAAAACTAGTGACTGGAACCTGTTTGGCCAAACAAAGTGCAACCAGGCAAGGTGATTCAAAGTACCTAGCACTCAGTGACACTGTAATCAAACAGCCAGAAGCTGCAGCAGGGGTGCGGCTATAGTATAACCATAAATAGTAATAGTAGTATCAATAGAGCCAGCCCTGCCAGCTACACTGTTATTCAATATATAGCTATGCTAGTGGAGAAACAGTGACCAACACTTGCAATTACTAGCACTGTAAGTGGATTAGCCAAATGCTGCAGCAGGGATACGGCTAGAGTATGTCCATAGACACTGATAGTAACTTCAGGGCGACCCCCTCACCCTCTCTCCGCTCCCCGGGGAGAGGTGCAGATGTCACTGCTCGAGATGGGGCAGCAACATCTCCTGCGGTCCTAGGGGGGACCTGGGCCCTCGAGGGCTCTGCCGCGATGGGCACAGTGGCACAGGGTGTCCTCTCCTGGGGGGAGACAGTGACAGCAGAGGGTGGCCGCTCCAAGGCGACCCCCTCCCTCCGCTCCCCGGGGAGAGATGCAGACGCCACTGCTCGAGACGGGGCAGCGACATCTCCTGCAGTCCCAGGGGTCCTAGGGGTCTTAGAGGTCTTAGGGGTGACCTGGGCCCTCGAGGGTCCCGCTGTGGTGGGCGCAGATGTCACTGTTCGAGATGGGACAGCGACATCTCCTGCGGTCCCAGGGGGGACCTGGGCCCCCGAGGGCCCCTCTGTGGCGGGCACAGTGGCACTGGGTGTCTTGGCAGAGGGAGGGGTGGGTGCAGGAGCTGGGATGGGTCCTCTGTTCCCTTTGGGGAAACTCCTACGAGTATGCCCCAGCTCCTTGCACAGATAGCACCTAACCCCCTCTGTGCCATAGTAAACTGTATATTGAATGCCTTCGTAGGGCACCCCAAAGGACCCCTCCACAGATTCTGTGCTCCCCGGCAGCAGCAGCTGTACCTGCCACCTAAACGAGAGCACATGCCTCAGTGCCCTATCCCTGCAGCCCAAAGGTAATTTTGTTATAGGAGACTTAATGTCTCCCAGGGCTTGCAGGGGTGGGCGTATGAGGCTGTCTGGGAGGAAGGGGGGCACATTGGAGAGAATGACCCTGGTGACTAACCCCTCCATGGGTTCTATGGGGATGTAGGTCCCTCCTACCACAATGCCTTTCTGCACTATGGTGTGGGCGTCAGCCAGCGTACGGAGGAAGAAAACGCCCCTCCCATACATCTTGCTGGCCGCCACCACAGCAGAGGGACCCACAACATCTGCCACAGCCCTTACATAGATCTCCATGCTTAGGCCAGGTGACATTGGGCACCTCACCCCAAGCTTCCTGCTCACACAGGATGTGGACCCAGCATTATTGTTGCTGGGGTCAATGCCTGCAGCCATCACCTGCGCCCATGACTGAGCTGGGACTGCAGGTGTTTCACAAATAACAGGAGCCGGGGGAGGTGTGGCCAGGGCACTGGATGTACCAGGCCTAGGGCTGTGGCTAATGTTGTTCCTAGGGACCCCAGGTTTTGGAGTCCGGTATCCAGGTGTGGCCTCCGTTGCTGCACTACTCCTATTCCCCTTAGGCATGATAATAATAAGGCTCTAAGTAAAGGGAGGAGGTAGTGTTTAGAGAGAGAGAGGTGCAGAGAGGAACGGTCCCTTTAACTACCTCTCTGCAAAGGGAGGGGGAAAAACAGCTTTTAAAACCTGCTGTAATCTTCTCTTTTCCTCCCTTATTATTTACTCACTCTTACAATAAGCCACACCACAATTTTATAGGTCATAAAGAAAGACACAGAGCTCCCAAAAATGCAAATGACAAAGGAAGGAAACAGGCTTAAATTAAAGTAAATTAGAAATAAAACAAACATCCAGGGGTGGGGGAAGAGAGAGGGGTCAGACTACAGTTACCAGCCAGCTAAAGTGTAGCTTTGCTGGGTTGAAACACTGCAGCCTCTGGGTGAAAAACAAAAACGGTTTCTAAACCTCAAAATACACCCAAAACCCTCTACAAAACTCACAGTATACTCCCACACAGTTCCCCACAAAAATATAACAAATAAAGAAAGAATACAACCTGATTCCACAGCAAATGCCTGGGAGCTCTGCACGCACGTTTCTGAGTGAGAAGCTAGAGATAGGTCAGGGAGAGAAGAGGAGGAGACAGAAGGGGCAGTCAGGGGAATGGCCTGAACAGCTTGGGAGGCGGAGACAGGGAAATCCTGATAAGAGGAGTCTGTGCGCGCGGCCCCTGTAAGCTGGGGATTCACGCGCACAGGCTGCAACACAGGCGTGGCCCGCACAGAGCAGGGAAAGGCAGCAGGAGGGGGACAGAGACAAGCGGAGGGGAATGCGGGTGAGGCCTGTGCCCGTGCGATGGCCAGCAAGGGTCGAGAGGAGCATGCACGCGCGTCCCCCGTGGGCTGTGGGGGTGTGCGCACCGGACGCGTCACTAGGCGCGTGGAACGCCACGCCGCAGGCATCACATGCGTAGGAGGCAACGGGATGGATGTCACCACAGGGGAAGGTAAAGGAGATACCGCAGGGGCGAGGGAGCGGGAAGGATTACAGCAGGGGCTGCGGGAGCGCGTGGGTATGCGAGACCTGCGGGGAACGCGCTGCGGCAAGGTTAAAGAGGAGGACGGTGAAGGAGAGGAGTGGGAAGGGGCAGAAAGGATAACGGGAGATGGGAGAGAGGGAGAGGAAGAGGAAGGAATCTCCTGCGCCGTCACATGGACACGGTGTTGGGGAGGCACTGTGAGGGGTTACGGCCCTGCGAGGCCTGATTGTTCTGTAGTATTGGTATTATTCTATGTGTTTAGTAAACTGTTATCTGATACCAGGTGTGTATTTCTTAAGTGTCCTGTAATGGGGTATTCCACATAGTAGAATCCTGTACAGGTGGAGGCGCTACCGAGCATCGATCCTGGTACACCCCAGGCTCCCAGCAGCGGAGGCTCATGCCTCCTGTGAGCCACAGGTATTGCACATATCTCCCAGGGGGTGGGGGAAACTGCGCTACAATTGGAGGCGCTGCTCAGATCTCAGACCTGGTGTGCCCTATTCAGCAGTCTAAATTTGTGAAACCCTCAGACCGCCATGTTTACGCATACGAAGCAACAGGTTCACAAATGGGACTTAGAGTTCCGTGAACTCCCACGACAAGTGGTCGCAGTGGGAGGAGTCCCCGCCCTCATATCCATGTTTATAGTCCGTGACCAAGTGAATAAATCCCCTTGGCTAAGTGACGCCAAAATCATCGGTAGGAAGTATGACATCACCTATCGGTGGAGTGTAATACTACTGGCCACCGGACAAGAAATCTGCCAAGAAAATGCCCCGCAGGCCCTAACTCAGTCAGAAGCCATGCCAGAAGAATGCCCCCTCATATACCACAGGACATCATGTTCCCTGGCTGCGGTCACCTTGGGACTCTGTCAAGGTCCCTTATCATGCTAAAGCGATCACCTCCCCCTGCAGACCTGGGGGATGGATGGCCGCAAGTACACCAGTTCGATCAGACCTACCAATACCCAGGGTCACTTTCACCTCAAGTGTAATACCCTCTCGGGTACCCTACCCACAGCAGGTATCAGAGTAGCCCTGCACCAACTCCTAGTCAGAGTCCAGCTTATTATAGCCACCGGTCTCCGGGAACTTCCAACTTAGGACTAATGCTACCGCAACTGGTAGAGGCCCTCACACAGTCTGCTCACAGCCACCAGTATCGCTGTCTAAAGACTTTCCCAGGGGTGCGACCCACACCACTGGGCGAAGAAATGTTCGACGAATGGCGGGATTACGTGGAACAGGTGCTGCCCGGGCTGACATGCTCAGATGCGATAAAAACCCAATGGATCGTCGAGTGCTTGCGGTCTCCTGCCGCCAACATTGTCAGGTTGTATCACGAAGGTCACCCTGACGTGGAGGCTCAAGATTTGATACGTGCCTTGACCAGGACCTACAGCAAGAAGGATGACCCCATTGCCCTGTTGGACCACTTCCATGCCCTCAAGCAGAAGGAGAAGGAAGAAATGTCTGAGTTCCTCCATCGGTTGCAGCTGGCACTGTGGACCTTGATCCACAAAAGGGTCATCAGGATGGCTGAATTGGACAACTACCGCACCAAACAATTCTTGCGGGGAGCCTCTCTCCATCACCCCTTAGTGCCCAGAATCTGCTGCAACATTTCTACCGAAAATCCTCCCAGCTACGAGGATCTCATGGACCTTCCTTCAGTTTCAGACCCCTGGGAAAACTTGTGACTCGTCACGGGGAGAACGCGCCGCGACTCCCTCAATGGAGTCTCGAAAAGAAGGAAAGAACTGAGGCCGACTGTCCTCCCAAACAGTCTACCGACCAGTGTAGGATGATGGGCAGAGTATCCCCTACCTTCAAGACCCGCATGGTCTCATCTGCTGCAGCTGCGGCCAAAAGGGTCACTTCTCAAAGGACTGTCAACAAAAAAAACTCAAACTAGAACGTTCCTCCCTAACGTAATAATCGTCAGGGTCGAGATGGCCGAAACCCCTTCCGAACCTGCCGAAATCCCTACCGAGCTCTGGTATTGCCGCCGTTTTCCCAGACTCTTCACAACACAGTCTTCTAGGGATTAATTTGTACAAAAGGTGGACAAACAAGTGTATACACACAAGCGGCACTGCGAAACTTTGGATATATGTGCTAATATGTTTAATACATAATTTTTGCTTTGCCTCTTTGCAGCTTTATGGTAACGTATGCTTTCTTATTTCTATTATGACATGCACCAGCTCATTATTGCTTGATTACAGGAGTGCCGATGACCTTTCATTATATATATATATATATATATATATATATATATATATATATATATATATACCCAGTGCTCGACAATTCCGTTCAAGGGCGATCGGATTTTGCCTGCTGGCGACGGTGCTGCAGTTCTTACAATTCCCCTGCGCGGTCAGCTGGCGGCGTGTGGCTGTGCACACGTGGGGTACTGGTGGCTCCCATTCCCATGCTTGCCTGCTCGATGCAAAACTTGACTCCCTCCCTCTAAACTACATGGCCTTCTTCTTGCTGGTGGACATGTTGGACTGGGCAGGGATCTCTGCCTCATGTCAGAGCTGGAGGAGAGGTCAGGCTTCACGCGGGAGGTGGTTGGGGTCTCCTCCACCTCCTCCTCACGCTGGAGTAGTAGGATACAAAACTCTGGCTGCAGTACTCTCCATCATTTTTGTGCATACAATTAACTCCGTGCAAAACATATACAGCAGACAGCACTTAGTATAAGCAGACAGTACCCATAGTAGTAGGGTGGAATCTCGTGGCTTGTAAGACAGTAAGCCTTGCTACATCTGTACGTTCAACCTAGATGTCTGGATGACTAGGATATGACACTCATATACAATGGAAAGACTGATACATATCATACATAACTCATTGTACACATTTGAAAAGATATAAGTCCCATGGTTCTGATTTAAAGGCCTAATTACAAATTGATGGATGTCTTGGGTTACATTGTCCTTACTAGCTCACAGGTGTTTCTGGTTAAGGTGGTGAGTTTGCCTTCTCTTTCTTTCTCAGATTGTTTTCTTCAATTTATAATGGTTTACATACTGTAGTTACATAGTTACATAGTTACATAGTAGATGAGGTTGAAAAAAGACATAGGTCCATCAAGTTCAACCTATGCTAAATTTAGACAACAAATACTTTATCCTATATCTATATTTACTTATTTAAGTAAGTTAGTTTATACAAAGTCATTCACGTAGTGGGGTTGTTTGGATGCCGGGATGTTCGATTAATTCATGTGCGGTCTTTACGATGTCTTTATGTTAATTTTATATATATATTTTCATTCCTATGTTCCTTAACTTTTAACGTTCCTATTCCTTAACGTTTGTTAAATTTGCGTGTTACATATGGTAAAAAAAAATTGTAAAAAGAACATTTTAGATCACAGGTCCAAAAGTATCTTTCATGTTGCTTATGTTGCAAATGTTTTGGCTATCTGTATGGACAGATGTTATAATTCAATAAAAAGAGAGTTTGCAAAAAGAGAACAACAAACAAACAAAACAACAGGAAGTAATACCAGTAACTTTACCGGCAAGTATAACGGGAACTGTGGGGCTCCTGTTCCAAAATTGTAAAATAAAAAAAGGGGAGGTGGGGGAATTTAATTATGAGGGATTGCTGCTTTAAATTCAATAAAGAATCATTTTTAAGAAGATCTCTGTCTTTCACATACTTTGGAGGAAATAAAAAAAAGTGCACTGCATTTTCCACATACTGCTATATGCTCTGTGTGCTGCTGCATTTACAGTATTTGTTGCCGAAGGTACAATATTTTTGGAATGTAAGAAAGGCTGCTTAAAACCGGATGCCTCAGGTGATGATGTGTAAGATAGTCAACTGTCCTTCTAATTACCCAGTTGGTTGAGCACGTACATTTCTTTCTTACTTATAGGCTCATGTGTCAAACTAATGTAACAGTCTATATCCTGGAGCTCTACGTAAAGTTCAGCTCTATAATCATTAAAACAAATAATGTCAATTCATGCTCTCTTTTCTGCTGGCCTAATAATTAGTGTCACCATCATTTTGTATGGTTCTGAGGGATGTTCTTTTAATATCAGATTTTAATATCAGATTGGTAACAGTAGGATTTTATGAATCCCATCCATCTTAAATAACTTGACAGAGTTGCTGTAAGGGTCAAAAGTAGAAATGTGCGAAACGTTGGCACGAGGTTGCACACCAATGTGGACTTTGCCCTTTTTAAATCAGGAAAAAAGCTGCAGCTCAGTCAGAGTTTGCAAGCGATTCGCTAAATACTTAGTTAATGTGCCTTACAATTTCGTTTAATATGCTACAGTAACTTGCAACATTCTAAAAAATCGATTCCTAAAAGCATTTTGCAGGGAGTCGAAAACGGGGAAAAAAAAGATTAAAATGTTGCCAGTGCATTTTGAACTGTTTCTTTCATCTGCAGTCAAAAGACGTGTTTCTCTTACACTCTAACTCGGGCATAAGTTGATTTCCACGTGGAAGTGTTTTTCCCTATATAGAAATTATTGTAAGTGCTCCAAAGACCTCTCCCCAAAAGATAGTATCATCTGTTCAGACAGGAATGGGCTAGGGCAGTAAGCTGGAGAGGAAGCTAAAGATTTCAGGCCTAAAACTAATAAATTAGTGGAGTTATTGGTTGGGTAAAATTAGAGAGACCAAAAATGATAGGACTAAAGACAAGAGGGTCTATTTATAAAAAGTATCCCAGCGGCATAATTGGGGTACAGCCAATACAAAGGTACTGCTCCACATTAAGCAAAGATAAACACCCCTTTGCTTCCAGTGGGGTTAATTTTCTATGATAAATCTTGGGCAATTTGTGCTCAAGATTTGCTTTTGAGAAACTTATATACTGTAAGTAAACTCCAAAATATTTCCATGATAGTCTAGGAAAAGTAGTCAATAGTACTATGCCAGACATAACATTCAATGTAGGAAAGAGAGGAATAGCGTTACTTGCAAAATCCACACCAAAAGTGACAAGCTAGTGCTGAAAGAAGTGCAAGTGTCCCAAAGGTATCACATGGTATATCTTCCAATTCGATTGCTGGGTATACCATGTGATGGCTTCCATTTTTTTATTTTTTTTTGCTGAAGGGACATCTTAAAGTTTTCTATTCATTGTCATTGTGTCAATCCATGGTTTAACATAGTCACAATCAATGGCTTTACTGTGAAATGCTTGTTTTTATTTAAATGTAATGTGTTTTATTTTGTGGCTCTTTATTTTAGCTTGCCCATTCATTGCCATTGTGGCAATCCATGCCCATATTGGAGGCATGGTTTACTATTATGACAATAAATGGGTAGAGGGGGTGGGGGTACTTGCCACAGGAAGGGTGGTTAAGCCTCCCAGGTGGGTAGCGGGGATGGGGTGTTAACCTTTTAACTACGTTAGCGGTTACTAGCCACTAAGGTGATTAAGGGGTTAGTGGCCAGTAGTTTGTTATTTATTGTAATGTTTCAGCCCACAGAGGACGAGGGGGAAAACAAGGAGAAAGACAAGGAGGAAGATGAGGATGGCCTACATCCTGGCAGAGGAAAGTAGAACTTTAATTGACTTTATGCTGGCGAGCAAATGTTTTATTTTTAATGGGCAAATGCGCTATTATCCAGATCTGGATAATAGTAATTTTGCCCTTTATTGTACTGTATGTGTTGGGAGGTGGGGATGGGTGGATAGTAGGGTTGTTGTAATTTAATGTTTATTGGGGGTAGAGGGCGTGGGTGAGGGGGTAGTTGCCCCAGGGTGGGTGGTTAGACCTCAGGTGGGTAGCTCCGCTATGGTGAAGGGGTTAACACCTCCCACAACCTTCCCGATAGGCCTAACAACCCACCCTGGGGCAACTACCCCCTTCACCCACCCCTTTTACCCGCAAGAAACCAGGTACTCGGGTTTAACCCCTTCATTGCTTTAGCGGATAGCCGCTAAGGTAATTAAGCTGTTTTTATGTTATTTTAATAACACAGGATTGAAGAAGGGCAATCTTTGGAGATGAACTGCATTAATTTCAGCCTTACTGCTTCCCGAGTTACAGACTCCGGTATCTACCTGCATTGTTTAAATCTCCCGCATCACGTGACCAGGACATTTAAACATATAGGAGATACTGGCACACAATGCCGGGGCCTGTAACTCGGGAAGCAGGGGGTCCCCGGACCTGAAATTAATGTGGTTCAGCTCCGGAGACCCCGAGCTTCAGTACTGTGTTATTAAAATGTAAATAAAAACAGTGTGATCGTCTGTAAAAGCTGTGCAGGGAGATGCAGCTCTCTCTGTGCAGCTATTACAGACTGCGGGAAGATTGTAGAGGTAGAACCTAGAAAAAGGCTGAGATAAGGTCACTGCTATCCCGAAAGGTATTGGCATTTTCTTACCTCATTGTTTGTGACTTGTGATAATTCTTCTTAATTCTTTCTGAATACCGTGATAACACAAATGTCAGACCGTGAGGTAGGGACATGCCAAATCATCCGATTTGTCAGTGATTTTATTGAAGCTATTAGAATGAGCCCCAGAGAGAGAAAAAAAGTCCAAGGAAAAAGAAAAAAAGGGGACATACTGTAGTGTATTCTGTATAAAAACAGCAACTTCCCCACTCCTAAAATAGGAACTCACCAAATCTTTTCTTTCTAAAGGCGTGTATAAAAAAGAAATTAGTCTCCGTATCTCTCCTCCGTTCCCCTGACTGCGATCTCCACTTGCTCCAATTGGATCCCAAGAATGGAAACGAAAGACAGCATAATAGCATAAGGCTGAGCTTATAGTACTGGCTACAGCGACGACGACGGTGTGCAGCCGAAAGCAACCTAATGTAGTCCTTAGCGACCGCCCATAGTCAGCGACTTGTGATGTCATAGCTACCAAAATCGCTGTAGTCAAAAGATTTTCTGATATCAAGCGGCGGAAGAGTGACTTCAGTGGCACATGAGCGGTTCAGCCAATGAGGGCGAACCGCTCTTGGCCACGCCCCCTGTCACCCTCCCTTGGTCTCCAGCACCAGAGTGCAGGAATCACAATAGCGACGGCTGACGTCAGCGGTCGCTTAGCCGGTCGCATATCTAGTACTGTAAGCACAGCCTAATACAGTTTAATGTATCTTGCCTCCCTCTTCCCTGGAGAGGCGGTAGACAGCTAAGTGGTTATCAATCCTCGAGGTCCAGAACATCTCAGATAGTTCAACCCGCACTTGAGGCATTGAGCAGAGATAATCAGTTCTCCACTGGGTCTTCCACACAGGATACAGATAGCCTGCAAATAGTCCTGGACCATTAACACCACCTAGATCCCACCGGGGATCTCATAGTGCTGTGCCATCACTGCGGACATTTTCGTTTGCTTATCGGCAGACATGGTGAAATCAAATAGGTCAGTCAGTGCAGGTACACTCAAGACCTGGTCCCAGTCTCAGGGGCCGGTACTCCTGTAGCTCACGTGTCCGAGCGCGGTTGGTGTTTCCACTTGCCCACACATGACACTTAGGATAGTAACTGTTGGCTCCTCCCCCAGTGACACTGGTAATGTAGGACCACCTACTCTTCACGGTGCAAACAGTGCACGGTGTACTCTTCACGGTGAAAAACAGTCCGTGCCAGGCCGAGACACTTCTGTGCCACGGGCAAGCTAAAAAAAATTCACCTCTCCTCCAACCGTGTCGCAGCATCAAATGATGATGCAAAGTCACGTGGAGATGTGTTGCCATGACAACGTGACATCATAGTGCTGAAAGAGGAGTAAGTGCAACATTCGTGCCTTTTTGTAGCGCATGTCCCATCCCAGGCACCATCTTTAAATGTCTGAGTCCTGCACAGGCTCGTCACTGTCAAGGGACATTTAAAGATGATGCATCAGAGCAGCAGGCATGGGATTTGAAGCAGCAGTGGCAGCAGCAGCATGGGATATTGACATTGATGAGGGCGCTTGGCCACACAGGAGATTGACAAAGCAGCGGCGCGGGAGAGGTCCTGTGCGCCACTCTGTCAATATCTCGCGTGTCCAAGCATCCTCGTCAATGAGCTCCAAAAGTCCAAAATGAGCCAAACACAAAAAATCTTCTTTTGCTTACCCAGTCCCATGTTGGGCGTCAAAATGTAACACCTTTTCCCACAGCCAATACAAGAGTGCCACACCAAAGTGTCTAATGTCTGTTCAGGTGGTGCTCAGTGTCTTTGTTACCTTCTTCTCAGGGTGCTGGCATCCATGCAGGCTGGTATGGTAAGCAAGTAATAGAAGGGGGCCATGAACTTTTCTGTAACTTTATTCACATAAATCCTTAACAACTTCGTCTTTGGGGCACGCAGGCAGCATTCCTCAAAGAGGCACATTCTTTTCCCTTTGTTGACACTATTGTTTTGGAAATACACTGCCCTCTTGCATGAGAATTCACACCCTATCACCCTAACAGAGCAATCTCTATGGTAATACTCTGAGGTCTGATACTGAGGCACTTTAGAGAAGGGGAGCACAAACGTTTAATCCTGCGCCCCCCTGCCTGGCCTCGCCCAGTCTCACGCCCCCTCTCCTTCCTGGCAGCAGCGTCAAGTGACTCTCCGGGGTCACGTGACGTCAGGTCACATGACCCGTGGCGCCATTTGACGCCGCATTGCCATGGAAACGCATCTGAATCCCGGTACGTTTTCATGTTGCAGAGGCCTCATGCGATCCCCCAGCATTCATTTAAATGCCTTGAGGAGGAGCACGGGACCTCTGCAACCACCCGCTCCCCCACAGACAAATCTCCCATCCCCCCAGGGGGGCGTACCCCCCAGTTTGCGCACCGCTGCTATAGAGTACATTGCAATCCCCTCTTACGGGTGGAATATGCCTTAGGGCCATATAGAGGGGCCCTATTCTTTAGGATTTACACTTTCCCTAAACAAGAGAATAACAAAGTGATTCTACTTCTAAACACACATAGTTACAGACTATCAAGACTTACACTATATACAACGAGATTCCCCATCTTGGTCTCCTCCTGGGATCTGACCCTATAAAGCTCCATCCCCTCTTAGATACCCAGTAGTGACATTACTAGTCACTATGACTACTATGGAAGGATATAACATTCTATTTAGTAGCCATACTTAATGACATCACTAGGCACCTTCCAGAACATGAAGTTGACTTAAATCATATCAGCTTTGAAAAGTACATCACAACTTTCTAGCTCATCTCGCATAGATTTAAGCTGTCCTTGCTGGATAAACGTTTCCTTTTTAAGTTGTTTGGTGACCATACTGTACCTGCCAAAAACAGCAAGGAGTTTTTGACCTCATTGAATACCCCCAGATCTGCCTCCGAATAATCTAATTTGATTTTGATTATAAATAGACTCAATTGTTTTTAAACTAGTTTGTTGACAAATGCAGATGTTTGGGAAGGTGACCCAGTAAAACGTGATAGTTATTAGTTCTTCATTAAAGGAGCTGATCTAAAAAATTATTGCTGCTATGGGACAAATGTGATTAAGAAGTTGACACAATAATAGTGATACAGTATGTCTCAATTAAGATGAATTCACAGGTAAGACTTTGATAGTACTTTATTTGTTTTATCTGGGTATCTGAATGGCAGTTAACACTGAATTGGGGTACAACACACCACATTGGTGCTTAGTGATGCTGCCCCTAAATCTATAAGCATAGAAAGCAGCTTAAAGGAGGCGCATGCGCGAGGCTGAAGTGAATGGAGGCATAATAGTTGAGCTCCGTTCCCCACCTCCACTAACAACGCTGTAATAGCAGTAACCACCAACCCAAAAACGCCCAAAATACAACAAAAGCACAGCAGCAACTCCTGTGATGGCCCCGGGCAACCCCAAGAAGAAGAAGGAAGGGGATATGAGAAAATATCTGGGCCGCTCCACTACACGGAGCGCAGACACAGTAATGGCGCCAGAATCAACTGCAGGCTCAGAGTCAGACCGGGAAGACGACCATCCAGAGGAGCCGGTTCGTCGCTGTGACTTTGACCGACTGTACCAGGATATGAAGAGCATGATATACACTGGGCTCCAAGACTTAAAAAAAGAAGTTCAGGGCTTGGGGGAGCGTACGGGGGCCCTCGAGGACAAAATGGTGACCGTTAATAAACAAATTAAAAAGGCTGACAAAAGAGCGGCGTACATGCAATCGCAGATTTCGGAGATTATGGAGAGGCAAGAGGATGCAGAGAATAGGGACCGCAGGAACAATGTCAGAATTCGCGGCATCCCAGAGACAATAACCGATGTGGAAGCATTCACTGCCAGGTGGCTGTAGACTCTCTTGCCGGACTTGCCCGTAACAGAAAGAGCCATGGATCGCTGCCACAGAGCCCTCAGAAGCCGCCCTGCAGCAACAGAGCAGCCACGCGATGTCATCGCCAGGCTGCACTATTTCAAGACTAGGGACGCGGTCTTTAAGTGCACCAGAGCGGAAGGCACTTGTAGATTTGAGGGGGCCACGCTGCAACTGTACCAAGACCTATCCCCAATAACATTGGCAAGGAGAAGGGCTCTGCAGCCCGTCACAAGGCTGCTGAGGGACCGAGCTGTCCGGTATCGCTGGACCTTTCCGTTCGGCCTATTGGTTATAAAGAACGGAAGGGTCATTGCAATGAAGGAGATAGAGGAGAAAGAGGACTTCCTCAATAAACTAGGCCTGAGGAACGGCCCCTCAAAAAGCCCCAGGAGGGAAGAACGGGGAGAAGAAACGGAATGGAGGACAGCCGGTTCGCCCACAACGCCCCGGGAGCCTACAGTCCCTGCAGAGATCTGAAGTTAATAGCAGACCCCCAAACCAGGGTTAAAGTTAAAGTTGGGGTAGCGGTTTTACCCGAAGAAGTTAATAAATAAATAAATGGAGAGCTTGTCACCAATCACCAAAACTGCCGAGATAGACATTACACCACTAAGCCCGCCGTTAACACCATGTCCGCAAAGTCCTGTGCCGCCACAAGTGGAGAAAAAGGTCTACCCAGAAAGTCCTCAAGCCTGCAAAAGGTAAAACCTTACCTGGAAAGGAAAATGGCCGGCCGCAGTGAAACGCACGACACCCAGCATGGCACCACAGAAGCAGCTTCACCACGAGGCGTCTTCACGGAAGTAGAGGGCGCATCAGCGCGGGAACAGGTGAAGAGACATCCTCTCACGCGGGCTGATGCAGAGCAAATGGCGCCCAACGGAAAGACGTCACCGGAAATGGAGCGGACGCCATCTTGGAGGGGGCAGACGAAGGAGACAGGAAAACCCCTTACAGCCGGCGGCAGAAGAAGCACAAATCTCGCGTGAAGCGGGGAAGGGAAGGACACAGCCGGTCATTCAAAAAGACGGCGGGAAGGAGAGATGGGCGACGCAAACAAAGGAAGGCCCAGGACGCGGCCCACCCAGTGACGGCGGGCGGCAGAGAAAGAGAAAAAAAGAGAAGAAAAGACTAATAAAATATTGATATATCTACAGTGGCTACAGAGACCTGCCAGCACACACATTACACCCACATGAGATAGATAGAGCTTCAACACACAGATTCCTCACATAGTTTAAAGAGACACAAGCGGTTAGATGGGATGGTTAACTAAGGGCCAAATTAGTTCCGAACCCAGAGACTTCACCGCACATACCACACTAAGAGAACAGGGACAAGCAGTCTAGAAGATAGGCAGTCAGCAGGGACTAGCAGTTACAAGTAATAGGTTATACCCCACAAGTTATTTTACGGGTTAAGAGTTAAAGAAATAGCTTAGACAAGTACGAGGTTGGAGTTACAATAGTAGATAGCATGGTTGGGGGAGGGGGGGAGGGAGGTTGCCCCTCACGTAAGCCTTGAACATGAGTCTCCACATGGGCGCAGGGGAAAAGCCCCGAGCGTGGCCCATGCAAGACCCCCTTAGGCCAGCCATTCGAGACGGGAGAGGGGGATGGAGGGCCATCCCAGACTCCGCCAGGGCTGCACGCCTAAGTGAGGCAACGAAGGTGAGTGGGGGAGCTTATTCTCGCCCACTCACCCGACAGTTCTTAAATGTTTCAATAAGTGTTATATGTGTATGTACGTCCCCTCAATGTGTTTTCCTCTGTATCCCCTCCCCACAGCCACAGGTCTCGGCAGAGAGGATTCCAGTCCAAGAACTCCCGAATAGGAGTAAGGAACACCCTTACGCGCAAAGTGTTCAGAGAGAAAGTCAACATAGAATATGTATTCCCCCTTATGCTTTCAGACGGCGGCCCGAAGCTCTGGAAAGAATTGAAAGACCCTCAGCGCTGACATCGAGGGCTCCGATGGCTGACTGCAATAGAGAGAAGGTTTGCAAATACACACATGAATAAAGATATCATTGTCATTTCACACAATGTGAAAGGCTTTAATAATCCGGGGAAGCGCAGGATAGCCTTAGCGACATACAAGAAAACAGACCCCGACATAATTCTCTTACAAGAGACTCATTTTTCCAAAACAAGTTCACCAACATTTATTGACTATAGATTTAGGAATTGGTTCTCAGCCTCAGCCAACAAAAAAAAAAGAGGAGTAGCCATACTACTGCATAACCGTTTGCCCTTCGTGATTAAGACCATCAAAAAAGACTACAACGGCCGATTTTTGATTATAAACGGCGAAATCAGAGGTCAGCTGGTCACACTGGCAAGTGTTTATGCACCAAGTACAGGCACAGAAGCCTTCCTGGAAAGGTTCTTCTCCATCCTCCGGAAGATAGCGCAGGGGTGCATAATACTAGGGGGCGATTTTAATCAGACACTAGATCCAGCAATGGATAGATGCACCCCGAGTGGCAAAGTCAACTCAAAAATTAGGCAAACCTGGAATAGAGGGTTGAGAACCAATAACCTGTTAGATATATGGAGGGAACAACATCGCCAGGACAAAGAATTTACATTCTACTCCCACCCCCATGACAGATATAGTAGGATAGACTATCTCTTTGTCTCTAGTAGAATGGTTTCACAGATCTCCCACTCGGGCACCCATGATATTTCATGGTCAGATCACGCGCCGATAGAGCTGCGGTGCTCCGATTTTATTCTAGACAGACCAGGAGCGAACTGGAAACTGAATGAAGTTTTACTAAAGATCCCCGCAATTGCACAAAACGTAGGGGACAAGATCAGGGAATATTTTCAGGAGAATATAGGAAGTGTGACTTCGCAGGCTATCTTATGGGAGGCCCATAAGGCGACTCTGAGAGGAGAGCTCATGAGGATTGCAAGCAGGCGAAAGAGAGAGAAGGACAAAAAAATCAATCACTTACAAGCAGAATTAGCAGTCCTCTCAACTCGACACAAAAAGAATAAAGACGCGATGACCCTTAAGGAGTTGCTAGACACCAAAACCAAACTGAATATTCTGTTAACCTCCCGGGCTGAAAAAGAGCTGACATGGACTAAGCGGAAATATTTTGAAAAAGCAAACAGGCCAGATACCCTACTTGCCAATAAGCTAAGAGACAAAAAACAGGTCTCCCAAATTCATACAATTCGAACAAAACAAGGGGACCTGACCTCGGACCCAAAAAAAATAGTCAATGAATTTAAGGAATATTACGAGACCCTATACGATGGGGCGAAGGTGGCTCACACGCCAACCACACAAACACGGCTTAAGACGTTCTTGACTGAGGCACAGCTGCCTACAGTAACCAGAGAGGAGAGGGACGCACTGCAGGCAGAATTTACTAGCGAGGAACTTCTAGAGGTAATGAAGTCATTGAAAGCAGCCAAGGCCCCAGGCCCAGATGGCTTTTCCAACCTCTATTATAAGAAATTTCGTAAAATACTAGCTCCTCATTTACTAAAACTATGTAATTCCTTTCTGGATGGTGCCCCTATCCCGAGCTCGATGCTCCAGGCGTCAATCTCTGTAATCTACAAACAAGGAAAAGACCCAGCGGACTGTAAAAGCTACAGACCCATCTCGTTAATAAACTCGGATATAAAAATCTTTTCCAAACTGTTAGCTAATCGCCTTAACCAGGTGTTGTCCAAGTTGGTCCATCCTGATCAAGCAGGGTTCATATGTGGTCGACAAGCAGCTGATAACACCAGACGGATTATTGACTTAATTGATCTGGCGCAGAAAAAACATATCCCGTCTATGGTGCTTAGTCTAGATGCTGAAAAAGCGTTCGACAGAATAGACTGGCCCTACCTGAGGGCGACGCTTGGGGCGTTCGGGCTGGGAAGGAGAATGATAGAGGCAATTCTCGCTTTGTATCAGGGACCGACGGCGAAGGTCCGACACCAGGGCTTCCCTTCGGAAGAATTCCAGATAAAGAGCGGCACTAGACAGGGCTGTCCCCTGTCACCCCTCCTCTTTGCGCTTTGTATTGAACTCCTGGCGGCACACATCCGTCTCAGCCCAAATATAACAGGTATCCAAATCAGCGACCAGCCACACAAGGTGGCCCTGTATGCTGATGACGTGATACTCACTCTATCACAGCCCCTCACCTCTCTGCCGAACGTCTTCCAATTACTAGGGGAATTTAATACAATATCGGGATTTAAAATTAACCAGGCAAAATCAGAGGCACTGAATATCAATTTACCTAAGGCCACTGAGAAATTGATCACACTAAATTTTGAATTCAAATGGCAAGCCTTCTGCATCAAATATCTAGGAATAAATATCACAAAACAATCAGATACCCTTTATAAAGCGAATTACCCCAGATTAATTCGGACACTGAAGGAAGATCTCCGGAAATGGGCAGGGTACAACATATCCTGGATCGGGAAGATCCAATCACTGAAAATGAATCTCCTACCCAGGATACTATACCTATTTCAGACTCTTCCGGTCCCAATAAATAGGGAGGAGATCCTTCGGTTACAGTCCGCAATGGTGCAATTTATCTGGGGTAATAAAACCCCCCGTATCAAAACTAGTATACTAATTCGACCCACTACAAAAGGAGGACTAGCGGTACCTTGCCTGTTGTCGTACTATAGAGCGGCCCAATTAACCCAAATCATCCAGTGGCATACCCACCCTATCCAGAGGCGATGGGTAGCGCTGGAGGCGGCCTGCTGTGCCCCGGTGGCATTGCAGGACCTGATATGGCTTCCAAACAAGGTCCGCAAGGACTTCACAAACCCGCTCCCCGCGGTAGTCAGCTCTTTGGCAGTCTGGGACAAAAGCAAATATAAGCACGTCTTGATGAGACAACACTCCTTGATGACCCCAATTTTGGGGAACCCTGATTTCGCTCCGGGCCTGCAGAAGAAAGATTTTATTACATGGACACAGAAGGGTTATACTCGCCTTCGACACCTGGAGGGTAGAATATCGATTAAATCGTTTGAGCAAATTAAGTCTGAAAAGTCAATTCCAAATTCAGAATTCTTTAGATACCTCCAGCTAAGAGCTTTCTATGACAAATTTCCCATCCGCGCTAAACGCACTAATTTTGAGCAGCTCTGTTCTGTTGGATCAGGAACCAAGGGACTTATCTCTACAATGTATAAAGCGGTGGTCTGTCCAACTCCTGACGCTGACGTGACTTTAAAATATAGGAACAGGTGGGAAAGAGATCTAGGAGACACATTAGAGGACAAAGACTGGGATCAAATTAGCTTGGCGGCAGCTAAAAGCTCGATTTGCACGACATTAAAGGAGAACGCGTATAAAGTCCTAATGAGGTGGTATCTGACTCCAACACGATTATCAAAGTTTGTCAGAGGTTACCCCCCATTGTGCCCTAAACAATGTGGGGAGCAGGCAGACTTGCTACACATGCTGTGGGGCTGCACCAAGGTACTCCCAATCTGGGAGGAGATCAGAAATTGGCTTCAGAGAATTCTCGACTGCACGATCCCTTTGGACCCCTGGTTGTTTCTGCTGGCCAGACGCACTCAGGGGCTAAACAGGTCGGAGCACAAATTAATTGCACATTTTGCAACCGCCCTGAGGTGCGAACTCGCAGCATTGTGGAAGCAACCGGACACACCAAACATCCCAAAAATCAGAAATCGAATTTGGCTCGTTTGCCGGATGGAACAGTTAACAAGTCTGGTTAACGACACCGGCACAAATTTTCTCAAAGTCTGGTCACCATGGCTAGCTCTGAACGATATCCCTGGGGTCAACGCCTCCAATATACTGCTTTAATAGTTGTAGACGCGTTCTCCTTGGATGAAGTGTACAAGACAGGGAGACATAGACGTTTGTCAAAACAAGGAGATAAATAAAAGGGGCAGAGAAAAGGATAGACAAGAGCCAAGATACTCCAGAAGAGTTCAGCAACCAACGCTACGACAGCAGTCACTGTGCGATCTTGCGGATCAGCTGTCCTATAAGCCCAAGAAGTACGGGAAGCAGCGAGAACCACAACCCTTATGTGGAGCCCAGCTGAACTGGAATCGTTCGATGGCATCCCCCTCCCCGCCCCCCCCTTTCTACCTCCCCCCCCTGGTGTAGTATGTCGGTACGTCTTGTTGGTCTGTTCGTATCCCTAGTATGGCTTTTGAGAGTATAATTATAATTTGAGTTGTTGTGGATACATTTGTATAAGACAATGGGTTGGAAGAAAATGTGATTATTGTACCATGCACTCAACAAAAATAAAAAACTTTTGGTTGAAAAAAAAAGAAAGCAGCTTAAAATAAGATTTTAGGGAGAAAGATGAAGGCTGGACACCCCATAAATGCCATGGCGGCCCCCTCCCTACATCTGGAGGCAGGGTGGGGCATGTGTACTGGGAAGAGATCAAAATGACCACACACATCTATACCATTCGTCATGCCATTGCCATATATGATTATTTCCCTTTTAAGGGTTGTACCTGACAAAACTCCAGGGAAATTTAGATTGACAACAACAGACGTTGTAGCAATCAGTGAATGATGTTATAGACAAAAACATATGCTGAGTGCAGTATGAATCCTTTGACACAGCTATTAAAATAAATAAATAATGTGGCCAAGGTGCAATATTGGCCAAATTGGACATAGAGGCAGTATTTAGGCTACTGACACTCATCCCAGCTAGCTTTAAATGCATGGGATACAAATTTGAAAGACTATAATTTATTGATAAAGGTTTCCCTATGACCGGCTCTATCTCATGTGCATATTTGGAAGCTTTTTCTGCTGTTGGGACCAGATATCGGCCATGACTGCAAATTCCTGCTGCACTTATTCACATTATTACTGGACAAGTTTGGAGTGCCCATAGCAGAGGGGCCAACGGAGATGATATCATACGTGATGATAGAAGTAGATGCTATTGCCATGGAATCCAGATTGCTCCACGATAAGGCCCACATGTTCAGGAGAAGCAGAAGGTTGGAAAGCGCCACTGTGGGCATTTAAAGAGCATATCACCACTTACTAATAACAAGGGACCTGAGGGCAGATTTGCTAGAATAAAAAATTGAGAAATTTTATGGGAAATGGCTCAGGATAGGAGAGCGCCAGTCCAACTACGAGCTACATGTATATGCTTATGCATCAGGGGCCCATGGTTTTAGGACATATTGCGGTGGTGCACGAGGGTGTGGCTGAAGGAATGGGTGACCAGGGGGCTCATAAAGAACATGGCATTACTTGGCCGATTACCAATAATAGTAGAAGTAGAATTGGGCACATAAGCAAGCCAACAAATGTCAAATATTAACTTCTGGTCAGACCACATGGAGGAAGTGGGGTCAGTTAACAGCCTGTCAGCAGTTTCTCCTCCTCTTATAAGGCTTCTCAGATGGTTGGTACTCAAATGCATATCATACAACTTTTTAGGCCGGACAAGTGCCGGAAAAGCAGAATATCGCTGCCAACACACCATTATTGTTCAAATGTGCGAACGTCAGAAAATCAGCCTCCATGGCCCAGGTCAAAGGTCTAACTTGTGCCCCATATCTTTGGCCATTAGGCTCAAGGCTAAGAGGAGCTAGTCAATAACTTGGTAGCACCGGGCACTTGGAAGGCATATAATAGTGCCTGGCAATACTGACAAGTGTTTAAGACTACAGCGAAGGAAGGGACAAGGAAAAGGATGTAGATCAGATTTTTTAATTCATGAGCATGCAAAGGGAGTTAAGGATGTCTAGGGCAAATAGGGGCATGATGTTAGCAGGCATAGCATTTTTACTCCGCTATAGGGCAGCTCGGACATAATCAGAACATTAATTATAAGAAGGGTCCTAATGGACTGGAGAGGAGGCGAGGTAAAGGAGATCATCCTGGTAGACCCCACTAGCATAGTCTGCAGTGATAGGAGGGATTATTCAAATCATCTTTGGGCATTTCAGGATTGAGGAGCTCTTAGTGGCATTAAAGACATACAAAAGGTCACAGCTTTTGCTCAAGAATGTCATAATAAGCAGTGAATGAGTGATGTGCCAAAGACGCAGGTCTTCTTTAAGAAGACCCTGGAAGTCATAAACCTAGGATGGGAAACTGGTCCTTGTTGACTACAAGTTGTAGTCTATTACAATATACTCAGTTAATTCTTATTATTTATTTCTCACTTAGGGGGTTATGCACTAAGCAGTGATAAGTGGGTTTTCTGGGTGCTATGCACAAAGCAGTGATAAGTGCTTTTAAGTGAGATACATGCCTTTATAGCGTGATACTGCCTGTTGTGAGATTCACAAAGCAGTGATAACACTGCAGTATCGTGCTATAATGGCTTTTTTTCCCACTTAAATGCACTTATCACTGCTTTGTGAATCTCACAGCAGGCAATATCACGCTATAAAGGCATTTATCTCACTTAAAAGACTTATCACTGCTTTGTGAATCTCACAGCAGGCAATATCACGCTATAATGGCTTTTTATCTCACTTAAAAGCACTTATCACTGCTTAGTGCATAACCCCTTAGTATTTCATAGACAGGGGGTCATGCACTAAGCTCCGATAAGTCAGTTTTAGAGCGCAAAGTGCTCTTAGAACGCGATTTTTTGCTCAACCCGATGCACTAAGCAACGCAAACATGCACTTTGCGCTCTAAAACTGACTTTTTTCCGGAATTTTTTCTAAGTCCAACTTTGCTTGTTCGTAACCCTGTTTGCGTTAAATTCTGCCCTTAAGCGGGATGCACTAAGCAACGCAACCTTAGCAAACGCGAAAGTTGCGTTGATCAGAACACGTCAGGTCAGAGTAGACGCAAAGAAATCTGGACTTAGAAAAAATTATTGCTTTTCATTTTTGCATGCGCAAAACCCATACAACAGTCCGGCGGGTGTCCCCGGCTGTCCCCGCGGGGGTCCCCAAGGGAGCCCGGGGGTTGCGCGGGTGTCCCCGGCTGACCCCGCGGCCGTCCTGGGGTCCCCGCAGGAGTCCCGGGGTACCCGCTGGCCTGCGGTACCAATGTTGCACCTTCAAAAATAATAAACAATGTTTATAACTAAATACATCCCCCTAACACATACTATACAGTAATGGGCAAAATTACTATTATCCACATATGGATAATAATGCATTTGCCCATTTTAAATACATATAAACTACAATAAATCCAGAAAAAACATATTAAACTTACCTTTTATAGGCATCCACGATGAAGGCCGTCTTCATCCTCATCTTCATCCTGCCCATGCCCCTCCAGTGCTGCAAAACATGCACAACAATCACAATAGCCAATGTAATGTCCCCTAACCCCTTAATCACCATAGCGGTTATTAACCGCTACAGTCATTAAGGGGTTAACCCACCCTCACCCACCACTCGGGAGGCCTACATACCCTCCCCAACTAACCCTCCACCCCGTGAGGCCTAACCATCCTCACCCACTGCCCAGCCGGGGGGCCTACCCACATACCCTTGGGGCCAATACCCCCTCCCACCAACCCCAGTACCCACAATAAAAACAATACACAGCCCCTCAATAAACATCATTCTATTTATTAAATACATAACCCACCCCCTGTGCCCCCGCATAAATACATGATTTATTCTTTTACATACAGGGTTCATACTCCAGGCCCACGCGAGTCCCCGGTGGGCCCGACGGGTCACATCACAGACCTATAGGTTACCAGCAACCTGTTTCATACAGGTTCTGGAGGCCTGTTGGTGGGTCCCGCCAGGCACCATGGCCCACCAGGTGGTCTCTGTGGGTAACAGTGGGCCACAATTGGGTCCCCACGGTAGGCCTGCGGATATCTGGGAGCCCCGGGTCAGACCCACAGGTGTCTGAGGGGCCTCAGGTCGCTCTCACGGGAGTCTGGGGACCCACGGGTGCTCACTACGGGTCCGCGGTGCCCCCACGGATGTGGGGCCACCGGTTCTTCTACAATTCCCTATTCAATCCCTAAAGCCAAACCATTGCTAAAATAATTCTAATTTAAAGTAACCACCATCATTCTAATCTAACTACCAGAAATAAGCCATTACAAAAAACCTGTCACTAAATACAAATTACATTATTCACAACAATGACAAAATAAAGCTGCTAAATACATTAGCCATACATGAAAAGAACATAAACATTAGCATCTGATTGGCTATAGTACCATGTGACAGGCTTTCAATGACGTCACATCCGTTCTCCCCCAAGCCTCTGTCACATGGTATACTAGAGCCAATCAGAGTTGGGATGGAGTTCCCACGCTCTGATAGGCTATCGTACCATGTGTCGCCGGCCATTTTTCTTTTGATGACATCATCTAAAAGGCAATTGAAGCACAGCCATTCTGATTGGCTGTGCTTTCATTGCCTTTAAATGACGTCATCATTTTTTTTTTTGGCCATATCACATGTTTTTCACGGCCCAATCAGGACCGTGGGAAACATTTGACCAAAATGTGACGTCATAGGCCTATAAAAGCCTATGTTGCCTCATTTTGAAGCCAGTCGCCGAGAAGGGAACACCTCCCCTCCTAAGAAGAAAAGAAGGGTGTGGCAGAAGAAGACAGAAGAAGGCGGAAGAAGACGGAGAAGACCCCAAAGAAGTAAAGAAGACCCCAAGCCTGATGGGAAGGATTACAAATAGAAGAAAAAAGACACAGACGTGGATTGTAAGGGTTTATTATTTTATGGTTTACCTGTGGATTGATTCCAGTGCTTCCGGGTCGCTTGGATTTCGGTGAGTGGGCATCTAATGGTGAGTAAACAAAA
The DNA here is from genome assembly GCF_040206685.1 of Ascaphus truei. NCBI lineage: Eukaryota > Metazoa > Chordata > Amphibia > Anura > Ascaphidae > Ascaphus > Ascaphus truei. Next base: position 236,198,825 of record NC_134484.1, on the reverse strand, counting down.
GAAAAGTTTATTATTTTTACTTTTATAGGTTTTTTTGATTTTCGATTCATGTCTTTTATTTTTTCAGTCCCATTTAATGCCCGTGAATGTATCTATGTATATACATACATTCACGGACACTGAATGGGTGTATTCTATGTGATTTTTGTATGTAAATGCATTGTATTTTATGCTCTATTATTGCCCCTGTATTTTATGTATATCTATCTATATGGATAGACATATAGGGATAATAATTGATTGTTTTGCTAATGTTTATGTTCTTTTCATGTATGGCTAATGTATTTAGCAGCTTTATTTTGTCATTGTTGTGAATAATGTAATTTGTATTTAGTGACACGTTTTTTGTAATGGCTTATTTCTGGTAGTTAGATTAGAATGATAGTGGTTACTTTAAATTAGAATTATTTTGGCAATGGTTTGGCTGTAGGAATTGAATAGGGAATTGTATAATTGATTTGTATTGTAATTGTTTGAGGAAATGGATTAATTGATTGATGCTAATTGTATTGATGTTGCTTAGTTTCTATTTGATTTTCAGGATGGCATTGGTGGTTAGGGGTCATTGTTCATAGTGTATTTTATTGTTACATATATTTTGCATAGTGTTACATGATGCATAGATTAATTGCATCATGTACACACTCAATGCAATTGTGTGACATTTCATATACATTTGTATAGCTGCTGATTTGTTGGTTTATATTTTCTATTGCTGCAGGATTTATTTTAACATGCAATGTGGTGATTTTAAGATTAACAATTCATGTTTTGATTTATGCATGTTTTATGTGTTTCATAATGGGCAAATAATATATTATCCATATCTGGATAATAGTTATTTGGCACATTATTGTACTGTATGTGTTGGGGGGGTTGGGGGGGTGGGGGGGTTGGATGTATGTATTTAATGTATAGGTCGGGTTTATTTATTTTACATTCAGGGTTTGTTCCTTTGGTCTGCGTGAGACCTCTGGAGAAAACCTGAGGTATCCTCAGGTATCTCACGGGTACCAGGCTGCATGGTCCACGGGTGACACCTGCGGGGAAGAACCGGTGGCCCCACATCTGTGGGGGCACCGCGGACCCGTAGTGTGCGGGGAAGAACCGGTGGCCCCACATCCGTGGGGGCACCGTGGACCCGTGGTGTGCGGGGAAGAACCAGTGGCCCCACATCCGTGGGGGCACCGCGGACCCGTAGGGAGCACCCGTGGGTCCCCAGACACCTGTGGGTCTGACCCGGGGCTCCGAACATCCGCGGGCCTACCGTGGGGACCCAATTGTGGCCCATAGTGACCCACGGAGACCACCTGGTGGGCCATGGCACCTGGCGGGACCCACCAACAGGCCTCCAGAACCTGTATGAAACAAGTTGCTGGTAACCTTTAGGTCTGTGAGGTGACCCATCGTGCCCACCGGGGACTCGCGTGGGCCTGGGGTATGAACCCTGTATGTAAAAGGTTAATCATGTATTTATGGGGGGCACAGGGGGTGGGTTATGTATTTAATAAATAGAATGATGTTTATTGTGGGACAGTGTATTCTTTTTATTGTGGGTACTAGAGTTGGGGGGAGGGGGTATTGGCCCCAAGGGTATGTGGGTTGGCCCCCCGGCTGGGTAGTGGGTGAGGGTGGTTAGGCCTCACGGGGTGGAGGGTTAGTGGGGGAGGGTATGTAGGCCTCCCGAGTGGTGGGTGAGGGTGGGTTAACCCTTTAATGCCTGTAGCGGTTAATAACCACTATGGTGATTAAGGGGTTAGGGGACATTACATTTGCTGTTTTGATTCTTGTGTATGTCTTGCAGCACCGGGGGGGGCATGGGCAGGATGAAGATGAGGATGAAGATGGCCTTCATCGTGGGTGCCTGTAAAAGGTAAGTGTCATATATATTGACTGTATTTATTGTAATTTATATGTATTTTAAATGGGCAAATGCATTATTATCCATATGTGGATAATAGTAATTTTGCCCATTACAGTACTGTATGTGTTAGGGGGCTGGGGGGATGTGTGTTTTTTATTGGGGGGCAATTGTCCCCAATAAACATGCAAATGTACCTTAACCCCTTCATTCCCTTAGCGGATAGCCGCTAAGGTAATGAAGCTGCATTAATGTTAATTTTAATAATAGTGTGCGGGAGCAGAGGGTCCCCTGAGCTGAACCACATTGATTTCTGCCTCAGAGATTCCCTGCTTCCCGAGTTACAGGCCCCGGTTTGTGGCATCGGTGCCAGTGTGGATGCCATCTTTATAGAGCCCACGTCGCGTCTTGGACACTATACAGATTGCGGCGGCAATGGCACCCGATGCCACAAACCGGGGCCTGTAACTCGGGAAGCAGGGAATCTCTGAGGCAGAAATCAATGTGGTTCAGCTCAGGGGACCCCCTGCTCCCGCACACTATTATTAAAAATACATTAAAGCAGCTTCATTACCATAGCGGATAGCCGCTACGGTAATGAATTATTATTAATTGTTATGTGTGTTTTAATACTTGTGTAGATGTGCAGGGGGTTTCCTGAGCTGAACCGCATTGGTTTCTGCCTCGGGGACCCCCTACTTCAGGAGATATAGGCCCCTTTATGGGGTGCCGGTATCACCTGCAGAATGTAAATAACCCGGTCACGTGACGCGGGAGCTTTAAAGTGCAGAGGATACCGGCACCCCATAACAGGGCCTGTATCTCCTGAAGTAGGGGGTCCTCGGACCTGAAACCAATGCGGTTCAGGTCCTGAGACCCCCTGCTCATGTACACTATTATTAAAATGTTTTTATTTAGTGTACGATCGCCTTTAACAGCCTTGCATGGAGATGGCAAATCTCCATGCAAATGTTACATGCGGCTTTTTTTTCTATCAGCTAGCGATCGGAAAGGTTAAGATTGCTAGCAGGGGGTGAAAAAGCAACACGTACTCTGAGGGTGTGCTGAGCTATTTTGAGCAGGTACGTAAAAAAATGGCCTCAAGGCCTTAGTGATTCGCGTCCCCGGCTTCACTTTGTAACGAACCGGCTTTTTTGCCAAATCAGAACGCAAAGCCATTGAGCTTAGTGCATAGCCCCCATAGTACTTTATTTCCCACATGCGATTGTGTTCAGTACGTTAGAGGAGTTTATTTCTATTGCTGCAAATAAGGGAACATAGGCTTGTTTAGCAGTGGTCTTGTGATCCTCATTCCATGAAATCATTACTTCTCAGAAAGAGAGATAACTTTAATGTAACAGAAGCAGAGTGTGGATTATATTGCCTTGCCTATGCCTGTTGTTTATATAGGGCTAGGATTCATCTGATCACCCATCCTAAGTACATGTGCCGTAGAAGAATGGGGGAAGGAGGTGGTTTGAGCTGTCATAGACATTAGCCATGAAGACATGAAGGGGATGGGAATGGATACTCGAAGAAAGAGTTGTTTCTGTAGAAATATGTACAGTACCATGGATAAATTAGTATTATTTACAGAAGGTCCATTATATTGAAAAGTGTGATTAATAAGGGAATCTAGAAAGGATCCCAAACAGTGAGGCAGGGGGAGTTCTCATGTGATGCAACCAGGAAGAAGCTGTACTCCACAAAATGACTACTGCTTGTTATTAAAAAGTTTGTCTTTCTCATTCAAATGCTTTACTGCTTATAAACCCATAATGATCATTAGATGGTGTCAGAAGTGCTAAATGAGAAGAATGATGACATGTCACTTTGCTGTAATTTTCAGTCATGGAAGCAGTATATAGAGCAAGTGAAGCAGTTAGCTAGCCCTCTCCGCCCTGCAGCTATCTGGCAATGTAGTGAAGTGGAAATTTTTCAGGCAGAGATATGAGCTGTATTTGTTGGCCATCAGAGTTGAGGAGAAATATGTTAAATCACCAATATTTTTACATGTTGAGGGAGGAAACATTGAATATTTACAATAACTTTAAGTTTGATGAAGATACAAGTATGCAGTTGAGATACTGACCAAATTGTAAGAATATTGTATGCCAAAAAATGAGACTTTTGGTAGATACACATTTTGTACATGTAGCCCTCTTTACCCCTAGTGTAAAGAGTGTACTGGTGCTGGCATTACCTGTTGGCTCACGGAGGTCCCAAGCCTAAGCCATGGGAAGCCCGGGGTGATATAGCAACAACAATCTCAGTGCAGCGCCTCCACCTGGGAGGGATCCCAACGAAGTGGGAGGAGCCCCTCACAGGAACCCAAAAATACTAATACACACACTGTATAAAATAACAACAACCTTTACTTAGAACTATGTATACAACAGTAATGAGAATAATAATGCAACTAGTTACAGCTACCCATCAAGCCTCACACGGGTGTAACACACACCGTGTCCACAGTACCTGACAGGGCCCTCAGGCAACTGACCACCCTGGTGTCCGCAAGGATATAGCCCCCACCCCTATATGTGGTCAGCACTGCCACTATAGTGTGTGTGTTAGTTGGTTGATGCACTTAGTGAGGTAGGTACCTGCCGGGTGCTCCAGCACCCGGGCGCGCCGACTGATAGCTGTACAGGATCCACTGATCCAGTGATGGTGTCCGCCTTTGTGATGAGTCCTTTTCCATGTGCATGGTATCCAGCTGGAGTGTCCCACATACAGATAGTCTATATACACTTTGGATGTGATCTGGTCCCAGATCACAAACTGTCAGGGCTGCGCAGTGTTGCAGCTGTATTCCCTATTGACAAGCAGCTATGGGGCAGTGCCCTACCTAAGGGCCTGTCCCTGTATCTGCCATAAACTTGCAGTGGAGTCGGGGCCTAGCTGGGGCCTATAAGGGGGTCTCTGGCCTAGTGCAAGGGCCACAGACACCCTGCACCTACACCCTCACCTCTCTGTGTCCCAGCTCTGACTGACGTGATCTCAGATTCACGCCAAACCTAACCCCTAGATGGCCGTGATCCTGGCAACCCTATTAGCCGGTTGCACCCATGTGATTGCATGCCCCTATGCATTATGGGGCTTGTAGTCCCCATTGTGTTTATACAAAATCAAGGTGAATAAAGGATATATGTGTTACGATCGAGTGAAGTCCTTTTTTCAGACGTGGAATAGTGAATGAAAGGGCAATGGACTCAGTCCTCAATGTACATTGAAAAAAGTTTCTCTTTTGCAGCAAACTGTTATCTAGATTCAGGGTAGGCCGCATGCAGTTGACAGAATCTGTATATGTGTTTCTCCAGGTCCAGACGTTAACAGGTTAACACGAACCCCACGTGATGTTCCCGATTCCTCTGGGCACTGGAAGAAACTCTGTCTCAGGAAATTGTCTCCTTATTCTGTTCTCGGTCTCCTGTATGTAATCTCCAGCAAGGTGTATAAAAAACAGAGGATTGCGCAATAATCTAAACAACTTTAATAGCGCCTCCAGGCTTGGTACAGAAATATACTCACAAGATTCGTGAGTTTTAAAATCAAATTAGAAACGCCCGACCCGGCTATCCCACAGCAACAAGCAGTCTCTGCTAGTCCCTGCCAGTGACTGCGTGGTCAAAATCGGCATTTTTTCTTCCCAATAAAAATTTATCGGCATGCGGCTGCCGATAACCCACTTATCGGCACTTTTCGCCACTTTTTTAAATCGGCTGTATTCTAGTAGCCCCGATCAGCTTATCGGTGCTGATCGGCACTCAAAAATGGAGATTTCATCGGCAATTTGTCCCGCCAACTAAAGTTGGCAAGTTGGAGGGGAGAAGGATCGGCAAGGTTGCCGGGATGGCTCTTAAAAAAACAAACTCATCTCTACATCAATGGAGCGGGGACTTATAACATTATAGGAGTGTTTACGTTCTATTGCTCACAATAAAAATGTGATTGGCATTACAGTGTCGATGTCAATCACTTCATCGTGTCAGCGCTTACGTTTATTATTGGCAGAACATTGTAATTTTCAATGTTATGATGATTTGCGTGTCACATTAGTCTTAATGTTATGATGTGTCAAGGGAAACTCCTATAGTAAACTCTTAAAGGAACAGGCCACATAATATGAAACATGTTACTTAAGTGTGCTTCAATTTATTATATGATGTAACAGATTTCACACATCTAAGAGATCCAGCGTATAGTAATGTTGGTATACATTAGAGAATGCTTTGCATGTGTAACGCATGATCAAATGTAAATGTAGCTGTTTGTTTTCATGTTTACATGTACTTTGTGACCTCCCTCTTTTTATGACGTCCGCAATTGGACACTCAATAACATTGCATGTTTACATTGTACATGATGCATTACAATCACTTCATGCTTACTTATACCCACATCTATAATAGTTACTCATTTTTACACGATTGAAACATAATCAATAGCAAGTATCCTGATGGCATTAAATTATGCATATGCACATAACAATTAGTTCATGTGAACATGTGACAATAACATGCCAAATTAGACATGTTGCAACGTACTTTTTCAACGTCAATGTCATGGTTGTATCCTAATGAGATGACTGAGTGTTGCGTTCAGAAGTGGTACATGCATTACACATTCCATAAATACTTGTGAATAAATGGTTGTACAAAGCTTAACGTTACATCATTGTCAAATATCATGATTTCCTGGTGAACACACATAAATAATCCATTTAATTCGTACTGGATACCCGTTTGGAGTTAACTACTTGGATATGTTAATGTAACACCTTGCACTTCATCAAGTCACATGACATCATCACATAGGTATTTAAAGGAGGCTAATTACCTGTGCATTGACAGCTACAGACCTGAAAATGATGCAAATGTTTATGAGACGGAGGAAGATTCTATTGAAGGAGAGGCTGGCTGAGGGTCAGGATGTCACAGGCCAAGGAAGGGACAGGGACAGGAACGTGGAGAGGGCGAGGGAGAGGGAAAGGAGATGAGAGGAGATGAGAGGAGAAGAGAGAGAAGAGAAGTTGTGCCTCGTCCTCATTTGTACAGGGAGAGAACCATGTTAGATGGGATGAGTGAGGAGGAGATTATAAATCGCTATCGTTTGAGTTCAGCAGCAATCTTAGCTCTTTATGAAGAGATACGGGGATATTTAGATTTTGTGACAGCCAGAGGTCGTGCAGTCCCTGGGCTTGTTAAAATTCTGTGCTCATTACATTTTCGTGCTTCCGCATCATTCCAGACAACTGTGGGCATAGTGGGCGGGATCTCGCAATCTACATTCTCGCGGGCCTTTACCCAGTTTCGATGTGCACTGAATAGACGCGCTAGGAATTATATTCATTTTCCTACAGAGCACACAGAGTGGTTGGAAGTAAGGAATGGCTTTTATACCATAGCCGGGATACCATATGTGATGGGTGCAATAGATTGCACCCATGTTGCTTTGATCCCGCCTAGTCAGAGTGAGCATGCTTACCACAACCGTAAGCACTACCATTCCCTGAATGTACAGGTGGTATGCGATGCCACGATGAAGATTATGCATGTGGTAGCCAAATTCCCTGGTTCCAGTCACGATTCCTCTATCCTGATAAACTCATCAGTCTTCCATGCTTTTGATGAAGGCTATTTTGGACCTGGTTGGCTGGTGGGTGAGTACATATTATGATGTGTTAACAAACAACTCTAGTTTTTCTATGAACTGTTGAATGTAATAATGTTAACACAAATTGTATCATATTTGTGCACAATGGATTATAGATGACTCAGGATACGGAATTAGGCCGTGGCTGTTGACCCCTGTGGCAAACCGTCAATGTGAAGCAGAGGAGAGGTACAATGTTGCCCATATATCTACACGATCCGTCATAGAGAGGACATTTGGGCTTCTGAAGACACGATTCAGGTGTTTAGATAGAACTGGTGGGGCACTTCAATATAAGCCTGCTAAAGTGTCAGATATTATAATTGCATGTTGCATTTTGCACAATCTGGCACTCCGCAATAATTTAGAAACCGACATATGTCAGGGCTTGGAGGAGGAGCATCCCGTACATTTACCAGCTGACACTGAGCAAACAGCCAGTGGTGTGGAGACACGTCGGAATATCATAAACACATATTTTTCATGTCAGCAAATACATATATATGTTCATAGTACTACATAGATGTAGTAATTCATTGTAATGATAAATACATGTGTCCAAATACCATTCACTTAGGAAACAGATGAATATGGTTCTCAAACCTTTCTCTTCTCTGCTGTGTGGACTATTGCATGTGGCACCGGTATGTCATTCATCAACAGGTTGTATTATACTTCTTACCACTAAAAGGTGCTGTGTGTACGTGAGGAAATAATGTGTACTAAATCTATCTTTTCTGTACATGCTCTTTTTGGTTATGCATACACAATAAACCTACTATGTCGATAGCCAATAGCTAGTGCAGTATGGTTACATACAATTTTTCTTTTGGAGTGTGACATGTGTGTCACAATGATGTGTAGACTATTGTGTATTTAATATCATATTTGACGTATTCTAGATTTTGTTTAATATCACATACAAAATTGTCACTTCTGTGTATTGCTTACCTTAATGAACATGTCATGACAATGATTTATATTCATTCATGTTTTCTTTTTCAATGTATATCACTCCAAGGACTGCTCATGGTATGTATTTGAATTCACATATGTCATAAGATGTGCAAAGCTTGATACAGGTATAGTTACAGGATGTATAAAGAGAACGTAATGAAAAAGATTTGACAATTGAAACATGTCGTTTCTGTATTGTGTCCGTGCGTTTATCTACACTTGGTGGTTATTGTGCAGTGTGTTTTCAAATCATTACGTACATTACATAACATGTAATTTTGGCAACGTAACAACATCCATTCATGCACATGAGCGATGTTAACACTCAATACATGTTTGTATGAAAATACCCAAATGTGTTAAACATCATTAACATTGCAATATATGTGATTAGTTCTTCTCTCACTTCATCTTCATGTTGATTACTACATTGTGGACAAAGGAACATAGGGCACAATGGGTTTAGCAAATCAAACTCATTTATTGAACCAACACGACGTTTCGACCATAATGGTCTTTATCAAGTGACAATGGCACTTGATAAAGATCATTATGGTTGAAACGTCGTGTTGGCTCAATAAATGAGTTTGATTTGCTAAACCCGTTGTGCCCTATGTTCCTTTGTTCATCTGTTCAGGACTGATCGCAGGCTTTCGTGCAAACACTGGAGCACCGGTAACTGTATCATTATTTTCCTTTTTGAGGTGTGCAGCATTTCTCTTAAATTGTCTGGATGATTACTACATTGTCACATGTGTATGTATAAGTGAAAGATGTGTGTTGATTTGACGTTTATCTAACATTTGTAAAAATGTTAACACCATTCCAAAGTATAGTTCTTTGGATTCTCAACTTTTCCTAAATCATTAAACACAATGACAATGTAGTTAATAATTTTTTTTTTCATTCACGTTAGTTATTCATAATGATCATGATCCTTTATAACTACTGTCAACATATGAACATAAATGAAGTGAACATTTGCATACGCACACATTTCAGCAACATAGTGTGTGTTGTAGTTTTTGTGTGATGCATGTATTTCGACCAGAAATAATATAAACCAAACTAATAATGTTGCTTTTATCATCTGCCTCACTTAGCTATGTATGTGTTGAACGTTTACTAATAACACTAAACTATAGTTACTCGTGTGAATTAAATGTACACACAAATGTTCATGGTTTAATGATCTGTACCTAACATTCATTAGCTCAGGCATGTTAAGTTACCACTACAACTTAGGTGATAATATAACATTCACACGACTAAACAGTTTCTATCACCTCCCTATTGTTATTGTATACGTTCAGATACAATGTCTACGAGTTGTTATGTAGCATTTACATTCTTTGACAAGTCACACGTGAGATTATAATATATAGTAGATTCATGTGTTTGCTGAGTGATAATGTTGGTTGCATATATCACATGGCAATACATATAATGTTAGTAGAAAATAAAAAAATATCAATATAAGTTCTAACTTCAGTGCTTAGCAACATCATTATGATAATTAAGTGCATAGTAAATATTTGCACAATAGGATAACATTATGTAATGATTGTTAATCTGCGCACCAATCATTGAAAGCATTGTTACATATTTATTATAATAGTTGTTCGCTAGTCGTCACAATCATCTAATATAACGATTGGCCCATCTGAAATCATACATTGGTCCCATGTATTCATCCTCGACATCTGTGAAATACAGCAAACACATGATGTTCAAAGATGGCACATTTATCTATGTCTCAGCATGACAACGCTTAACACATCTCTATATGATTGTGGATATTCACGCATAAGTTACGTATATGTTTAAACTGCAAGGATAAAACTAAGATACAGAACTATCTCATTTTTCAAATGGCGTTGCTGGCATTACTACTGATATGTTTTTTCCGGTGCCTGTATACATAATAATGTGTGCGCACAACGTCTGTTGCGCGCGCACGTCACGAATGTGTGGACTAAGTCTTAGCGCATGCGCATAACGATGTGTACGCTGTGAGTTCAATACATGTCCCTCCATGGTGCTGCTAGCATTACGCATATCATGGCCGAAAGTTATGATATGGAAGCGAAACAAATTCACTTCTACACACGTACATATCTAAACTTTGTAAATGGACGTGTGCCCACGGCAAAAACGGACGATCAGCAAATGAGTGAACAAAATACGTGTGACGTCATGTGAAGGCACCGTGAAATGCACGCAAACACCCCACCCACTGAATGAACATTGGCCTCCAGCGCTGTGCACGCAACGCCCCACCGACGCGCGCGCATGACACATTGCACTGACTGTAACAATAAGCTACGGGCACAGCCAATACTGTTTCACGCGCGCACGTTGGTTGGGGGTGGGGCTTGCATCAGTAACCTTTTTAAGGATGCCCTGGGACATGACCACGTTCCCACGTCATATGTGGGCGACACTTTGTTTTTATATGTTGAATGCTAAACAATGAGGTGTGTGTGTGTGTTACAGTTAGTGTAACATGTTGAAATGATGCTTTAAAAGCGATAATAATCTATGATTTAGGACTCCGTCACCAATGTGTACTAATGGTTCGTCATGTAGTATATTGTTATAGGAAATAATGTTTTTGTGCACGCTACATGTAAGGCTGTCTGCAATGTTGAGCTGTATCCACTCATTTGGCTAACAAATGGTGTATATTATTAATGTACACATATATAATTTGAGTAAAGGCATAACGAAATTTGTATTTACCATTCTTGTAGAAGTCAAAACTGATTTGACTGTAACAATTCGCTCCAGGAAGGCACAACAGTATCATCCATGGTTGAGGCAACCGTTGAATCCTGAATCACACACATCTCCATGAGGCCGTCATATGGATCTGCAGTGGCTTCTTCAAACAAGAGACGTCCGGAGGTACGTACAGTTGTTGGTTGTTTTCACATCCACATTGGTATTGCCCATATAACTTTTGATACATATCATTGTAGTTATGTCCATCTTGCATCTGGTCTTGATGAATGGAGGGTGCAGGTATATCAGCAGACGCGACAGTCGGTGCAGCTTCAGTGTAACTGGTATTAGGCAAAAATATGCTATTTAACAGAAGATATGTTCCATGGTAAGTTTAAATGATGGCGCAACATGCCAGCATCCTTATCGTTGATCTAGCCGATCATGGACACGCTCAAAACATTCATTTGCGGATAAAGTGAATCGTACAGAAGTTTTAAAATTTCGTTGTTTGTCAGGTTCTTGGTAGTATGGATATTTCTTTTGGATCAAGTCATAGATTTGCCCCACGGTTGCCCTTTTCTCTGGCGTTGATTCGATTGCTTCATAAATCAAAAATTTGTATGATTTACGTGGATGGCTGTGCAATGTGGAAGCTTCTGCCATTTCTTCTCTCTTCAAGTGTACAGTGTCTAAGTTGAACGCATACGGATGTCTGCTGAATGTGTGAATAGTTACATGTTATCTTCGCGGTATGTTCCAAGGTTATAATACAACCTAACAGTTATAGCCTAGGTTTTCTCCCACAAGAAATTTGTTACAATAATTGGCTGAAATTCTTTGTCTAAGATACACTCTTTTCAGAGGAATCGAAACTTTACTTCCGGCTTAGGCAATCAACATGTGCAAAACAACTTGACTCTTTTAATTACAATAACAATGTGTGTGAAATCATCTACAGTGCTATGATGAACAGATTTCTGCTTACACTTAGCTAGATTTAACCATACACACACATCTCTCTCTTTGTCTCTTTTTCTGTTTTTCTCTCTCTCTGTTTCTCTATCTCTCTTTGACTCTCTCTGTTTGTCTCTCTTGATATATACATAGATATATCTATATATATATATAAATAAATGTATATATAATTAGATAAATATATATGTTGATATATATTTATATATATCTATATATCATTAACTATATATTGTGTGTGTGTGTGTGTGTATATATATATATATATATATATATATATATATATATATATATATATATATATATATATATATATATATGTGTGTGTGTGTGTGTGTGTGTGTGTGTGTGTATATAAAACATGCAAATGAACATACAGTAATATTTACCGTTGCTATATATATATATATATATATATATATATATATATATATATATATATATATATATATATATATATATATATATATATATATTGCTACATTGAAGGCCTTGTGTGCAAACAGGCCTTTTTGTAATTATCTTAACAGTTCATTACAGTTTAGAACATTACTGGGTGAGTATGTTTGAGGGCCTAATTGAGTCAGCTGTGTAGAAGTTGTATTTAACAGCAAACAAGGCCTCTTTGCAGCCATGAAGGCCTGTACTGTTTATTCTGATTATATATATATTATATATAGAGTGCTAAACTAAAGGCATTGATGTGTGTAAGTAGGCCTTGTTGTAATCATATTCAAAGTTAAATACAGCTGAGTGAATTAGGGGCTCAATCATACTGATACCATAATTTTAGCAAGTGTCCTAACATTTATATCTCATTAACACAAGGCCTGTTTGCTGACAAATGTGGCAGATATATATATATATATATATATATATATATATATATATATATATATATATATATATATATATATATATATATATATAAAATCAAAAAATAAATAGATGATACCGTTCTGTGGCTAACGAAATGCTTTTATTTGTGCGAGCTTTCGAGATACACTGATCTCTTCTTCCGGCGATGTTACAATGAATGAAGCAAGCAAAAGGTATACTTAACAACAGTGTCTATTGGAATGTTATCTGTGCTGGTCCTTCCCCCGGTGTGGCTGTGATTTATGGCTAGAGGTGTCAAAAGGTTCCTGAAAGTAAGTGATGTAAGAGTGTGTGTGTATCAGTGTGAATAAAAATGAATGGAGAGCCCACAGTATATACAGTGCTTTACAAAAGGTGTGTGTGGAGTGGGAGTGGATATAAATGGTGTGGGTGGGTGTGGAAATGTGAGAGATTGTAGCACAACTAAAAGTGTGTGTGGATACTTTGTGGTCCCTATTGGTGTATAGGGATGGAAAAACAAGGAGTATTAGTATGTGTAAGAGACAGCTGTGTGTGCATACATATAGCACAGTATGTACAGACATGGCCTTTAGCGCTCATGGGAAGAGAGTTTACTTGTGTCAGTAATGACTCATAAAATTTCGATCTCTGTTTAGGCCACTGCTAAGTGTCCCGAACAGTTGCATAAATTTGTATTCATGCAACCGTCTCTCTTTCAGTGTTTTAAGATTACCTTTGAGTATGGCAACCCTCAGATCGTTCATCTTATGGCCAGAATCAGAGAAATGTTCGCCGACAGGACTGTCTCTTGTTCCGCGTGTGATGCTGTGGCGATGCAGGTTAATTCTCTTGTTTAGCCCCTGCCCCATCTCACATATGTAGTAGCAGCCCCCTGGGCATTTCATGCACATAATGAGGTACACGACATTGCTGGAGGAACAGGTGAACCTTCCTCTGATTTTGTATTCCCGATTCCTGTGTGGTATTTGTATTGTGTCCACTGTGTACAGCATTGCGCAGGTTTTGCATCTTGGGTCCTGGCATGGTTTTGTCCCGCATTCAGTTATACTGCTGAATACTTTACTCCTCACCATAATATTCTTGAGATTATGGGGTTGTCTGTATAATAATAATGTGCTTCAGGGAAGACCTGTTGCAGTCTTGTATCTTCCTGGAGGATGGGTTGTAGTTTCCTGGCGATCTTGCGTAGGGCTCCTAGGTGTGGGTTATATGTGACCACCAAAGGTACCCTGCCGCTTGTCTCCTTCTGTTTGTATTCAAGGAGATCACTTCTTGGTATTCTGGTGGCTTTGTGAATTTGCTGGTCTACAATTCTGTGGTTATATCCACGGTTTATAAAGTCTGATCTCAAGGCTTTAATCCACTGGTCTCTGTCTGCTGTGTCAGAGCATATCCGGTTGTATCGTATGGCTTGACTGTAGATGGTTGCATGTTTGGTGTGTGTCGGGTGGAAGCTGTTGTCCCTCAAATAGCTGGCTCTGTCTGTAGGTTTGTGGTATACAGAAGTCTGTAGTTGGTTGTTCTTTATAGTAATGGTGGTGTCTAGGAAATGTACTTCATCCGGGGAATGGGTGAGTTTGAGGTTGATGGTCAGGTGGAACGTATTGAAGTTGTCATAGAACTGTAGGAGGTCCTGTTCGCCAGAGGTCCAAATCAGGAGGATGTCATCGATGTAGCGAAGGTATGTAAGGGGTTTCAAGTGACAGGTGGAAAGAAAGTCACTTTACAGTTTTGCGCAGAACAGATTGGCATACTGTGGCGCCATCCAAGTGCTCCATAGCGGTCCCGGTTGTCTGGAGGTATGTGTCATTTCCAAATGTGAAGTAGTTATGGGTCAGAATAAATTCGATGCATTTAGTCACTGTCTCTGTGAGGGCTCCTGCGGTCCCAGAAAGTATCTGCAGGCTGAAATCCCATCCTCGTGGGGGATGTTTGTATAAAGTGACTCTACATCCATAGTTGCTAGTAGTGTTCCTGTTGGGAGGGGGCCAAAGTCATTCAGTTTCTTTAGCAGGTTGGTGGTATCCTGGATATAGCTGGGTGTGTTCCTGACAAGTGGTTTCAGAATGCCCTCCACCCAGCCAGAAATATTCTCGGTAAGTGTGCCAAATACAGAGATAATAGGGCGCCCAGTGTTACCCTCTTTGTGAATTACATCACTTACTTTCAGGAACCTTTTGACACCTCTAGCCATAAATCACAACCACACCGGGGGAAGGACCAGCACAGATAACATTCCAATAGACACTGTTGTTAAGTATACCTTTTGCTTGCTTCATTCATTGTAACATCGCCGGAAGAAGAGATCAATGTATCTCGAAATCTCGCACAAATAAAAGCATTTCGTTAGCCACAGAACGGTATCGTCGATTTATTTTTTGATTATTGAAGCTCGGCTAACACGGTACTGATACCTCTACATGTATATATATATATCCCTTTGAAAAAGTTGGCCGTGACTGACGAAACGCGTCAGGGAGCGTCATTACGTCAGACGCACTGACATTGAAGTCAATACCAAACGCTGGAGCGGACCTATCCATACGCAGTGCTACAGAGACGGACACCATACAGAACTACTTTCTTGAACTTTCAAACAGCACACCAGCCCTGGAAATCTGCGGGGACGTCGATCCTTTACCAACGGAGCCTGGGATTGCCCCAAGAGCTTGCAGTCTCAACCGGATGGTGGTGATTATTATCACATATGCTTGATTTTATTGTACTTTTGTAAGTGCGTTTTTTACCCCCCCTTCCCCCCCTTCCCCTCATTAAATCTACAATTGTGTGTGTGTGTGTGTGTGTGTGTGTATACATATATAGATAGAGATACAGAGAGACTACAGATATATTCATACACACTTACAGATCTGTTATTGTAACCAAAAATCATACATGATCACATGCCAACATTATGAACTATGAAAGAAGATTAAGGTAAGTAACTGCACCGACACACTTTATTCGAGTAAATACCCGGTATGTACCTGGCAGATACCTGGAATGCGCCACTCCTAACCTCTGACAAGCCCCGTTGCATTTGCCTTCCCAGCCTGGGTTCATGCCTGGCTGATGGGCGGCTGATCTGTTAAATGATAATGATTAGGATTTAATAGGCTGCAATGCTTCGCGTGTCTACCAGATGGCATAAATTTATGAATTGTAATGCAGTTTATATATATATACTGTGCAGTATTGCAGCCAGCGGGAATAAAATGCTTCAATCCCTGCTTGGAAAATAACTCAATGTACTCGGGCAGAAAACAGTCACAAACCTCAATACACCCGGGTATACCCGAATTCGTGGGACTAGCCAAGCTCGAATAAAGTGTGTCGCCAGTGTAATGTCTTACAGAGTTATGACACCAGAAAACATAACATAAAAATGTATGCTGTTATATGGGTACTTACTTAAAGTTGTATGTCAATAATATTATCATGAAATGACTATCTACATTACCAAAATAACCCACATACATCTCATCTTGAACAAGAGCTAAGTGAATGTCATCTTCCATTAACATGCCAAGTGTGTAATACTGTTGTACCATTCATCAACTGATGATTAATACATATTCATATGTAATCAAATATGCCTTCATTCAGTTAGTGAGCATTTCTAAACATTCATGTGTACAAGGACATACTTGAATGTTATCAAGCATCTGTACATGATCATACATACACTATGCATGAAATAGTCTGCAGTAAACAACACCAGGACACCAACAAATTTAGTGAATGTGATTATTTATTTTTGTTTATCCTTTTGAGAGTGAGTCACAGGCCTGCTTGTTGGCTGTTGTTTGCCTTTTCCCTCTGCCAATTACTCTGGCCTTAACTGTACGACTTGTACTGGCCTGTGGCATTTCTGTGGCACTGGGTGTGGGCTGTGGCACTTCAGTGGCACTGTGTGGGCTGTTGCACTTCAGGGGCACTGGGTGTGGGCTGTTGCACTTCAGGGGTACTGTGTGTGGGCAGTGGCAGTTCAGTGGCACTGGGTGAGGGCTGTGGCACTTCAGTGGCACTAAGTGTGGCCTGTTGCACGTCAGGGGCACTGGGTGTGGGCTGTTGCACGTCAGGGGCACTGGGTGTGTGCTGTTGCACTTCAGGGGCACTGGGTGTGGGCTGTGGCAGTTGTGAAACAGTTGATAAACATTGCAAGAGTGATGGTGGAGCACTTTCTTGTTTTGGTGTTTTAATCTTTTTCCAAAAGCTGGTTATTAGTAATTGTTGCCCTAACTTTCTTTTGCGTGTCTCATTTGTAGGTGTCGGTTCCATATTTTGAACAGATGTAAGCGGTTGGATGTTGACAGGGACCTGCACAGAACTTGCACCTACTGTACCGGTATCATCCAGAACTGGGGAATGAAGAACTGATGACTCAGGAGAAAAAGTAGCAGCATGTAAAGATCCATCCTCTGATGGGGTAAAGTGGAATTGTTGTTCTCTTGCTGTACTCCGAAACTGATTTGCTTGGCTTACATTCAGAACTAGTGCTTGTAATGTCATGTTTACATTTTGGATTTCTTTAGGAACTTGGACATTTCTGATATTGACCTTTCATGCATCCTTTCAAGCACTGACATCATTTCTGAATGGCGACGATTTTCTTCACCCAAGATTCGTTCTTCAGAAGCTGCAATAGCTGAGTAGGTGTCACGAGCAGGAGGACTTGAATGCTGGGTTAATCCAGGAGTGTCAACATCTTCATGGTCACTTGAGTGAATTTGTCCTTGAGCGGCAACATCTGGTTCTACAAATAAAGAAAGACATTATGAACTGCCATGGAACTTTCACTTTGTTTTCACTATAATGATAGTTGTTCTCATAGTGTAACACATAACATGTTTCCATAATTTTTAATTTGTGTCCAATTAAAAGATGATGCTTGAAGTAACAATGATGTTTCGACTCAATGTGAAAGAAGAATGAATTAAAGGTTGTTGTAACCTCACAACTCCTAGCTGATAGTTTAAAACACAAACAATACATGTTGTCAGGAAACACTACATCTTCTGTGACAATAACTGATGTGAAGTTCATTACATGTGAAAAGCATTTATTTTGCATGGCAAATGAAATTCTTCAAATGTACACATTATATGTGCTGCACCTCATACACTCACCTTCCATTCTTGATTTTGATCTTGATGAGACAGGTGATGAGACATGTTCAGTGTCAGGTGACTCGGGGGGTGCAGGAGCAACTATATAGGAGAATAACATCATAATTTAATTGTCATGTGTACATAATTAACATGAAGTATCTGTAGTGGGAGTAGTTATGGCTAAATATCAGCATCACATAACGAAATGACAATGATATGGTTCGGCCAATCTGTATATTATCCATATTAACATAAATGTACATGTGAACCTAACCGGCACATTTATTTTAAAAACCATACAACATACAATGTTCATGCATGAATGCGTTGTAAAATTAAGTGTTCTGTTGTACATAAACTGCATATGTTGTGTAGTAATCTAACAATAATAATGTACATCACTACCATGACAGCAAAGTTGACTCTGCTTATAATTCAGTACCTAATTGTGGAAATGTGAATGAATGTTTTTAGTGATCTGTCTGAACATTTAAGACAAGCAGGTGTAGCGCTCAATGTGGCTGACACTCAGCAACACATGCAGTGTGTCGCTCACAGATGGTACTGGTGTGATAAGGTGGCGTATCTATAAGGTAAAAAGAAGATATGAGTGAACGAATGACTAACGTACGTTTTCATATATAGTGGCCTGGTGGGTGAAAGTATTCAGATAATTACCATTTCAAATGAATGTGATGAACTTCTGTTCACCTTGTCAGCTTGAAACAACTGTAGTCCCTCCCCCAAGACGTGACACCACCCTGACCTTTTATTTGGTTCTACCACCTGTAAGCCATCCCACAAGACTTGACCCTACCATGACCCTGTGATCTGGCTCTGTGCCCGACCCCACCCCCTCTGTTCACCTCTATGCTGTGATTACATATTAATTGATGCTGGTTTCACACACCGGTACATGAGCAAAATAAATATATGAAGTGAGCTACATATGAACACAATTAAATACCATATGGTACATGTTCCTATTTATGCTCACATTATACTACATGAAGCGAAAAAAGAGCTTTAATAAAACATAACGAAATGTGTTTGTGCAAATTATTTATGTTCGCCTTTGAATGCACAATATTCCATGCAAGACTTGATTAGGCAGTAATGGCCTGTTTATAGGTGTAACATAGATTATCACATATATATATATATATATATATATATATATATATATATATATATATATATATATATATATATATATATATGTATTGACACATACATGAAAAAGTGAATTATGCATTTGTGTGCACAGACATAGTATAACGAAGTTATACATTACTGTGACAAAGAATGAGTGCGTGTGTACTTTGTGGTTATGCATGTTAACCCATTGTTTGTACAAAGATTCACACATACATTCAGCTTTCAACTATAGGGCAAAGATGTTGAATGCTTTGTAAGGTAGAAGGTTGCAGTGTGTGTTATTTGGAAGATCATTACACATAATCCCTTCATGCAGGTCAAGTTGTGTATGTTTACTCATAATGATGTCATCCACGATAGCTGAGCCAATACATGTTTCCAAACACACATAGATATATATATATATATATATATATATATATATACATATAACAAAAAAAATTATATCTATATATATATATATATACATATATATATATATAGATATAATTTTTTTTGTTTTTTTTCGGACAACTATATATAAATATATATATATATATATATGTATATTTATATAGATAGATATATATATATAGAGAGAGACATATATACAGATATATATGCAGGTATGCTTATATTGGGAAAAACTATACGTTTCTGTGGAAATATAGATAAGAACTGTAACATACGACACGCGTAATACAGTAACATTTGTCACCTGCTGGAAATTGAGCCAAATAAATTCCGATATCTCTGTCCCCTGCCAAACCCTCCACGACGACAGGAAGAAAGTTTTCCCGCATCTGCTCCTCCAATGGAGTTAACATTAGAGCATGTGCTGGCGGCCCACCTCCAGTGGCAGAAGCATGCATCCGTTGTGCTTGGATTTTTTTCTTTAAATTTGCCCTGATATCATCGAATCTCTTCCGACAATTCGCCCGGTCCCTGACATGATTCCCACACACAGACACAGCCAATGTTATTTGCTCCCACATCTCTTTTTTGGATGCTGAACTTGTCCGCCCTTGAAATACATATAAAATATATGACGTTAATTATTATTATTAGAAAAACGAGCAGTTTCCTAAACTGCTACCTGTTCCAAGAGATACCAAACATGCTGGTTTAGGTTGAATATGTGTACCACATGAGCATTTACGTGGAAACATACAAATCTAAAGAAGCTTGCATGAATATTGTATGAACTTTGGCAAACTTTTTAGACTGATTGTTATGGTCGTTATAAAGCATGAAGGAATATGTGTGTAACAATTAACTTTAATTGATAGATATTAGAGAATAATAGTTTGATATTAAGACATCTCACATGACCTAGGATAACATGTCTTTGAAGAATCAATGCAAAGATAGACTTACCTAGTAAATGCCCATACAGAGAGTCATAGTGCTCCAAAATCCCTGTGACAAGAACTCTGTTTTCCTCTTCATTGAAACGAGGATTACGTGGCCGCTCCACACGTTTCCACCGAACACGTGCAGCCCCAGAGCTTGGCTGCTGCTGACTGGACTCTCCTTCTTCCAATGGAAGAGACTCCAAAAGCGGGCCACCACCAACCACCCCACCACCAGACACACCAGCAGCACGAGCAGCAGACACCCCACCAGCACCAGCAACAGACATCCCATCAGCACCAGCAACAGACACCACAGCAACACCAGCAACAGAGCCACCAGCAGCACTCACACTCACAGCAACACCACTCGCACTCACAGCAACAGCACTCCCCTGAATCCTACGTTCACTCAGATGTGTACTCACACGACTACCAGTACCACTCACACCAGCATCACTCTTCCCACGCCTTTCGGCCATACCTATAGCACTCACAAAGAACAGAAAAGAAATGTAAACACAATCGCACTGAACACTTTACAAAGGGAAAACAAGACAAAGATGTAAACAAAACAACACAGGACAAACCTCTCACAATACACAACTACTCTCCCAGTCAATATGAAATATGTAAATCGGCCAGCTCTGTGTCTCTCTCTC
Source organism: Ascaphus truei (assembly GCF_040206685.1). Classification (NCBI taxonomy): domain Eukaryota; kingdom Metazoa; phylum Chordata; class Amphibia; order Anura; family Ascaphidae; genus Ascaphus; species Ascaphus truei. Next base: position 236,177,527 of record NC_134484.1, on the reverse strand, counting down.
TCTCTCTCCCAACAACACAGAGAATGAATAAAAATACACGCTGCCTTTAAATGGGCCGCTCAATCAAAAACATGCTTGCTTCGGCAGATTCAGCAAGAAGTTTCATTGGCGAACCTAACACCACCCCGCCATGCACGCCGATACACCTGTGTGTGATCGGCAAATCATCGGCAGAGTGGGACCAAATGTTTTCGGCTTGATTCTGAAGGGATTCGGCACTTATTGCATACGGCGAGGGAAAATCGGCAGAATCATGCCGATAAGGAACACTTGGCGAGAGGACTTTTTCGGCGATACTGCATAGAGCCCTTAGTCCTATAAGGACAGGTGCAGCAAAAATCCATAAGATATGTCAATATTGGTATTTGTAATATTTGTATTGAAGTGTAATAGTTAAGAGTCAGAATGATTCTATTACAATTCAGTTGTATTAATTTCATTTGAATTTTTGGTTGTTTGCTGCTGCTATGGTGTATGTGTATTTCGTATGTATTCTGTTGTATTATGTATTATGTTTAAGTAAGGCTGTTTATTCAGTGTTAGATGTGATTGGCAAGCATTGTGACCAATCATAGCGATTGCGGTAGAGGTGATTGGTAGACTTTTTGGCCAATCGCAGCTATCGCAATGGAATAAAAGCATTCAGTCTCTAGCACTACTATTATCCCCTGAAGAAGTGACGCGCAAGCGCACAAAATGCTACGGTCAGAGTTCATGAGCTAATCAGACGGAACTAGCCTATGCAGGGTGGCAGGCCGTGTATTGAATTGACATGCAGGACATACTTGAAAACGAGAGGTAACTCTCAATGTATTACTTCCTGGTAAAATATTTTATAAATAAATAAAATAAATAAATAAATGCAGGAAGAGGCTCTTCTCCCTGGGTTCCACCTTCAGTGTCGGATTATCCGTTCCAGGAGCGCGGGACAGCATCAGAGTGCACTCACCGAGACTCCATTGCTAACGGAGGACAAGCCGTCATCTCACTGCGGTTGATACACTTTGCATGTCTCCTCTCATCATTTTGTGAGTAGGATTCTGTTTTTTACCCACCAGACCAGCTGCACTACTGTTATTCCTATTTTAGCAATTTTATTGTTTTTATATGTTGTACTAAATTAGCTCTTTATTTTCAGCCTTGCTATTATTTGTTGTTATTTGTGTGTGTGTCTTGTATGTGGTGTTTGAGTCATATGTTTTGTGTGTCATTATCTGTTGTGTAGAAGCAGTTTACACTATGATTTTTTGTTGTGTTTAATTCCAGATATCATGGGACACACGGCCGTGGATTCATCAAGACATTTGGAAGTACAGGACTAGAAAAGTCTTTTGGATCCTTCCTCCAATTGGATTTTTAAGAGACATTTACATGGACTTCTTCTAAGGATCCGTGCTGCTGGTATACCCGCTGCCAGTGCCTCCTTACCTCTCTTACATGCCGCCCAGGCTCCCAGGCGGCGTACCTCACTCCTTGCGGCTCCCTCTCCCGCTGCCCCCACACTTCCGGGTCGTGTGCGTCACCCCTAAGGGCGCGCGCGGACCCAGGCTGCCATTTACTGGCGCTGCGCACCTGACTCAGCCCCCGATGACGTGGCGCATATTCCACGAGTTTCCCTGCCTCTTCCCCGTCAGGTCTGCCCCCCAGACCCCTCTCTCCCATCAGGCTCTTCCCGGGCCGGTCCTCTGCTCCTCCCCTTGCAGTGACGGGCCCCAGCTACCCAGAAACCTTTCCCCTGTCAGGTTCTTCCTCAGGCTGCTCCTCCATTCCTCCCCTTGCTCCGATAGGCCCCAGCTTCCCAAACACTTCCCTCCTATCAGGTCTTTCCTCCAACAACTCCTCCGTTCCTCCCCTTCCTCTGATAAGTCCCAACCCCCTATTTAGTCTCCCCTCACCATTACCTCCTTGCTCTGCATAGCTTATGTACCTTGTTGCTGTCTGCTGTTGCCTGGCCCCTTTTGTCTTTCAGTCCCTGTTCCTGTCCCTGGATATTCTGCTGACCTCCCTGGATATTGACCTTTGGCTTTGGACTTCGTTTATGCTGCTCTCTGGTACCCTTGGAATTGGTGTTGGACTCTTTACCTGGCTGACTTCTATATCCCTTGGACACGGCTTATGGACAATCTACTTCGCTGCTCTCTCCACTCCACGACCCAGGCTTACGGACACTCAACTACGCTGCTCTCTCCATTCAACGACCATTGGCTTACGGACAATAACTACCACCGCTGGAGTTGGCAAGTACGGTACTCTGTCTATTGTTGTTACCCGGACCATCTACGCTACTTCCACACTCCGGCCGTGCCCCCGTTTACTGTTAGGTGTGTGGTATTATCCCTTTCCACCTCAGTCCCGGGGTCTCGTCTGGCTTGTGGGCAGGCCGAGCGTTAAACTTGTAAGGCGCCAGTTCGTATTGTTTATCCATCACGTCGGTGATGTTCACGGAGTCATTTGACACTGCGATTCAGAAGGAGGAGGAGGGCAGCAGGTAGGGAGGTAGCCGCAACAGATAAATGACTTCCCATCAAGCCCGATAGGCCAGAGAGTATGGAAAATGCATAAAGGCGTGGAAATTTTTGCCACCGTCAAATTTTGCTGCCCAAGTCCCCGGCCTAAAGGGAAATCTGCCACTGATGCCCTGCGAGGAGTGGGGTAACTAGTGTGTATGTGATGGGTGTCATTCATCAAAGTCTCCATGCTGCCAAACTAGGGTAAATCCATTGCACACAAGTACATCAGCCGTATCACAGGGAAAAAAAGCAATGCTTCAGTGGGATTCATTTTCATTGACACATCTACAAATGTGGTAGGTACCAGTGTTGCCCCCAATTTTTCACCTGCGTGACTTTGATCATTTACCCCTATAGCCTCATTAGCTGTGCACTACAAGAATAACATAATACAGGAGTCATTTATTAAAGTCTCCCGGCTACACAACAGGGGAAAAATACAGCACTAAATGTATCAAAGATTTTAAGAAATATTCATGGTATTTTCTTCTTTGTTGGTTCAGGTACCAGAGCGACACTTTATACATATACTAGTCAGGTCATAATTCACAGCAATCAGACATCGTATATGGGACATATACCAGGGGTTGTGTTTCTAGTAACAGGGAATTTAAATTTGTATTTGCTACAACAAGGCATAGCTGTTGTTGGACTTACTCTGCATCAAAGTTTTTTTTATAGAAAAGACCATGGATTTGTGGGGAGGGCTATAACATGACTGTATCCAGATTCATGTGGGGGTTGTCTGGGAAGGAGAGCCATGGATTCCAGATTTTTTTTAAACATTTTGACAAGTGTCATTAAGAAAACTGATCAACATCTCCATTTGACATAGGAACCACACTTTGGCACTTACAGTATATTTGTTTTGTTTCCATACCTCAGTAAATTTACATCTAGTGTCCGTGACTATATGTGTCCCTAGTTTGTTTACTGCTCTTTAGAGATTGTGGAGGGGTTTAATTAAAAGGAAGGGTCTAATGGTAAATCTGTGTTAAGGATGTCCTGGATCCGATTTAGAACCTGCTGCCATCATTCTGAAATCTTGGGACAGGTCCACCACACTTGGAGGAAGGTGGCCGCTTCTCCACATCCTTTTGGACAGAGGGGGAGTAACCTGGGATGTACCTGGATATGGCTAATGGGGTTTTGTACCACCGCAGCATAACTTTATATGCGCTTTCTTTAACGGTTTTACATATGGAGCAGCTACCCACAGTGTTAAAGATATCCAAGTCATCATTTTCCAATTCTTCCCCTACAGTAGGTTTTTTCCCCAAAGTCTAATATAGTTAGGTTTGATCTGGGTCTCGGGATTTGAGAGGGAAAAACAGCCATATAGCCTTGATGTTAAGCTTCTTTGTGTCTCGGTACATAGTTTCAAACTCTAGTTCAGAGCGAGATGGGCTGATTTTTATATGGAATGCAGCAGAGCTTAGTTTTGTCTGCGGAGGAAACAAAAGAATAAAGTCTTCTACAGTCAGATATTTAGGATTACTGTTTTTTTTTTACATCATAGAAAATAGTACTTGCTTTGATCTCAAACATTAAGAAGCTTTTCTCACTAAGCTGAAAACCAGCCAGTTTATTCATGCATCCTTTCTATTTTCACATGACAGTTGCTTGCTAAGGCTTTATAGACACTAAGGGCTGTGCAGCACACACCTTATAAGGGCACATATGGGAGTTATGTGTCTACACAGCAAAACGGTTGCACTAAAAATGCATCAGATTAGTCAAAGAAAAAAATACTTCAATGCTTTCAATTGGATACTTTCTTTGATTAAGCTGGTGCGTCGTGAACCACTTTTAGTTCCAGTTTTGCAGCTGTGGGGCTTTGATGCATTGTTCCCAATGGCTGTGATTAAAGTCCAATAACCCAAATACCGTGAACCAATTGGGCAGTCTTTAGTAATGGTTTCCTATGCCAGATAGATGATCTTGATAGTTGTTGGACAGACAGGGGTGTTGTCTATTGTGATGTGCTGATGTCTCTGAAATCACAGAAAAAAACAGCAGGGCACGCCCATAGCGTGGTATGTTTTATCAATTACCCCCCTGCCTAGAACCCTGAAATCCTACTTACAGGATAAGGGCTCTCAGTGTACAGTGGAGAGAATCTGTTCCTCACGTCTCTACTTCTCAGAACGTCACACGGATCCCACGTGGTCTGGTCTGCAGGAGTCCCCTCACTTAGCGATGTTGGTAATGTGGATGATATACTCCAACGCTCCCACGGATTAATGTGTTCGGATGGGGGGGGGAAACGGAGACGGGGAAGATATGGAACAAACTAGTGTGATATCGTACAGGGTTTTTAATGTTATAAAACAACGTAAAATCACACTTACAATGTTAGAAGTTTTCAAGTATAACTCAAACTGCCGTCCGCAACCTGTGTAGCTCCTGATGCTGCCAAGGGGAAGAACACCGCGCGCTACACTCGATCCCGGAAATCAGAGTGACGTCAGCAGTGGGGCAGACCGGAACTCTCCTCACACCAGGAACTACGGGTGCCTGGGCAGCTCAATTCACTAGGCTCCTCCTCCCTACGCGTTTCGTGACGAGTTGTCACTTCCTCAGGGGATAATGGAGCCTAGTGGATAGGCTGTTTATATGCTAATCTTAAGTGGAGAGCCCTCCTACAAAGGGGATGGACTAAACGTATTAACTATGCATTATATTCGGCTGCGGTCATATTGAAGGCAGACAGGGACCCATATTAAAGCATACCTAATCGACAAGGACCCATTAATAGCATATAAAAGCCTTGATTTCTAGTGAATTGATAAATGAGTGGGGCATTTGCAACATACATGATCAACTATTAAAAAATCACCTTGATGTTTAACAAACACCTATATTACACATTCATATTCTTAAAAGATACACATAAGTCTAAAAATACACCTATATAATACATTTATATTTTATAGAATACATATAAGTCTAAGACATGTATTATTGAAATATTAATCACAACTAAAAATTCATACATTAATATTCCATGCACAATAAAAGCCTGTGAACCACTCAGGCATAAAGACATAATGATTTGCTGATCCTTAAAATTCATAACTATTTTACTGATCTTTTAAAAAGGCCGCCAGGTCGAAATCGATATTAAGGCCGAGGGGGGACAGTGTTTTTAGTACATAAATCCAATAACTTTCTCTTTTGGATACTAAATTAAGTCTGTCTCCCCCCCGCCAACTTGCTTTTGGGTTATCGATCCCTACACATATTAGACCCTCTGGGTTTTGGCCATGGTGTATTTTAAAATGATTTGAGACACTAGGGTCTCGAGACCCCTCTTGATATTGTAGACGTGTTCAGCGAACCGTCTTTTGAGGGGTCTCCCCGTGCGGCCTACGTATTGCAGGCCGCATGGACATTCTAATAAATAAACACAAAAATTGGTCCTACAATTAATAAAAGTTTTAATATCAAAACTCACCCCTGTTACGTTGGATTGAAATTTTTTTGTCTTTTTGCTATGTTTGCAACCAATGCAACTGGTACATGTATAATACCCCTTTAGATCATTTAACCAAGACACATGGCGATCTCTAAGGCCATCGATGGGGCAACTGGGAGAAAGGGAAGATTTCAAATTTCTGGCCCTTCTATAGACAATTTTCGGTTTGTTGGGAAGGATAGATTTGAGGATAGGGTCTTTACGGAGAATGCCCCAATGTTTGTTAAAGGTCTTGGATATAACTGGAGCCAGACCGCTATATTGTGTAATGAAAAATGGAAACTGATCTTGTGTTTTGGGTTTAGAGATTTTCCCCATGTCCTTTGTACATATTAGAGAAGCTCTATCTATCTCATTGACTTCTAATATAGCTCTGTCTAGTTCCTGGTTTTTATATCCTCTTTCGATAAATTTGGTTTTTAGATCCTTGACCTGCTGTTGGTAAATGTGATCTTCTGAGCAATTTCTCCTAATTCTTAATGCCTGTCCTTTCGGGATATTACGCAACCACTGAGAGTGGTGATGACTCGATGCCAACAGATAGGTATTTGCATCCACTTCCTTATGGAAAGTTTTGGTATGAACCATACTGTCTACCACATATAAAGATAGATCAAGGAAATTTATGCTGTTTTTATTGTCGTTAAACGTGAAGCTTAAATTTCTTGTATTGGTGTTTAAATAAACTTTAAATTGCTCTAGTTGGTCAATGGGCCCCCTCCAGACACACAGCACATCGTCGATATATCTTTTCCAGAGCACCAGGTTCGCCCCAAATTGGTTGGAGGACCATATATGGTCCTCCTCCCATACGGACATGAATAAATTAGCGTAACTTGGGGCAAACCTGGTGCCCATTGCGGTGCCGCACGTCTGGAGGAAGAACTGATGATTATAGCTAAAAAAGTTATGGGTCAGAATGAAGCTGATCCCATCCAGAATGAACTTTCTCAATCTGTCATCTACCCCACCATCACGTTCTAAGACTCTCCTGATGGCATCTATACCCAGCTGGTGATCAATAACAGTGTATAGGGACACTACGTCGCAAGTGACCCAACACATGTCATCTGTCCAAACTAGATCCTGTACCAGGGTTAACACCTGTGAAGTGTCCCTAAGGTAGGATGGAACTTGTACCACATATTTTTGTAAAAGGTAATCCAGGAACTGGGACAGATTGGATGTTAAAGAACGAATCCCTGATATGATCGGGCGGCCTGGGGGTCTAGTGAGGCTTTTATGTAACTTCGGGATGAAGTAAAACATCGGGATCCTGGGTTGTTCAATTGCTATGAACTCCATCTCCCTGATAGTAATGATTTCATCCCGAACACCCTGATCCAAAAGTGTCTGTAGCTCTGCTTTAAATGGAATGGTCGGGTTTGAATCTAGCTTCAGATAAGTGCTGTTATCGCTCAGAATTCTGAGTGATTCTTCCTCATAATAGGAAGAATTCATAACAACCACTCCCCCTCCTTTGTCTGTTGCTTTGATCACTATGTTTGTATTTGACTCTAGGGATTTAACCGCCTCCTTTTCCTCTTTGCTAAGATTTTGTTTTGAACATTTAAAGTCTACACTTGCTGCCTCTAAATCTGAGATGACCATCTGGGCAAATGTGTCTACAAAATTCCCCTTCATTCCTTTAGGATAGAAGGTGGAGGGTATTTTGAATGGTGTGAGGGGAGGCTTAGTGGCCACAGGGTTGAGATTGGGAGAGATGACTGTCCTGCTCACTGCATCTTTGATGTAATACTTTTTAAGAGAAATCTTTCTCAAAAACCGGTGGACGTCAACAAAGGTGTTAAACATGTTGGGTCCACTTACGGGTGCAAAGTTTAGGCCTCTTGACAGAACGTCTAACTCTACTTGTTTGAGTGGTGTATCACTTATGTTAAACACGTTGCTCTTTACCAATCTCTCCCTTGGTCTAACCTTCTTCTTTCTCTTTCTCTTCCTTGACCCTCCTCTTTTCCCTCTACATCTTCCACTCTCGATCTTTTCTTTTCTATCCGTACAGGTTCCTGTCTGGCTGGCTGGGCCCTTGTCCCTCTCCATCTTTCCTGTAGTGGTGCTCTGCCTTGGCGCTGGTCCAAAAAAGAAATGTGGTTACTATTGCTATTATCATGACGACCCCCATACGTCCTATCTATTGGGGATCTGTCCCGATAGTGTTGGCCTCCACGGGGTTTGTCAATCGGGGATCTTTCTCTGCCCTGATGTCCCTTACTATACTGGTCACCTTGGTGTTCCCTATGCTTCCAATGTTCACCCTGATCTCGCTTAGTAGGTTTCTTTTTACCTTTACTGGCACTAACGGAGGGGTTACTATCCACATTTTGGAAATCACCTAGGTTTTCTATAGTTGGCCTATCTATAGTGTCACTTTGAGTTGAATCAATTCTATCTCTGTGGATACTACCCGGATTGGTTATATCTTGTCCACTTTGTTCTCCTCCAACAGTGGTAATTGTTTTATCTACCTTCCAATTTCTTTGTTTATTGTCATCATAATCTTTCTTATCCCTTATAAACTTTTTGTGTTTAGTTAATTTTACCTCTTTTTCTATTCTATCTATTCTTAAAGATGTTTTTTCATCTAGGGCTTTATACTCTGGTAGTTCTGTGAATGGTTCCAACTGTTCTTTAATTGTGTTAATCTTGCCATCCAGAACTTCCATTGTATTAGTCCTATGTTTGATGATGAGTAGCATAAGGTTAACCGAACATGTATCTAGTATACAATTCCAATCTTTTAAAAATTCCTCATCCTCATAATCTGATGTTGGCGGTTTCTGTACTCTGAGTCCTCTGGGAATTCTTTTATTCTCCAGATATTGCTTGAGCGTAAAAGTCTCCCAGATTTGTCTCATTTCTTGTATAAGTAATTTTTCTAACGTGGAAAACTGAGTGTCTAGGCTATCTTTTTCTGTCTCCATGTTATCAATGGTGTCATTAAAGAAACCAGCTAAATTCTGCCCTCTCAGTGTTCTAGTGTTGAATAGTGCCATCTTGAATGTGGTCTGCTGCTGAGGGGTTAACGGAACAAAATAATAGCAAACAAACAATTTTAAGCCCTCTAAAAAGCGCTGACCTACAATAAATATGTGATAAAGTGATAACAATGATAACAACTTAAAGTGATTAACCTTAATTTGATCAAAAATAATAAAGCAGCCTATGGAACAAAAAAATCAACAGACTATTCCAAATCCGTATAAAAAATAAACATACAAATTAATTGTCCCAGGCGCTGTGATTAAAGTCCAATAACCCAAATACCGTGAACCAATTGGGCAGTCTTTAGTAATGGTTTCCTATGCCAGATAGATGATCTTGATAGTTGTTGGACAGACAGGGGTGTTGTCTATTGTGATGTGCTGATGTCTCTGAAATCACAGAAAAAAACAGCAGGGCACGCCCATAGCGTGGTATGTTTTATCAATTACCACCCTGCCTAGAACCCTGAAATCCTACTTACAGGATAAGGGCTCTCAGTGTACAGTGGAGAGAATCTGTTCCTCACGTCTCTACTTCTCAGAACGTCACACGGATCCCACGTGGTCTGGTCTGCAGGAGTCCCCTCACTTAGCGATGTTGGTAATGTGGATGATATACTCCAACGCTCCCACGGATTAATGTGTTCGGATGGGGGGGGGGGGAAACGGAGACGGGGAAGATATGGAACAAACTAGTGTGATATCGTACAGGGTTTTTAATGTTATAAAACAACGTAAAATCACACTTACAATGTTAGAAGTTTTCAAGTATAACTCAAACTGCCGTCCGCAACCTGTGTAGCTCCTGATGCTGCCAAGGGGAAGAACACCGCGCGCTACACTCGATCCCGGAAATCAGAGTGACGTCAGCAGTGGGGCAGACCGGAACTCTCCTCACACCAGGAACTACGGGTGCCTGGGCAGCTCAATTCACTAGGCTCCTCCTCCCTACGCGTTTCGTGACGAGTTGTCACTTCCTCAGGGGATAATGGAGCCTAGTGGATAGGCTGTTTATATGCTAATCTTAAGTGGAGAGCCCTCCTACAAAGGGGATGGACTAAAAGTATTAACTATGCATTATATTCGGCTGCGGTCATATTGAAGGCAGACAGGGACCCATATTAAAGCATACCTAATCGACAAGGACCCATTAATAGCATATAAAAGCCTTGATTTCTAGTGAATTGATAAATGAGTGGGGCATTTGCAACATACATGATCAACTATTAAAAAATCACCTTGATGTTTAACAAACACCTATATTACACATTCATATTCTTAAAAGATACACATAAGTCTAAAAATACACCTATATAATACATTTATATTTTATAGAATACATATAAGTCTAAGACATGTATTATTGAAATATTAATCACAACTAAAAATTCATACATTAATATTCCATGCACAATAAAAGCCTGTGAACCACTCAGGCATAAAGACATAATGATTTGCTGATCCTTAAAATTCATAACTATTTTACTGATCTTTTAAAAAGGCCGCCAGGTCGAAATCGATATTAAGGCCGAGGGGGGACAGTGTTTTTAGTACATAAATCCAATAACTTTCTCTTTTGGATACTAAATTAAGTCTGTCTCCCCCCCGCCAACTTGCTTTTGGGTTATCGATCCCTACACATATTAGACCCTCTGGGTTTTGGCCATGGTGTATTTTAAAATGATTTGAGACACTATGGGTCTCGAGACCCCTCTTGATATTGTAGACGTGTTCAGCGAACCGTCTTTTGAGGGGTCTCCCCGTGCGGCCTACGTATTGCAGGCCGCATGGACATTCTAATAAATAAACACAAAAATTGGTCCTACAATTAATAAAAGTTTTAATATCAAAACTCACCCCTGTTACGTTGGATTGAAATTTTTTTGTCTTTTTGCTATGTTTGCAACCAATGCAACTGGTACATGTATAATACCCCTTTAGATCATTTAACCAAGACACATGGCGATCTCTAAGGCCATCGATGGGGCAACTGGGAGAAAGGGAAGATTTCAAATTTCTGGCCCTTCTATAGACAATTTTCGGTTTGTTGGGAAGGATAGATTTGAGGATAGGGTCTTTACGGAAAATGCCCCAATGTTTGTTAAAGGTCTTGGATATAACTGGAGCCAGACCGCTATATTGTGTAATGAAAAATGGAAACTGATCTTGTGTTTTGGGTTTAGAGATTTTCCCCATGTCCTTTGTACATATTAGAGAAGCTCTATCTATCTCATTGACTTCTAATATAGCTCTGTCTAGTTCCTGGTTTTTATATCCTCTTTCGATAAATTTGGTTTTTAGATCCTTGACCTGCTGTTGGTAAATGTGATCTTCTGAGCAATTTCTCCTAATTCTTAATGCCTGTCCTTTCGGGATATTACGCAACCACTGAGAGTGGTGATGACTCGATGCCAACAGATAGGTATTTGCATCCACTTCCTTATGGAAAGTTTTGGTATGAACCATACTGTCTACCACATATAAAGATAGATCAAGGAAATTTATGCTGTTTTTATTGTCGTTAAACGTGAAGCTTAAATTTCTTGTATTGGTGTTTAAATAAACTTTAAATTGCTCTAGTTGGTCAATGGGCCCCCTCCAGACACACAGCACATCGTCGATATATCTTTTCCAGAGCACCAGGTTCGCCCCAAATTGGTTGGAGGACCATATATGGTCCTCCTCCCATACGGACATGAATAAATTAGCGTAACTTGGGGCAAACCTGGTGCCCATTGCGGTGCCGCCCGTCTGGAGGAAGAACTGATGATAATTTTAAAATACACCATGGCCAAAACCCAGAGGGTCTAATATGTGTAGGGATCGATAACCCAAAAGCAAGTTGGCGGGGGGGAGACAGACTTAATTTAGTATCCAAAAGAGAAAGTTATTGGATTTATGTACTAAAAACACTGTCCCCCCTCGGCCTTAATATCGATTTCGACCTGGCGGCCTTTTTAAAAGATCAGTAAAATAGTTATGAATTTTAAGGATCAGCAAATCATTATGTCTTTATGCCTGAGTGGTTCACAGGCTTTTATTGTGCATGGAATATTAATGTATGAATTTTTAGTTGTGATTAATATTTCAATAATACATGTCTTAGACTTATATGTATTCTATAAAATATAAATGTATTATATAGGTGTATTTTTAGACTTATGTGTATCTTTTAAGAATATGAATGTGTAATATAGGTGTTTGTTAAACATCAAGGTGATTTTTTAATAGTTGATCATGTATGTTGCAAATGCCCCACTCATTTATCAATTCACTAGAAATCAAGGCTTTTATATGCTATTAATGGGTCCTTGTCGATTAGGTATGCTTTAATATGGGTCCCTGTCTGCCTTCAATATGACCGCAGCCGAATATAATGCATAGTTAATACGTTTAGTCCATCCCCTTTGTAGGAGGGCTCTCCACTTAAGATTAGCATATAAACAGCATATCCACTAGGCTCCATTATCCCCTGAGGAAGTGACAACTCGTCACGAAACGCGTAGGGAGGAGGAGCCTAGTGAATTGAGCTGCCCAGGCACCCGTAGTTCCTGGTGTGAGGAGAGTTCCGGTCTGCCCCACTGCTGACGTCACTCTGATTTCCGGGATCGAGTGTAGCGCGCGGTGTTCTTCCCCTTGGCAGCATCAGGAGCTACACAGGTTGCGGACGGCAGTTTGAGTTATACTTGAAAACTTCTAACATTGTAAGTGTGATTTTACGTTGTTTTATAACATTAAAAACCCTGTACGATATCACACTAGTTTGTTCCATATCTTCCCCGTCTCCGTTTCCCCCCCCCCATCCGAACACATTAATCCGTGGGAGCGTTGGAGTATATCATCCACATTACCAACATCGCTAAGTGAGGGGACTCCTGCAGACCAGACCACGTGGGATCCGTGTGACGTTCTGAGAAGTAGAGACGTGAGGAACAGATTCTCTCCACTGTACACTGAGAGCCCTTATCCTGTAAGTAGGATTTCAGGGTTCTAGGCAGGGGGGTAATTGATAAAACATACCACGCTATGGGCGTGCCCTGCTGTTTTTTTCTGTGATTTCAGAGACATCAGCACATCACAATAGACAACACCCCTGTCTGTCCAACAACTATCAAGATCATCTATCTGGCATAGGAAACCATTACTAAAGACTGCCCAATTGGTTCACGGTATTTGGGTTATTGGACTTTAATCACAGCGCCTGGGACAATTAATTTGTATGTTTATTTTTTATACGGATTTGGAATAGTCTGTTGATTTTTTTGTTCCATAGGCTGCTTTATTATTTTTGATCAAATTAAGGTTAATCACTTTAAGTTGTTATCATTGTTATCACTTTATCACATATTTATTGTAGGTCAGCGCTTTTTAGAGGGCTTAAAATTGTTTGTTTGCTATTGTTCCCAATGGCTCTAATGTAGACATGTGCAAAACTCTTGCATAAAGTTGCAAACCATGTGCAATCTGTCCATTTTCAGTTGCAAAAATGCAGCGGTTTACTTACTGTAGAATTTGCAACTGATTTCCCAGGTATTAAGTCAATGTGCATTGCAATTTTGATTAATATGCTAGTCTGCAAATTTCTCTAAAATCGCCATATGCTTCCGATATTCTCCAAAACATTGGTAGCTTTACCTAATGCCACGTCCATAGAGGGGTTGTCAGTGCTGGACCGCGCTGACGCTGAGGCTCGCCTGCTGAAATCTGCGCGATTTCATGCCCATGCAGGCGAGCCAGCGGGCGCGATCGGGAGGCGGGGGGAGACTGAGGGAGGCGGGGCAGTGACGTCGCTGGGCCAATCGCCCACGATGCACCAACATCAACGTCACGGCACCGACATCACGGCGCCGTGACGTTGACGCTGCTTCGCGCTGATTGGATATTTTCAGCCGACAGCGCTCTGAAAAACAGCTTGGCTGTCAGCTGAAAAATCCAACGCCTCAGCACGCCTGCGGACGCTCACGTGAGCCCCCTCTAAAGACATCCTCATGGAGGATGCAGGGGCTCAGCGCGGAGCGTCAGCACGGCTCAGCGCGGCCTCCCCTTCTATGGACTCAGCCTAATGCTGAGACTATAAATAGGGCACACACACACCATCTACCGTATAGACCGCTGTCTGGCGATATTTTGCTGAAAGCTTGCAATATTGCAACAGTCTAATTCCATTGCAAAATTGATTGAATATAAAATAATGTGTGGGTCGTATAGCATTGTAGCAGAATTCCTGATGTATACAGATGCAGCGGACGTTTTTGGAACATTTCACGGAGCCGTTTTCATGTGCTCTGCTGTATTCCATGCGACATTCACGCCGCCAATCACACCAGGCACATGTGTGTTTATCGCGGTTGCTTTGTTTGAATTTCATGGATTCTGATTTCTTTGGGTTCAATTCTTCGCGTATCCGTGGCAGAAATGAATGAATTGTAATGTTTAAACAGTACTGTGCTATTGTGTCAATTTGCAGGTGTTTAAAAACCAGAACACTAAAATGCAATTTTCTGCACACGCGTCTAAAGGCGGTACGGCTGGAAGAAATCACGCGCCATGACATGGGTATTCCGAGGTATACAATGCGTGAAGTGTTTCAATAACTGCCGCTGCATCTGTATACCCCCTAATGAGGTTATTAAGGTTTTGCTTCAGTTTTACAGCAGGGAAAAACTGCATGAGATTCAAGTATATTTACTTTTCCTTTAAGCTCTTTATTGCAATGCATTGAAAGCCTAGTAGCAAAAGTGTTACAGTTTAAATGTTCTTTGATAACACTGTGTCTATTTATTCCCCAAGTGTAAAAGATGAAAAACATTGATCAATATATATTTTTAGTATTATTTCACAGATACGACCGTTTTCTTAGTATGAGTTAAGGGAATTTCCACAGTGAGGTGCAATGATGTGTGCAAATTAAAAACTGTTCAGTCTGAACATACCCACTAATGATTATAACTTCCAATGTTAGATGCCTGGAACTAATTGGTGAATTCCTTTCCAGTTCAATAGAAATTGCAATACAGCATTTAGCTTAATAAGAAATGTATCCACTGAATAATTGATATTTTGTGTTTACTTTGAAACACTTCAGTGCATGTTAATTACATATGGGAAATTTGATAACCAGCAGAGAAAATAAACTTAATGTGCACTAGTTGATAATATCTACACTTACGAAGAACCTTGCATTTCTATACATCAGTAATGCTAATTTAAAAACATCTCAACAAGTCATATCAACCAAAGCAGCATTGTCACCAGTTTTGATTATAAAGGGACATTGATAGCTCTAGGGGGTCGAAGAGTGACGCTACATGTGGGTACGGCACCACTACTTTTTATTTATAAATCTAAACTGTAGATTTGTTCTAAAATAATAAGGTATGTTTGTTCATAACATCCTCTCCCTTTCTGTACTTATATGAACAAAATTAAAAACTATCAAAACATCAATAAATTCATAACTTTTGGTTGGTCTGTCTGGTCGTCAGACTCCCACAGAACAAACAGAAAGAGTGACTAATGTGCACGCATACGTAAGCGCGTGCACGTCGCATCGCATCCTGTCTGGACAAGGCCTTAGGCCCGGGCCTAACAGGAAATTTGACACAGCACATACTGTACAGCAGGCCTGCACAACATATGGCCCGCGGGTCGCATGCGGCCCATCTGGCCTCTCTGTGCGGCCCGCGATGACTCTGGCCGGGCGCCAGTTAATAAAATAATTAAAAAAAAAAAAAAGTTTAAAAAAATGGCGGCGATTCATCCCTCCTCCCTCCTCTCCCTCTCCCTCCCAGCCCCCAGGTTTTGCAGTGCGCGGGGGCAGCAGCAGCCGTGTGTTTTTTTTTTCTTCAATAGCAGGCTGCCGGGGAGGTCAGAGCATGCCGGGGGCGGGGCTTAGTACCGGGGAGAGAGGATCTGATCTAAGAGAGGTGTGTGTGTGTGTGTGTGTGTGTGTGTGTGTGTGTGTGTGTGTGTGTGTGTGTGTGTGTGTGTGTGTGTGAAAAACAGGCTGGTGGGGGGTTGGGTGTGAAAAACAGGCTGGTGGGGGGATGGGCTGCTGACATGTGAGGGGGGGTGGGCTGCTGACATGTGAGGGGGGGGTGGGCTGCTGACATGTGAGGGTGGGGGTGGGCTGCTGACATGTGAGGGGGGGTGGGCTGCTGACATGTGAGGGGGGGGGGTGGGCTGCTGACATGTGAGGGGGGGGGTGGGCTGCTGACATGTGAGGGGGGGTGGGCTGCTGACATGTGAGGGGGGGGTGGGCTGCTGACATGTGAAGGGGGGTGGGCTGCTGACATGTGAAGGGGGGTGGGCTGCTGATATGTGAGGGGGGGTGGGCTGCTGACATGTGAGGGGGGGTGGGCTGCTGACATGTGAGGGGGGGTGGGCTGCTGACATGTGAGGGGGTGGGCTGCTGACATGTGAGGGGGTGGGCTGCTGACATGTGAGGGGCTGGGCTGCTTACATCTGAGGGGCTGGGCTGCTTACATGTGAGGGGGGGGCTGGGGTTCTGACATGTGAGTGGCTGGGCTGCTGACGTGTGAGAGGGTGGGCTGCTGACATGTTAGGGGGGGCTGGGCTGCTAACATGTGAGGGGGCTGGGCAGCTGACATGTGAGGGGGGGGCTGGGCTGCTGACATTTGAGGGGCTGGGCTGCTGACATGTGAGAGGGTGGGCTGCTGACATGTTAGGGGGGGCAACTGACATGTGAGGGGGGGGCTGGGCTGCTGAGATGTGAGGGGCAGGGGGGGGAAGTGATGTGAGGGGCAGGGGGGGGAGAGAGTGATGTGAGGTGCAGGGGGGGGAGAGAGTGATGTGAGGTGCAGGGGGGGAGAGAGTGATGTGAGGTGCAGGGGGGGGGGAGAGTGATGTGAGGTGCAGGGGGGGGGAGAGTGATGTGAGTTGCAGGGGGGGGAGAGAGTTATGTGAGTTGCAGGGGGAGGGTGAGAGTGATGTGAGTTGCAGGGGGGGGAGAGAGTGTCAAATTGGGGGGAGGGGGAGAGAGTGTCATTAAGGGGAGGGAGAGAGAGTGTCATATTGAGGGAAGAGAGACATGGGGGGATGCTGACTTGTGGGGAGGGGGATGCTGACATGGAATGGGCTGGGGGAATGTGGAGGGGGGTATTGTATGTTTGATGTGGAGGGGGGTATTGTGTGTTTGATGTGGAGGGGGGTATTGTGTGTTTGATGTGGAGGGGGGTATTGTGTGGGTGAGGGTGAGAGATGGGGGTATGAGAGATAGATGGGGAGTATCGTAAAGATTGATAGTGAGGGGTTCTGGGGGAGATATGAGGATGATGATGATGATGATGATGATGAGAGGTGCTGGAGGAGAGATGATGATGATGTTGATTTAACCCGTGCAGGCCAAATTTTTTTTCCTTGGAGCAGTTCGGCCCTTCCCACTTTACGAGTTGGGCAGGCCTGCTGTACATATAACCAAAGTGTGGCATCTTCATTATTCATTATTTTATCCTTTGCATTCATTGGTAGTGCGGGGTCAAGTGACTGGCCAATGGCACAAGAATTTTTTTTTTGCGCCAATGAAAGGCCATGCCCTTGCTGTTACCCCATGATGCGCACCTCTGACACGTCACCGTGAGTCTGACAGCCCGTCTCCTAATGCAACTGGCACCTGCAGCTGCCACCCCTTGCGACTTTCGCCCACGTCACAGTTACATCAGTCCGCTCACAATGTCATTACAGTTATTGTATTGTATGTCTTTATTTGTATAGCGCCATTAGTGTACATAGCGCTTCACAGTAGTAATACTCTTGGTAATCATATAAATAACAAATAATGTAATATACATAACAGGTCATGGGAATAAGTGCTTCAGACAAACGTAACATTTAGGAAGAGGAGTCCCTGCATCGAGGAGCTTACAGTCTAATTGGTATGTAGGAGGAACATACAGAGAAAGTAGGAGGGCATTTTGGTAAGTGCTTCTGCAGGGGGCCAAGCTTTATGTATCATGTGTCTCATAATATCTACGGTGCTACTCATATGCTTCTTTAAGCAAGTGTGTCTTAAGGTGGGTTTTAAAGGTGGATAGACTGGGTGCTAGTCGGGTTCCAGTAACTATATTGTTTATATAAATCACTGATAATCTGTGTATGTAACTACTTACTTGCCCAATCTTACAGGACTTTCTTAATTCAAACTAAAACACGACACGTATATCCCTTATTCCTAATAATTATTCCACCCTCCCTGTATTGTTGTTCATTTTAATTTCTATTATAAATATATTATGTAAATGATGTGTGAAATTAATTTATGGCTTTTGTTGAGCCTGTCCCTTTAAACAGCACAGCAAACAAAAATATACAAAAACAAACACCTATCCCTTTGTAAGGGCTAACTTACTTCCCCCAGTCCCTCTCTTACAAGACTGGGAGGATAAGCCCTTTAAAGTAGATGGCTCTTCAGATCCGTGGTGTCCAGGTATCTTGGTGTGCTTGTGGGTTCAGCCTCGGGCAGATTCCTGGGTCCTCTGCATCAAGGAAAAGAGATCTGGTCCCCTTGTGTCTTGCTATCAACACACAGTCCTCCTATATATTCAAGACCCTCTCCTCATGTCAGCACCCTCGTGTTCTGAGGAAAATCTCCCTCTCTGTCCCCAGGTGGAGACTGGCTAATTGAGTGGCTCCAATTAACCAGCTCCCTGCTGGATTCAGAGCTCTGAGGCTCCTTTCTTTAAACAGGGATATGTCCCTGTTACAATGACACTTTAACATTAAAATTCAGGACTATTCTTCATTCCTTAATTATCATAATGATAAGTGAAAGTTCCTCTCCACGTTTTGAGGTTTGCTAAAAACTTAATGTACATAGTGTATGTATGCTCCTACATTTACATGGGGCACATTATCATTTCTAATTTATTATCGCAATCACTTTATTCACCCTCACAGTATTTACACCTTGCGGATAATACTACAGGCTTGTCTATTTTTGTCCATTTAGTTTTCCACCCCTCCTGAAACATTAACCTTAATTTACTTGATAAATACAGTACTGTACATGTTAGGCTTCTGGCAATCTATGTAATCCACTTTTAATTGTTGACCTAATTTTTAATCTAAAAGGAATGTAGAACTTGTAATGCTCAGTTAAAGGTTAAATCTGGTTATATTCTATTATAACCCTGTTAAGTGATTATTTTCCCCAGTTTGCTTCTCTCCAACCTCCTACACAAATGCTTTACCCCCTAATGTCAGAGTTTTTTTTACTGTGTTCTTTCCAGTGGTCAGAGTAAACTCACCCATGAAATACCTACTTCCTTTGTTTTTTTGACCTTCCTACAGGTATATATTTCTCCTTTTTTATTGTTCTCCCTCCCCACACCATGCAGCATCATATTGGGATTCTTAATCAATCTAACAACAAACCGTTTACTTTTTGCCTACCCTTAATATGTTTAAAATCATTTCACAGATTGTTAAAGGATTATATTTCCCCTCGAGAAAAGACTAGCATATTTCAAACTAAAAAAAAAGATGCACTGTAGTTTCTATTCAAGAATCCCACTCTTGCAAAAAAAAAAAAGACCCCTAGATTATTTACCAAATGCTTCTCTTTCTCTATTTTGCATTAACAAAGAAGAAAGGAGTTGCAATTGTAATGAATCGCTCATTACCATTTCCATTCCTTATATTCTTTTTTTTTTTAATTTTTATTTATAAAATATTTTACCAGGCAGTAATACATTGAGAGTTACCTCTCGTTTTCAAGTATGTCCTGGGCACAGAGTTATGTTAATACATGATTGCATTAAATGAACAGAGGTAATACATTACATTTACAGACATTTCATGGAAAGTTAGAGATAATATGGTTATGGGCGTATGCAACAGTTACAGACATGGTTAAAATTGTGTTAGAAGAGATAGGATAGGCCTGTAATGTATTATGTTAGAAGATTTGCCCAACCCTGTAACCGAGCAGCTGTAAGAGCAGTGAACGGCTGTTAACGACTTACACCCTTTGGCTTCTGCCAAAGACAACCCACCTTTGGGGAGATGCAAATGTAGGCTGAATGGGTTCTGAATAAATTCAGCTGGGCTTTGAAATTCCTTTGTCCAGAATCAGAATTATTAACAAAGAAGGTAGATATATAATTTACATTTGCACTAAGTAGTAGGAGTGTTACCAACACCATAGCAAATGTATATGCCCCTAAAATAAACCATATTGACATGTCACATTCTCGGATTGCCTTAACTCTGCAAAACAAGGCCATCAAGCTTTAATCTGGTTTTGGATAAATTCACTAATCAACGCTCCTTGCCCTCAACACAAGATATAAAGGTATATAAATCTTTTGAGAAAATCATAAAGAATGCATGAAACAATGCAATCTGTTTATTTAAACATTTTTATTACGTTACCTCAAAGGTTTTTAGGTATGGGCCTGGGGGAGGGGGGAAATGATTGGGCCTAGGGGTACGGTGGGAGGTATGGGCCCGGGGGGAATGTATGGATGGGCCTGGGGAGGGGGTATGGGCCGGGGGGGGTGAGATACGGGCCTGGGAGGGCAAGGTGTGGGCCTGGAGGGGGGGAATGAAGGTATGGGCCTGGGGGGGAGAAGGTATTGGTCAGGGGGGAGAATGAATGGGCTGGGGGAGGGGAAGATATGGGCTTGGTGGAGGGGGGAAAGATATGGGCCTGGTGGAGGGGGGAAAGATATGGGCCTGGTGGAGGGGGGGAAAGATATGGGCCTGGTGGAGGAGGGGAAGGTATGGGCCTGGTGGGAGGGTATGGGCCTGGTGGGGGAAGGAAAGGTATGGGCCTGGTGGGGGAGGGAAATGTAAGGGGGGTAAGGTATGGGTCTCGGGGAGAAGACATGGGCCTGGGAGGGGAAGATATGGGCCTGGGGGGGGGGGGAAGATATGGGCCTGGGCGGTGGTGTGGTATGGGCCTTGGGCGGGGGGGAGGGAAGGTATTGGCATGGTGGGGGGGGGAGATAAAGGTCTGGTGGGGGGGAGGAAATGTGGGCCTGGGATGAGGAAGGAATGGGCTTGGGGGGGGAAGGTATGGGCCTGGTGGAGGGGGGATGATATGGGCTTGGTGGACGGGGGAAAGGTATGGGCCTGGGGGATGAGGGAGAGGTATGGGCCTGGCAGAGGAGGGAGAGGTATGGGTCTGGTGGAGGAGGGGAAGGTATGGGCCTGGTGGGGGGGTATGAGCCTGGTGGGGGAGGGAAAGGTATGGGCCTAGTGAGGGAGGGAAAGGTATGGGCCTGGTGGAGGGGGGAAGGTATTGACTTGGTGGAGGGGGGAAAGGTATGGGCCTGGTGGAGGGGGGAAAGGTATGGGCCTGGGGAGGAGGGAGAGGTATGGGCCTGGCAGAGGGGGGAAAGGTATGGGTCTGGGGGAGAAGGGGAAGGTATGGGCCTGGTGGGGGGTATGGGCCTGGTGGGGGAGGGAATGTGACGTTCGTGAGGATTTGGCCCGGGATTAAAGGGGTTACACCCCAATTGGCCACCCTCTAACCTCACCAGGGAGACAAGGGGTTAACTGGGCTGAGGTCCAGAAATGTGATTTAACCCCTGTTACGACATGAAATGTGTTTTCCCCTGTTCCCCTGTTCCATTGTAATATCTGGTTTAATCAGTGTCTGCATCACACATACACTAGGGTTGCTGCGGGAGGGAAAGGGTTAATGTGAAAATAGTGATTATAGCCCGTTGTTCCCTTTTTCCTGCCTGTTCATGCTCCATTTTTCAGCCGTCTAAATGTATATTCCCATGTTTTATTGTTATATCAGTGTCTGCAACACACACACTGGGGCTTAAGGGGTTAATATTATATGCAGTACTGAATAATAGGAGCCGTTCCATGAAAACTGGTAATTTGGGAACGGAGTGAGCCAGCACCCTGATTTGTGAGGTGCAGCCTCAGGGTAACCCACCAAGGACACACCTATTAAAAATATAACTTTGTCATAAGGGAAACATATATTTTTGATACAGTGCCCTTCTGTTGCAGTTTTAAAAATGTGTACAGGCAGGATGCTATTGTGTTCTGCCTGCCTTTGTAATGCATGAGGAACAAATGTTATGCATACCAGACCAAATGTTTTTGACACCTATGAGCTGGGTCAATTGCCTATGCAAGCAGGACAGCTTGCTAGAATTTACATAGCCCTGATCAAAGGCTAATTACCTAATTGTTTATGCGGGACCCAGGAACAGAGTGGTTGTGAGCGTTAAAACTCACACTTACAAACCAAGGTATCCCCCCCCCCACAGGGGTCCCTGCTTCAAAGGGTTTATTGATGGGGCAAGGGTGGGGCTACCCAAGGAGATAATCAGAATGAGTGACCTTATTAAATATAAGAATATTATGAGATGCCCTTGGCCG
Organism: Ascaphus truei; assembly: GCF_040206685.1. Classification (NCBI taxonomy): domain Eukaryota; kingdom Metazoa; phylum Chordata; class Amphibia; order Anura; family Ascaphidae; genus Ascaphus; species Ascaphus truei. The sequence goes on along the minus strand of NC_134484.1, from coordinate 236,155,172 downwards.
AACATGCTAAGAGTTACATATGTGTATTCGTGAGCCCAAGCCCCCCCTGGTGAGTCTAAACACTTCATATCTAACAGCTACTAAGAGCCAGATATTAATATCTCCCTTAAGTTTAATGGTGAAGAAAAAAAATGTGAACTAGCGCTAAAGTGTAATACACAGTGTGATATTAAAAAACTTATAATAAAGGATGGCTGCCCGGTGATACTGCCAGTACTAACAGAATAAACCAAAATAAAGAAAAACCTGGCGCCAAATAGTCAGTGGAATGTCCTGTACTCCTCAAGGGATCCGCACACTTGCTCGACAGACCATGCAAAGAAAAGAACACAAACAAACAAAAATCATAGCGCAACACTGTAGGGTAAGCAGTACTGCACTAATACACACAAACAGTTAAGAATCCTAGCGATTATTAAAATAATTATTTATTAAAAAGAACTATGCCAAGACCGACAATGGCAAATACAAGGAACCGCAGGTCATCCAGAGCACAAAAATTGGAGCCCTACTTACATACAGCAAGGTTTAAGCTCGCATGGTAGGAACAAGTCCTAGGTAGAGATGATCTCCCTGGCAGGTGATGCCACTGCTCCACTGCGGCTCAGACACCAGTCAGTCCTTACGATGGTAACCGGAACAGCTCCGGCCGTGGGGGCTGGTGTGCGGGGTCCACAGCTCTGCACCGCGTGTAGACACACGCCTCACTTCCTCCTACGGAGCAACAGGAAGTCTCTGCGCGCCCACGCGCGATAGTGCCCGTTGCCTTAAAGGAACAGCTGGCAGGCTGAAGGGAAAGTTGGGCTCCAAGGCCAAATGTCCTTAAACGTCCAAAGTCAGTCAAATAGTGGCTGTGCCACTAGCCCTACGCGTTTCGTAGATGTCACTCTACTTCCTCAGGGGCTTTAATGTGGTGTCCTGAGGTCAGTCAGTATAATGCAGGTATGGTTAATGTTAAACATTTGTGTTTAACATTAACCATACCTGCATTATACTGACTGACCTCAGGACACCACATTAAAGCCCCTGAGGAAGTAGAGTGACATCTACGAAACGCGTAGGGCTAGTGGCACAGCCACTATTTGACTGACTTTGGACGTTTAAGGACATTTGGCCTTGGAGCCCAACTTTCCCTTCAGCCTGCCAGCTGTTCCTTTAAGGCAACGGGCACTATCGCGCGCGGGCGCGCAGAGACTTCCTGTTGCTCCGTAGGAGGAAGTGAGGCGTGTGTCTACACGCGGTGCAGAGCTGTGGACCCCGCACACCAGCCCCCACGGCCGGAGCTGTTCCGGTTACCATCGTAAGGACTGACTGGTGTCTGAGCCGCAGTGGAGCAGTGGCATCACCTGCCAGGGAGATCATCTCTACCTAGGACTTGTTCCTACCATGCGAGCTTAAACCTTGCTGTATGTAAGTAGGGCTCCAATTTTTGTGCTCCGGATGACCTGCGGTTCCTTGTATTTGCCATTGTCGGTCTTGGCATAGTTCTTTTTAATAAATAATTATTTTAATAATCGCTAGGATTCTTAACTGTTTGTGTGTATTAGTGCAGTACTGCTTACCCTACAGTGTTGCGCTATGATTTTTGTTTGTTTGTGTTCTTTTCTTTGCATGGTCTGTCGAGCAAGTGTGCGGATCCCTTGAGGAGTACAGGACATTCCACTGACTATTTGGCGCCAGGTTTTTCTTTATTTTCCCTTAAGTTTAATATTACACTGTAATGTTTGGTCTCTTTGGGAGCGCCAGGCGTGACGGAATGTATTAATATATCGCGCATGCCAGTAAGTACAACTGAACTGAAGTTATGAAGTTATGAAGGTATTTACAGTATATATGGAATTTTGGTTCTATGCTATTATGATAATGAGCAGGAAGAACATCCTGCTGGAATTTACATAGCCTGGTCATCAAAGACTAAATTGCCTAATTGTTTATGCTCGGCCCAGGGACCAAAGGAACTGAATGTTTTTGTAAATGTGATACTTCAGCCTTGTCGTCACCTAGGGGTTAAGGGATGAGTTTTGACATAGTACTTAAGTCAGAGCTACCCTTTACTCTTTGTCTATTCTATACCATCTTTTTGCTGAGAGAAACGCTATGCACTGTCTTCCTGCCAGAGGTCTTTTCATGTCTTTGGTGTCTTGATGACAATGAAGAGTGCTGTATGAACAGCCAGTCCAGATATGACTGCTTCATCATTTACATTTTAAGTGTCTATATTTTGCCTGTTATTTGTACATTTTTGTGTGTTCACCTTTATCAAGGAATAAATTATATTTTATCATATCTAAGTCTCGTTCCAGTTCAGACCCAGGTATATATATATTTATATATATATATTGTGTAAATTACAGCCTGACATAAAGTCACCGTGACAGGGAAAGGTATGGGCCTAGTGAGGGAGGGAAAGGTACGGGCCTGGTGGGGGAGGGAAAGGTACGGGCCTGGTGGGGGAGGGAAATGTACGGGCCTGGTGGGGAAGGGAAAGGTACGGGCCTGGTGAGGGAGGGAAAGGTACGGGCCTGGTGAGGAAGGGAAAGGTACGGGCCTGGTGAGGGAGGGAAAGGTACGGGCCCAGTGAGGGAGGGAAAAGTACGGGCCTGGTGGGGGAGGGAAAGGCACGGGCCTGGTGAGGGAGGGAAAGGTACAGGCCTGGTGGGGGAAGGAAAGGCACGGACATGGTGGGGGAGGGAAAGGTACATGCCTGCTTGGGGGGGAAAGGTACAGACCTGGTGGGGGGGGGAAGTTATGGGCTTGGAGGGGAAGGTATGGACCTCGGCGGGAAGATATGGGCCTGGGGGGGTAGTAAGGTAATGTCTGGGGGGGGGGGGGGTGGTAAGGTATGAGCCTGGAGCGGGGGGGGGGAAGGTATGGGCATGGTGGGGGTTTGAAAGGTATGTGGCTCGGGGGGAAGGTATGGGTCTGGGGGGAAATGTGGGCCTGAGGTGGGGAAGGTATGGGCTTGGGGGTGGAGGTATGGGCCTGTGGGGGGAAGGGGAAAGGTATGGTGAGCCTTTGGGGGGAAGGGGGAAGGTATGGGCTTGGGAGAAGGTTTGGGCCAGGGGGGAAAGGTATGGGCCTGTGTGGGGGGGAAAGGTATGGGCCTGGTGGGGGGAAGGGGGAAAGGTATAGTCCTGGTGAGGGAAAGGAGATACAGGCCTGGGGGGGAGGTACAGGACTTGTGGGGGAGGCATGGGCCGGGGGGCAGAAAGTATGGGCCTGGGGGGGTAAGGTCTGGGCCTGCTGGGGTAAGGTATGGGCATGGTGAGAGGGGTAAAGGTTTGTGGCTGGGGGGAAGATATGGGCCTGGAGGGCGGGAAAGGTATGAGTCTGGGAGGGGGAGGTAAAAGACAGGTGGGGCAAGGGGGGAAAGGTATGGGCCTGGGGGGGAGATACAGGTCTGGGGGGGGGGGAATGTGGGCATGGGGTGGGGAAGGTATGGGCTTGGGGAGGGGAGAAGGTATGTGCCTTGATGGAAATATATTGGCCTGGTGGAAGGGGGGAAGGTATGGGCCTGTGAGGGGAAGGGGGAAAGGTATGGGCCTGTGGGGGGGTAGGGGGGGGAGAAGTATGGGCCTGGTGAGAAAGGTATGGGCAGGGGGGGGGAAATGTATGGACCTGGTGGAAGAGGGGAAGTTATGAGCCTGTGACGGGGAAGGGGGAAAAGTATGACCTGGTGGGGGGGGGGGAAGGAGATACAGGTCTGTGGGGGAGATACAGGCATTGGGGGAGAAGGTATGGGCCTGGGGGGGAAACGTATGGCATGGGGGGGAAGGTATGGACCTGGTGGAAGGGGGAAAGGTATGACATGGTGTGGGGGGAAGGAGATACAGGCCTGGGGGGGAGGTACAGGCCTGGGGGGAGAAGGTATCGGCCTGGGGGGAAAGGTATGAGAATGGTGGGAGGGGGAAGGGAGATAAAGGCATGGGGGAGCAATGTTTGGGCCTGAAGGGGAGGTATGGGCTTGGTTGGGGGAAGGAAGGAAAGGTATAGGCATGGTGGGGGAGAGATAAAGGCATGGGGGGGAATATGGGCCTGGGGGGAAAGGTGTGGGCCTGAGGGGGGGGTGGAAAGGTATGTGACTGTAAGGGGGAAGGTATGGGCCTGGTGGGGGGGGAGATACAGGTCTGGGGGGAAGGTGTTACCTGGGGGGGGAGATGTGGGCGTGGGGGGGGAGAAGGTATGGGCCAGGGGGGGAGGTATGGCCAGGGGGGGAGTATGGGCCTTGTGGAGGGGTAATGGTATGGGCCTGATGGGGGGAAAGGTACGGGCCTGGTGGGGGGAAAGGTATGGGCCTAGGAGGAAAGGTATGGCTCTATTGGAGTAGGAATGGGCCAGATGGGAAGGTATGGGCATGGGGGGATGGTAAAAATATGGGCCAGGGGGGATGGTATGGGCCTGGGGGGAAGGGGGAAGGTATGGGGCTGGTGGAAGGTCTGGTGGTGGTGAGGGGAAGGGGGAAAGGTATGCTCATGGTGGGGAGATACAGGGATGAGGGGAGGAATGGTGCTAGTGGGGGGGAAAGGAGGAAAGGTATGGGCATGGTGGGGAGAAACAGGCCTGGGGGGGTAAGGTATGGGTCTTGGGGTGGAAGGTATGGGCTGGAGGGGGAAGGTATGGGCCTGGGGGTGGAAAGGTATGTGGCTTGGAGGGGAAGATATGGGCCTGGGGGGGAAGGTATGGGCCAGAGGGAGGAGGTATGGCACTATGGCACGTTGGCAGCAACCCCCCCCCCCTCCCCTGTAAAAAAGTTAAGGGACTTACCTTGCCAAGCAGCTCCGGCGTCAAGAACCCATGGCAATGCGATGCTACAGGAGGCACCCCCCACCCCCCATAACTATCTCTCTCTGTCTGTCCGGGTGTCCACGCTCCCTCCTCGTGTCGTCGCCGGAGGGAGGAGATGGAGGGGGAGGGGCTGTGCTCCCTCCTCCAGCTCCCCCCTCTGGTCGGGTGGAAGTTGGAACCTGGCACTGACGAGAGGAGGGAGCGGAGGGAGAGGAGGGAGTGTGGGGCCCCTGAAGGCACGAGGCCCATGGTGGCCTCCTTGCTCACCTTGCCTTAAGGCCAGCCCTGCCAACTGTAGATGTGAGACAGTAGCCATGAGTCCAGGTTTGACTTAAAGGTGGGGCGAGAAGGTGCTTGGTGTACAGGTATACTGAGTGTGAGGGAGTTCAACAGGTGAGGGGCAGTGAGGGAAAGGGTTTAGGCGAGAGAGAGCAGTAGAGTTGAAAGGGATGGAAAGGAGACAGTTATGGGTAGAGCACAGGAGACAAGCAGGTGCATAATGAGAGATCAAAGTTGATTTGTAGGAAAGAGCAGATAAGCAGAGAGCCTTAAAGGTAAGGAGGAGAACTTTGTAGGTGTGCTGAAATTTGATGAGAAGCTAGGAGAGTGATTTAAGGAGGAGATGAGCAGTGACTGTTTTGGGAGAAAGAGAAATTATTGTAGCAGCAGAATTTTTGATAGATTGCAAAGGAGAAAATTGTGAGGCAGGGAGGCTTGTTTTTAGTATGTTACAATAATCCAGACAGGAGAGAATAAGGGCATGCATTAGAGTTTTAGCAGTAGCTTGACAGAGGAAAGGGTGATTCTTGGTAATATTACTGAGGAAGAAGCAACACATTTTAGCCATGCCCTGAATGTGAATGGAGAAGGAAAGCGAGGAGTCAAATGTCACTCCTAGCAACGTGCTTTTGTGACAGGATAGATGGTAGTACCATTTACTGTGATGGAAAAATGGGTTATTAGGCCAGATTTCAGGGGAAATATGAGGAGCTCAATTTTAGACATATCATGTTTAAAACGGTGGGGCGCCATCCATGAGGATATAGTCAGAACGCAATCAGTGACTTGGGACTGGATTACAGGTGGAGGGTAGGGGTGGATAGATATATCTGCATATCATCTGCATAGAGATGATACCTGAGGCAAAAAGAGTTGGTTAGGTCACCATTTGAATGCGTGAGAACAGAGCCCTGACCAATAGACAGATCAACAAAAGATAAAGACTTGTTAGCAACAGAGACCGAAAATGTGGGATGGAAGAGGTATGATGAGAACAAGGATAAAGGTTTTCTGTGGATACCAAGAGAGTTTAGAATATGAAGTAGCAGAGTGGGATCAGTAGTATCGAAGACAGCAGAGCACTCAAGCAGGATTAGTAGGGAAAAATGACCCCCAACAATTGGATATTACTTCAGCTCAGACACAGGGGGCGATTCACTAAGCAGTGATAACTGCTTTTAAGTACGATAAATGGCTTTTAAGACCGATGCTGCCTGCTGCGCGATTCACAAAGTAGGGATAACAGTGCGTTATTTGCTGTAAAAGGCATTTTTTCAGACAAAAATATTTGGAAAAAAATATGTCCGATCAGGCAAAAAACGGCAAACATGCTTTTTTTGCCAGTCAGCGCGATTCACTAAGCAGTGATAAGTGAATCGTACTTTAAAAGCACTCCCGATTTTTGCACCAGCTAAAGGCTGGCGCAAAAGAAATGGAGCCATGAAAAAAATTATTGTTTACGTTTTTTTCACCACACAATTAATACAATAGGCCGGCGGGTGTCCCCGGGTGATCCGCGCGGGAGTCTAGTGTCCTCGGGTGATCCCCGCAAGAGTCCGAGGGTCCCCGCTGGCCTGTGGTACCCATCGTGTGGCCAATACTTTGCAATAAATATACCCACCCGCCCCCTAACACATACAGTACAATAATGGTCAAAATTACTATTATCCAGATATGGATAGTAGTGCATTTGTCCATTACAAATAAAACATTAAGCTGCAGAAATAAAATAAATAAAACTTGCACTCACCCCTGCCAGGCTGCCATGATGAAGGCCGTCCTCATCCTCATCACCGTCCATGTCCTCTGTTTTCCACAAAATGCAGTACAATCAAAAATACCATCTAATTTCCCCTAATCCCTTAGGGGAATCAACTTAGCGGTTAATAACCACTATAGTAATTAAGGAGTTAACTCACCCTCACCCACTACCCACCCAGGAGGCCTAACCACCCTCCCCAGGCAACTACCCCCACCCTTCACCAATTAATTGGTACAGTGGGTACACTGGCGACACAGTTTATTACACTGCGGCCAGATCCGCAAGCCGGGAGATTTCCCGGCTTGCTAGTGGCCGCCCCTCGGCGTGCCGCGCGTCATAGACGCGCGGTCACGCGTCTTCGGGAGCGTGCGCCCCCTGCACGCGCGTCCAGGGGCTCCCCGAGGGAGCCCTGGTGTCCCGCGATCGCGGGACAGCGGCAGGGGGTTCCGGGGGCCCCGGCGGACCCGGCAGCGGTAGGGAGAGCGCCCCGATCGGAGGGCGCTCTTCCGCTGCTTCGGCGCGCGCCCGTCACTCTCGGGCGCGCGCCAGGCTACTGCTGCGGCACAGAACGGGCAAATGCTCGAATAAACTGTGCCGCAGCAGTACATCATGCCCATACTGCTGCGGCCGAGTTTATTCGAGCATTTGCCCGTTCTCGGCCGCAGCAGTTACCTGGCGCGCGCCGGAGGGTGCCGGGCGCGCGCCGAAGCAGCGGAGGAGAGGCCCGCCGATCGCGGCTTCCCCCTCTCCTCTCCGGGTCCGCCGGGTCCCCCGGAACCCCCTGCCGCCGTCCCCCACATCGCGGGACACCAGGGCTCCCTCGGGGAGCCCTGGAAGTGCGTGCAGGGGGCGCAGGCACCCGATGACGCGTGACCGCGCATCGGAGACGCGCGGCATGCCGAGGGGCTGCCACTTGCAAGCCGGGAAATCTCCCGGCTTGCGGTACTGGCCACACTGCAATAAAGTGTGTCGCCAGTGTATACCGTAATATGGGTCTGATTTACCACTATAGCAAGAAATGGTGAAGGAATAAAAACAGGCCCAAAAAAAACAACATTACATTGCAAAATGAACATATTACTAATGCCAATCAAACAATTGAATGGCACAGTGGCTATATCATGCCCATATAATATGGGCATGATTTAACACTATGCCAGTGTCACGCCTGTATGCCCGCAGACCTGGCTAGACCCCAGTACTGAGGTGGAAACGGTATGATACCACACACCCACAGCAGTGGGAGCAAGCCCGGAGTGTGGTATAGCATTGCTGGGCCTGTTGGAAGAGTTGTTAGTTATACTTGCAACGCTTGGGGATGTCCGTAGGAGTAGTCGTCTCCGTGTGCCAATGTCCAGGAGTCCAGAGGTTAGAATCATCAGAGTATAAGCCAGGTCCTAGGAAGCCAGAGGTAAGCGAAGTAGTATGCGTAGCAGGGTTCAAGGGATACCAGAGAGCAGAGTATTCCAGGACAAGCAGGGGTCAAAGCAGGGAAATCCAAGATAACACAGGAGCAGGAAACAACAGGAACACAGAGGGAGCACAGCATAGGTCAGGTACACACAGGGAAACAGGAACTATGCAGAGCGAGGAAGAAGTGGACAGACAGGGGTTATAAAGGAGGGCATACCAATAGGAGAGAGGGGAGGAGTAGAGAGAGAAGTGGGAGACGACAGGGATAGGACAGGGAGAGAAGAGGAGGAGACAGAAGGGGCAGTCAGGGGAATGGCCTGGAGGGCTTGGGAGGCGGAGACAAGGGGAACAGGATAAGAAGAGCATGTGCGCGCGAACTCTGTAAGTTGGGGATGCGCGTGCACAGGTTGCAACACAGAGAGGGGCCGCACGGAGCAAGGGAAGGACGCAGGAGGAGCACGAAGCCCAGAGAAGGGGAACGTGCGCGTGACCTGCGACCGCGAGACGGCATGCAGAGGCAGGGAGGAGAGAGGTGGATCAGGGAGACCAGCGGAGGAGTGTGTGTGCATGCCCATCGTGGGTTGAGGGAGCGCACGCACCGGTCGCGTCACCAGGCGCGCGGAACGCCGAGCCGCGGGCACCACGGAGGGAGGAGGCAACGGGACAGATGCCATCACGGGGGAAGGTAATGCGGGCACTGCGGGAGAGAGAGAGCAGGGAGGATCATAGGAGGGGCTGAGGGACCGCGTGGGTATGCGAGACCTGCGGGGAATGCGCTGTGGCAAGGGGAGAGAGGTGGAAGGCAAAGGAGAGGAGTGTCCTCAGTGACACAGTTACCCTTGTTATTTTCTTTATTCTCCCTCAACCCAGACTTTTTTCCCAAGGGCGGGTGAGTTTAAGGAATGTCCCTCGTGAGACACATCCACGCTTACTTTTTTTTTCTCTCCAGTTTTCCCCTACACCCATCCCCCTATTTTTGTTTCCCCTCCCAGTCTCCCCTCATCCCCCATCCCTGAACAGCCACTAGGTGTCGCGTATAAGAAAGGGGTAGCAATGCAAATGTAGATAGGATATATGAGCCTATAGCTCCCTGGGACCAACTATATGTATATATTAGAGTCAGTTTGGAAGTCCCCCCCGCTCCCCTCTGTAATTGCTATTATAGCCCTGGTCCCCTTACAAGCGTGGGTCCCCAGCTATGGAACGCTTTCCCGCGCTCCCCCTTGCGTAAACGCAGGTGCCGCGGGGCTAGCTAGGGTGGTGCGGCGAGATAGCCAGCAGCAGGAGGCGCAGGGAGCCTCCGGTGGCTCTCCACTGGTTGGCGACGCCATCCGGGCGGGCGCTGCCATGTTGGAGTTGACTGCGCGTGCGCGATCACTTGCGCATGTGTGGACGAATACGGCGGCCATCTTAGAGGTGTCAGATGGAGCGTAAGGGAAGGTAGAGAGGCAGGAAGGCCCTCTAGAGGTTGCGCATGCTCAGGAAAGTGGCGTGGTGGCCATTAGGATAACGCAAGCGCAGACAGGAAAAGGTAGGCGGCCATTAGAGAGGCACCCATGCGACCTCCATAGGCAGGAGCCTCCTTGGGAACTACACTTCCCAGGAGGCATAGCAGCAGGCCGTCAGATGTTTTAGCTTAGCCAATAGGGCTGAGGAATCCTCCTGTTAAGGGGAGGATCTAGTTAGGGATATTAGCAGGTTTGCAGGAAGGAAGTCACTCAGGGTGGGGAAGCAGACAGGGGAGGAGGTAGGTGTGCAGGGCAGGGACCCATGCACTAGGCCAGAGTACCCTCCTCAGGCCCCAGATTACCCTGAGTCTACTGAAGTGAGTGTCACGGGAGACTCCTGTGGCGGGTAGGATCTCGGTGGCCGGAACAGCAGGAAGCGAAGTAGGGGTCACAAGCAGGGGTCCGAGGCAGGCGACAGGTAGCGAAGTCAGGTAACAAGCAGGGGTCTGAGGCAGGTGGCAGGTAGCGAAGTCAGGTAACAAGCAGAGGTCGGCAACGAGGAGACTGGAACAGGACAGGCAGGACAGGTCCGGGAGCAGGGACTGAGAACAGGGAGCAGGGACTGAGACCGGGGAGCAGGGACTGAGACCGGGGAGCAGGGAATGAACAGGGACAAGCCAGATTACTAGCAAGGGCCTTTACTGTGAACAGACTACAAATACAGGTACAGGTACAGGTACAGGAAAAGATCAGGAATCAAAGACAGAGGCATGTGCATAGGAGTCTGACTAGAAGCAAAGGCAATTGAACCAACCAGGAAGCAGAAGCTATAAAGGACAGAGACAGGAGCAACAAGAAGACAGACAGCCAGACAGAGGAACCCAGAGGAAACAGAAGACAGCAGCACACCCAGTGGACAAAGAAGAACTATGGCTAAGCAGGAGGTCTAGGCGATCCTGACATTACTCCCCCCTCTCAAGAGCGTTCTCCGGACGATCCTCCAGGCTATTCCCGGAGGCCTTGATGAAAAGAGGACTCAAGGTGACCCACCTCTGGTGGTTTGTCAGCGGGCAGAGGGTACTCCACAGGTACATTGGGTGCTGCAAGGAACCTCCGAATGGGTGCGTTCAACCCAAATGCAGGGGCAGAGACATCAGAAACGTGGGCATCAAAGACGGGTGCAGCCTTTCCACATGAGTCAGTGGGGACACAGAGTTCACTCTTCGTGGTCTCTTTTTGTGACCAATATATCTCTTTTAGTTTTGGAATCTGGAACTTCCCAATGGATACGTTCAACTCCATTGCAGAGGCGTGGACATCAGGAATGTGGGCATCAAGGACGGGTGCAGACTTTTCACATGGGTAAGTGGGAACATAGAATTCACGCTCCATGGTCTCCTTTTGTGACTGCCGTTTCGTGGTATCACCTAAATTCTCATTAAGACCAGCTATTTGATTTTTCAGCTCTTGAAGCTGTCCTTCTGCACTTTTTTTCCCACTCAATGCAGTTGTCAGTTCAGCTTCTTTGGAGTTGAGTCGCGACTCCATATCTCCCAGCTGACTCAGAGTAAAGCTTAAATATGTTTCATCTTCTTCATTTCTGATCTGCAGCTGCCGGTACTCCTCCCGGGCATTGTCCAGCTCCAGCTGCAGCCGGACCTTATCACGGGCTGTGTGGTCCATTAATTTGCAGGCATCGGCCATTTTGACCTCATAGCGCTGTGTCTGGCCAGCCACTTGACAGACGGACACCTTCTCTCTCTCCTCCTTTTTGGCAAGCTGTGTCTTGAGCTCAGCGATCTGCGTCTGCAGCGCTGTGAGCTGCTGAGATGTGTGTTCAGCTGCTAGCTTTAGCTCTTCCTCCAGCGAGGCTCTGGTTATGCTCAGTGTGGCCTTCAGCTCCTCATGCTGTTCTTTGGGGACACACTGGGTACTCAAATAATCTTGCAGCATCTTTATTTTGTAGGCAGTCTGGAAATTTTCTTCCTGCAGAACTCGCTGCTTTTCTTCAGCATTCACCCATTTCTCCTTGGTGTCCTGCAGATGTGTACGCAGTTCTCGCAGCTGACTCTGCAGCATATTTTCTGCTTGTGTGCGCCGCTCCAGGGAGACACGTTCTTCTTGCAGCACTCTCTCTGCATTCTGCAGTGCTGTCTGCACATCTAACTTTTCCTGGGCCAACTGTTTCTTCTCCTCTCCTAATTCATGGAGTTTCTTATCTCCTTCACTGACTTGGACATAGAGATTCTTGCACTCCTGGGTTACCATTTCAAAACTGCTATTTAACCCTTCGAAGATCTCTCTCAAAGAACGTAGTTCTGTGTTGAAGTGGCAATTCTTCTCCTCAGAGGCTTCCAGTTTTGCGCCAACTTGAGCCATGAAACTCTGGTACTGGGCATTATCAGCATAGGCCTTCTCCAGCTTGCTTGACAGGATCACCCTGTCCCTCTCCAACTGCTCTTTTTCTTTCTCCTGGAGAACACACTTAGCAATTGCTGAGGATAGACAGCGTTGTAGTGCAGCCTTGGCTTCTTGGTCCTTATCTAAACGTCCATAAAGACAATCAATCGCTTTCTGTGCAGCTTGAAGCGTCTGAGTAGGGGCATCTTTCTTTTCTTCCACTATTCTTGGGATACGTCTGTGAGTTGCCTTACGCTGCAGCATATCTCTTTCATCAAATGCAGACTCTGGGGTTACATTTTCATTCTTAATTCCTTCTGCAACTTCCACAGTAATGCCTCCCTTCTTTTTCTTCTTCCTTGCTTTGAGAAGTTCTGAAGAATCAGTGGTACTGTGTTCACATTTACTGCTCAAGACTGTTTGAGTGGGAGCCATAATTTCAGACATGGGGAAACCACACTTCCCAAGAAACCAGTAAAGAGGAAATGTGTTTTTAAAACAGAAGCATTAGAATGAACAAGAGGAATATTAGACACAGAGAGACACAAGATAGGAGAGCTGACCTTTTGAGACTTTAGCATCAGTCACGGAGATTTATAAATGCAAGGAAAAAACATAGACAGAGAAACCCTGCAGTTTAAATCTGAAACTTTAGAAATCAGGCATAGAAATATCATAGACAGCAGGAAACTAATACAGAGAAAACTTGCAGTTAGATCTGAAACTTTTGACATCGGACATAGGAATATCAGACAGAGAACCCTGCAGTCAAATCTGAAACCTTTGATATCAGGCGTAGGGATATCATATGTTGCAGAGAAACAAACTTTAGGGGAACTTGCAGGTAAACCTGAAACCTTAGAACCAATCATAGGAAGAACTACAGATTGCAGGAAAAATCACAGTATGCCGTAACAAAATAATGGAAGCACTCTTGTCTTTTGAAATGGGAACCCTGTGAACAGCAGTGGTCCAACCAGGGATGCAGAGACAAGCCTTGTCCAGGGAATGAAAAGTCAGAGTCTATAAAAGGTGGCAACAAGTACTGCAAGGGTTAACCCAGGCACTGCACAAAAGAAAAATCTCAAAGAAAGGTGCACTAGTCTCTGCAGCAGCAATTTTAGTCTCAGCAAAAATGTTTTTTTCGTTATGAACGCAATAATTCTTGCAGAACACTTAGCAGCAAAAAAAAAACCTTCCCAACTGGGATCTCCAAAAAAGAAACAAAAGTACTTATCTTCAACCATGCGGATGTGGTCTGCTGTAGCAGGCAGGAAAGGGTGCAGGCAGAAGAAGAATCTGTTCCAGCAAGGTCCAGAAGTGGCCTTTGGTTTCTGTCATGGGAGACTCCAGTGGCGGGTAGGATCTCGGTGGCCGTAGCAGCAGGAAGCGAAGTAGGGGTCACAAGCAGGGGTCCGAGGCAGGCGACAGGTAGCGAAGTCAGGTAACAAGCAGGGGTCTGAGGCAGGCGGCAGGTAGCGAAGTCAGGTAACAAGCAGAGGTCGGCAATGAGGAGACTGGAACAGGACAGGCAGGACAGGTCTGGGAGCAGGGACTGAGAACAGGGAGCAGGGACTGGGACCGGGGAGCAGGGAACAAACAGGGACAAGCCAGATTACTAGCAAGGGCCTTTACTGTGAACAGACTACAAATACAGGTACAGGTACAGGAACAGATCAGGAATCAAAGACAGAGGCATGTGCATAGGAGTCTGACTAGAAGCAAAGGCAATTGTACCAACCAAGAAGCAGAAGCTATAAAGGACAGAGACAGGAGCAACAAGAAGACAGACAGCCAGACAGAGGAACCCAGAGGAAACAGAAGACATCAGCACACCCAGTGCACAAAGAAGAACTATGGCTAAGCAGGAGGTCTAGGCGATCCTGACAGTGAGTTACTGCAGCTAGGGACAGACCCCAGATAGGGAGGCTGCCACTTTAGCTGAGCAGGATAGCAAGTTGCAACAGTGTTGTTTGCAGTGCAGCCAGAGTAGTTGGCTTTGGCTGTGTCAGGGAAAGGCCCCTCATAGAAAGAAGGGGGGTTGCTTTCTGAGTTACACAGTGTTATGTGATATCACCAGTGCCAGTTGCACGTGGTGAACTGCCAGAGTCTGGGATCAGACAGTATCTACAGCAAGAGATCTTCTCCATGCAAGGACTAGGGTAGAAATATACCCCCAGGGCCCAGTTAGTCCCCTGAGACACTGTAGAGGAATACTGTATGTTATAGGGACTGCCTTAAGACAGGGACTCCTTCACCATACTCAGAGAGAGAGAGATGCTGCAGGACAGTGCAGCGTGTAGCTGGAAGAGTATCTGAATCCATAACAGAGACTGTTCTTAAAGGATCATCCAGCTGGGAATCCCTCCCCTGGGGAGTCAGACGGCGGATTCATCTCTGCCAGGAGCAGCACATTGCGCCGTGGGATCACTGTGCGGAGTTGCTGATTGCCAATGATTATCCTGATCAGGACTGATCAGGGAGGTAGTATATTAAGTGCACCACCGGGCCCCAACACAGGGAAGCACTATCCCTCACACTCACACTCACCTTATAGTTGTGGACACTCAAGGGATAAAGTGCCCAAGCACATTATTATCAAAGGGACTGAGGGTGATGTGATGATGGACATGTGGGCTATGGGGACGGTATGCATTCAGGGTGATGCAATGTTATTCATATGATGTATTGATGTTATGCAAAGAGAGTTTCACTGAAGTTATCGTTCATGCTCAGTAAATACTGTTTATTCACATTGTGTGTATTTACTGTATGGTTGTTCTGGTGAGGGCACACTCCCACCACGTTGCACACAGTGGAGACAGCTTCAAAACAAAAAGATCTCTCCCAGATAACACGGTATGCCATATATTTATACCCTAAAACCTAAAGCTCCACCCCTTTATGGGGGGGCTTGCACGTCACTAAATATTACCTCATTTTGTAATACATAACAATACTAAAGCTGATGTCATTTTGTAATACATAATAATACAGAATAACTGTATGTAAGCTAAAAATCATTATGGGGTTAAATGTGATGTCAGTTCTGCCACTTGGCACATTGTATGAGAATCATTTTCCCTGTAAGAATCTGAGCTTATCTTACATGCTTCTCATAATATCTGGCCTGTTTACACTTTCAATTTGGAAGCTGATTGGATGAGGAAAGATCAATAAAGTCAGCTATGTTACGATTGTGCTCGCCACAAACCGGGACCGGACCGCGGGGCTGAGGTGGGGTTATATAATCACCGACCTCTAGTCCGCGCAGACTGATCCGGAGTGCGCAGTTCGTAGTCTTACGTAGCAGGGTCAGGATTGGAGAAGGCAGCATCGTCGTTATTCAAGCAGGAGTTTGGCAACAGGTAGTCAGGAGTTCCCCGCTTCAACTTAGGAGCGTGAGAGCGGGAGTGGCCTCTTTGTGAGTAGCGGCCTCGGCCCATGACGCCAGTCTCAGCATAGGGAGACAGCAGGCTGGCCGAAGTACACCGCAGGGCAGCGTCGGGAAACCAATGCTTCAGCACAGAAGTCAGGAACGGGCCCCCACATGGAACTACAGTAGCAGCAGGCCTCAGGAACTAGGGACAAGAACCAGAAAGGTTAGTACACCAGGATACAAGCCAGGGTGGCTTGTGGCAGAGACAGTAACGTCCAGGGTAGGAATTTATGCTCGGCACTGTTTCAGTGCCAAAGCCCAAGATATAAAGGGCGGAGATCCAATCACAGGAGGAGGGTGTGTGAGTATTCCTCCAATGATGGAGCACAGGGCAGAAGCTGCATTGAGAGGCAGCACATGTGCCATTGATTGCCAGAGAAAGCTTTTGCAACTGCAGAAGTCTGCAAAAGCTATAATCAAAGCCAGGAGCGGATTCCTTACAGTACCCCCCCACCCCCCCTTCAGGTGAGACCTCTGGACGAACAGGGTCCATCACAGATTTGGGGGACATGGAGTTGTTTCTAAACCTCCTTAGGCGAGAGGTGGCGTTAAAAGCCCACGGTTTGTTGGGATTCCTTACAGTACCCCCACCACTGGGTGAGAAGCCTGGGTGGACAGGACCATTCATAGGTCTCGGAGACATTGAGTTGTTACTGAAGTGTCTCAGGCGAGATTTAGGTCCAAAATCCAGGTGTACATTGGCGAGTGCCGCAAAGGACAGTGGTGGCACTGTGGTTTTTGGTACATGGGCAATGGGACCAGGGGACTCCGGAATAGGGACATCAGAAGGGCAGCAGCCAGGTGTCCGGTGCATAGTAATAATCCAAGAATACAGGACACAGGACACTGATTGTCGGACAAAAATGACATTGGGGAATTCGGGGCAGACAATGGCCTTGGTGGAATCAGCATGTAAGAAGTTGCGGGAGTCTTTAGCTCCCAAGGAATTCAGGGTGGTGGTTAGCGAGGGTATAGGGTGGGCGGGTTCACTGCAAGATATTGGAGCAGTAGTCTTGATACGAACCAGGCTTGTAATCCCAAGCAATTCGAGAGAGCTGGTAGTAGTGTTTACGTAATTGTTGGTTGTGGTACATGCAGTTGCAGGATCCGCCTCCTTTGGCCTCTGAAATTTGGGGGGAATCAAATCCGAAGTTATGGTCTTGGCGAAGGGCATAGTAAGCATCACGGAGACAGTAGGGGACAGCACGTCCAAACCCATAGTGGGGCCATCAAGAACAGGGATGGACGCCTCAGGCAAAGCAACGATGTCCAGCATGAGTGTCTTCGTCCTAGAGAATGAAGACATGCAATACAGAAAGGGCACTTCAGACACCGCACAGAAACCTGCGAGTAAAGACTCTGTTTGAAAGGGGAGAAAACAGATCTTATCCGAGAAAGCAGGAAGCCGGGTAAGCGGTGCAACAGGCTTAGGAATAGAAGTCTTGGGGTTAATGCTGGGTACCTCCAACACAGAGAAGGAAAACAGAGAACTAGAGCTTGGCTTAGGAGTGGAGGTCCCAGGTACCCAGGTCTCGCATGATACTGTGGGAGAAGCAATGCGAAATATTACTGTTTTAAACATAGGGTTCTTAACATCGGTAGTTACAGACACCTTCCTGAGAGGTAAGCCTAGTTTTGCGACAGGACAGTCAATAGTAAGTACCCCAAGTATTGTGGGAGACAGAGAAATATAAGTCCATCTTAAAGACGGGGTTTTTTGAAAAAAGGGACACAGCGGGTATTACTGAAAGTTCCAAATGCGATACCCCTGAGTTCGTGGTAGTAGACATACAGTCAGTAGTGGATACCCCGAATACTGTGGGCGAATCAGCGTGAAACAGTATTATTAAAGGAGTGGGCAACCCAGACTTAAAGTCATCTTTAATCATCCCGGAGGCTGTGGCATGATCCGTGAAAGAAACTGGGGTAGACTTTCCAATAGAAACAAGGGACATCTTGCTTGTTACTGAAGTGGGTGATTGAGAACCAGCAGGAACTAAACTAGCTTCTGTAATAAGATCAGAGAACATTGTGCTTGTTTCTGAATTGGGTCCCTGAGAATCCCTAGTGAGGGCATCAGACTCCATAGGAGACTCAGTGATAGGGGTCTTAGAACCAATTAAAGGAATTGCAGGTATCACAGACTTAATAGGAGAAATACCTTGCAAAACAGGAATCTTAGAAAAGGTGATAGGCATCTCACAGACTACCGCAGAGGTGGAGAGCAGGCAGTCAGGCTCTACCTCAGGAGTCAGAGAGAAGCCAAGGGTTAACACAGGGAGTGCTGGGGAGACCCTAGAAGCCATAAGGGGAGACTCAGAGCGTAGTAAGGGATCAGGGGCAGATAAGCTGATCTCTGAAGTGATAGCCTGAGGGACCGTAGAAGGGAGGCTAATAGCTGTCACCGGTCCCAAGGAGACAGACTTAGGGCCTCATGCAGTAAGCAGCGAAAAAATGCATTAGCCAGTTTAGCAATTAGCCATGTTTTTGGCGTGTTACAGTCGCTATATGCAGGAATGGGCGAATCAGCGGCGAATCAATGCGCCACCACCATTTGGCAAGATGACGACTAGCTTGGCGGGAATGTTGAAATGGCGTGCACGCACCGCCAATGGCGTTTACGTACCGCCAATGGCGTTTACGTACCGCCAATGGCGTTCTGTTCCTGAATCGCGCGAGTAAACAACCAATGGCGTGATTGTGCGGCCTATTTAAAGGTGACATTTGTTTATATTCTTTCTCTGTGTTGTTGGGAGAGAGAGAGAGGGAGTGACGGACAGAGCTGTGCATTGTGAGAGAAATTGATAGACGTGTTGATTGATTTGTTTTGTGCTGTTATATTTTGTTTGCAATTTATTGTTATTGTCTGTTAGAAAGTGTTTAGTGAGCTTGAGGTGTTATTTTTTTGTGTTGCTTGTGAGTGCTAGAGGTATGGACGGGAGGCGTGGGAGTCAGAGGAGTGATGCTGCGGTGAGTGATGTGAGTCAGGAGAGTGATATTGCTGAGAGTGTTGATGCTGAGTTTAGTCCTATGAGTCAGGAGAGTGATGCTGCTGTGAGTGCTGCTCCTGTGAGTAGTCGTGTGAGAGTGGGTAGTGATGCTAGGGTGAGTGCTCTGGTTCGTGTGAGTAGTCATTTGAGAGAGGGGAGTGATGCTAGACTGAGTGCTGGTCGTGTGAGTAGCCGTGTGAGAGAGGGGAGTGATGCTAGGGTGAGTGCTTCTCGTGTGAGTAGGCGTGTGAGAGAGGGGAGTGATGCTAGGGTGAGTGCTGCTCGTGTGAATAAGGGGAGTGGTGGTGGTGGGGTGCATGGTGGTGGTGGGGGGGTGCGTGATGGTGGTGGGGGGGTGCGTGATGGTGGTGGGGGGTGTGTGGTGGTGGTGGGGGGGTGCGTGATGGTGGTGGGGGGGTGCGTGGTGGTGGGGTGCGTCGTGGTGCTGTGGTGTCTAATGGTGCAGTGCTCCTGGATTCTCTTCCATTGGAAGAAGGGGAGTCCAGTCAGCACCAGGCAGGTGCCAATGCGGCACGTGCTCAGAGGAGAAAAACAAGCGTTAAAAGAAATAAAAGATTTAATAATTCGGAAAATACAGCCCTTGTGACAGGCATTGTGGCCAAATATGATCAGCTGTGTGGTCATTTAGTAGGTAAGAGATTTTATTCCTTGATTATGTTACAAATTCTACTGCTATGATAATGCATAAATATGTTTTAATACATGTGATTGAATGAACGTCATGTATGTCCTATGTAATACATGGCATATATGTCAGTATGTAAAGGAGCTTATGTTTGTATGTAAATGTCCTTCATATATTTCAAGATCTAATGCATGTAATATATGCAAGAAGATAATATTTTTAATAACATTATCAGTTAGTGTTACTAATGTATTTGATTTTATATCTGACAATTGAGGTAATGTTCATTAATTATTAATGTCCTTGTTCCACTAGTTTAAGCCAGCATGCAAAGTACAGTGACTTTTACTGCATTATTTATCATGAATGTCACAGTATACATACAGTAGCTTATTAGTAATCTTGTAGAGCTGTATCAATGTGACATGTGAACTATGCCTTTTGTTATAGTTATGTATATGTATGTAAATGTCACCATCTTTATACTGTACATACATTACATACAATATATGCAGCCATACACAGCATATATCGATATCCATACTCTTCCTCTCCCTCTGTGTACACACACAACACATTCGCAAAGCACACACACAAAATGGTGGTACACAGACAATAAGAAACGCACACAGCACTCTTAAAAATCAAAATGGAGTTGTAACACTTATGTGAAGCAGGAACCCCACCCCACCACCCCACCACACCCAGACATCAACATAATGTTCAATTCAAATTTTGCATTAATGGAGGGGAGGAGTCAATTTGTGTCTGACTTATTGGCCAATCCCCTGTCGTGTCTGTGTTGTTCATTAGGCCTCGTTCAGGGTGCAGCCTTCGGAGGGAGGGCGTGCTGATTTGCGTGCGGACATGGGATACAATGTATTTAAATATAACTGTGGTTGTCATGGTAGCAGCTGGCCTGTCTCCGAAGTAGGGAGATCACGCTGGATACAGTTTCATTAAACAACAAATACGTTTATTGAAGCTGCAGCTGCGTCACTGTGACCTAGGCAGCCAATGAAATCATTCTTGAGAATTATTTCAAGAGTGCAACTTGGATCCCTAACCTGGCGTCTGTATTCCCTCCCCATCCCTGCCTCCTCAACTCATGAAAAAGTCTGCTGCCAGTATCAACACACATTGCCCAGCACACTGCCAGCCTCCCTCCCCAACGCACTCCCTCCAACTCCTGCCTCTGGCACCCTGAAAGAGGCATAATGCTGATTGTGTGAAAGCAAAGACACTCAAAAATACACATTGTATCTGCTTGAATGTGCTACATTCATGCATGATTACTACACATAACATTATTTAATCCTACATCAGTCCTGCTCAACTCATGTTGTAGTTAGCCACAGAAATGGCATGTTTCACGGATATTTGCAGTTCACCACAGATGGCTTAACTAGTGGCTGAGTATGAGTAATTGATTAATTGAGCCAGCTGTGCACAAGTATATTGTTAAAGTAAACATGCCCTATTTGCTGTGTTGTAACCCTGGTGTTCTGCATGTCAGTGATTAAGCATTATTGTCAATGATGGGTGTATTATGACATCTTCTGACTATCATTCAACATTTTATATATTATGTCTATATTTTTATGTATACCCATGTATGTTTTAATGTATGTGCCACACATTTGCAATAACGTTGCATTTTCCCAATTTGTTCATTATGTCATGCATTGATGTAAACTGACAAAAAAGATAATTGATTGTACTCCATTATTCTATAATATTTGAAGACAGGACCAGTTCCACTATTCGGCGACAATTATGGGAGGATATTCGTGTATCTGTCTCAGCATGTGGAAATACGGTCCGGACACTGAAAAATTGTAAAAAAAAATTTGACGATATCCGAAGAAATTTAAAGTACGCCATTCAATTTGGCCGCAGACATGCTTCCGGGACTGGAGGTGGACCACCGGCATCACCTATAAGATTCACACCTTTGGAGGAGATGTTGAAAGAAAAATTGTTACCAGTTGTAATCTCTAGTTTAGCGGGTGACAGAGATATTGGCGTATATACGGAAACTTTTCCACCAGGTAATTAATTTGTCTATATGTCATGTTGTTTATAACAATATTTATTAGAATGTGACAGTAACAAACAAATGAATGTTATTTTTTGGACCATTAGACATATAGGATATTGAGTAACTGCACAAGAACCATTAGTGGTATGTTTTTTGTTAACAAATAATGTAAATTAATAATTACTTATAGTACTTATCAAATGTTATTTTTGTAGATTAACATATTTTCCCCTTTAAGTGCATTATTGGTTGACGTTACACATGTATCATATTTAGATTTTAATAATTAAAAGAAGCCTTAATGCAATCATAACCATGTTATTTCTCTAACATACTTCGACTTAATTTTCTATCATGATCAACATTATTGTAAAAAAAATATATATTTATTACTGAATTCTTATAGTTACACCTCAGCCTCACAACACCGAAGAAGAGATGGCCACATCAGATTCTTCTTTGGCATCATCACTACTGGAAGGTGAGGCTATAATGTTATGATACTAGAATCTGTGTGTTTTAACCGTACTGGAAACATATGAATGAACATAAATCACATGCAGATGTTGGTGATATGGTCATACTTATTAATAATTAAGTTACAAATGTACTTGCACTCATATAAATAACACAAACACATACACTGGCGTCACACTTTATTCGAGCTCGGCTAGTCCCACGAATTCGGGTATACCCGGGTGTATTGAGGTTTGTGACTGTTTTCTGCCCGAGTGCATTGAGTTATTTTCCGGCAGGGATTGAAGCATTTTATTCCCGCTGGCTGCAATACTGCACAGTACATATATATATACTGCATTACAATTCATGAATTTATGCCATCTGGTAGACACGCGAAGCATTGCAGCCTATTAAATCCTAATCATTATCATTTAACAGATCAGCCGCCCATCAGCCAGGCATGAACCCAGGCTGGGAAGGCAAATGCAACGGGGCTTGTCAGAGGTGAGGAGCGGCGCATTCCAGGTATCTGCCAGGTACATACCGGGTATTTGCTCGAATAAAATGTGTCGGTGCAGTAACATGGTTTTAGAATTAATGGCTCACAAATTATGCTTTGAACATTATAAAGGTTGCTACTATGTCAGCTCACTATGAATGTTTCCATCTGAAGAAATCATATTTTACATGTTTTTTGCTAATGCATTTATTTACTACACTAATGTTACTATTGTATGTTCAACATATCATACACACAAAAAAAATTTGCACGCTATAAAGCTAGTACACTTGGTATCTATATATATATTTCTCAAAGTGTCCTATGTGTCGTTGCCTGTCTGTCTGTATGTGTCTCCCTGTGTCTAAGGACAATCACATTGGCTCCCTTGGGCCGCCTGCCCCCGCAGACCTCTCATTGGCCGGTCACACACACACACACACACACACCACCCCCTCCCCCCCCCCCTCGCCCATCCACCCTCTGACCCCCCCGCCCTCCTCAACAGCTGCCCGGCCTTGACCACCCCCCCCCCCCCGCCCTTCCCGGCAGCTGGCCCACAACAACGGAACCACCATCTATCACCACTCCGCGGGACCTCACAAACATCACCCTCTCCCCCGGTGCTCCCTCCCACAGACTGACCCCCCCAAGAGCACGCTCTCGCCGCTCTCACATTAAGGCCTAGAGGCCGCGCCCCCAGCTCACCATCCCCGAGAGCGCTCCTCCGGCTCTCTCAGTCGGGAGCTGTACGGGCCAGCTGCCCACACCACCTCCTCATCTGAGCGTCTCAGCTCCGCCTCGCCGGGGGGAACGGAGACCGCCGAGGAACCCGAGGAAGAGGAGGAGCGCAGCCCGGTGCGAGGTAAGTAAACGCAGGGGAAGGGATCTTTCACCCATCCCCGGCCCTTCATCCGGCCCTTCACCCCCTCCGGCCCGGCCCTTCACCCCCCCCGGCCCAGCCCTTCACCCCCCCTGGCCTGGCCCTTCACCCCCCCTGGCCTGGCCCTTCACCCCCCCCGGCCCGGCCATTCACCCCCCCCCCGACCCGGCCCTTCACCCCCTCCGGCCCTGCCCTTCACCCCCTCCAGCCCTGCCCTTCAACCCCTCCGGCCCTGCCCTTCAACCCCTCCCTGCCCTTCGCCCCCATCCCCACCCACCCTGCCCTTCGCCCCCATCCCCAAACTCCCTGCCCTTCGCCCCCATCCCCACCCTCCCTGCCCTTCGCCCCCACCCCCACCCTCCCTGCCATTCGCCCCCACCCCCACCCTCCCTGCCCTATGCCCCCACCCCCACCCTCCCTGCCCTTCGCCCCCACCCCCACTCTCCCTGCCCTTCGCCCCCACCCTCCCTGCCCTTCGCCCCCACCCCCACCCTCCCTGCCCTTCCCCCCACCCTCCCTGCCCTTCCCCCCACCCTCCCTGCCCTTCCACCCACCCCCACCCTCCCTGCCCTTCGCACCCACCCCCACCCTCCCTGCCCTTTGCACCAACCCCCACCCTCCCTGCCCTTTGCACCAACCCCCACCCTCCCTGCCCTTTGCACCAACCCCCACCCTCCCTGCCCTTCGCCCCCTCCGGCCCTGCCCTTCGCCCCTCCGGCCCTGCCCTTCGCCCCCTCCGGCCCTGCCCTTCGCCCCCTCCGGCCCTGCCCTTCACCCCCTCCGGCCCTGCCCTTCACCCCCTCTGCCCTGCCCTTCACCCCCTCCGGCCCTGCCCTTCACCCCCTCTGGCCCTGCCCTTCAAGCCCTCCGGCCCTGCCCTTCAAGCCTTCCCTGCCCTTCGCCCCTTCCCTGCCCTTCGCCCCCTCCCTGCCCTTCGCACCTTCGCCCCCTCCCTGCGCCCCTTCACCCCTCCCTGCCCTTTGCCCCCTCCCTGCCCTTCGCCCCCTCCCTGCCCTTCGCCCCTTCACCCCTTCGCCCCCTCCCTGCCCTTCGCCCCCTCCCTGCCCTTTGCCCCTTTGCCCCCTCCCTGCCCTTCGCCCCCTCCCTGCCCTTTGCCCCCTTCCTGCCCTTTGCCCCCTCCCTGCCCTTTGCCCCCTCCCTGCCCTTTGCCCCTTTGCCCCCTCCCTGCCCTTCACCCCCTCCCTGCCCTTTGCCCCCTTCCTGCCCTTTGCCCCCTCCCTGCCCTTCGCCCCCTCCCCCCTCCCTCCCCCCTGCCTGCCCCTCCCCTCTCCCCCCTCTCCCCCTCCCTGCCCTTCGCCCCTTCTCCCACCTCCCTGCCCTTCGCCCCCTCGCCCCCCTCCCTGCCCTTCGCCCCCTCGCCCCCTCCCTGCCCTTTGCCCCCTCGCCCCCCTCCCTGCCCTTCGCCCCCTCGCCCCCCTCCCCCTCGTCCCCCTCCCTGCCCTTCGCCCCCTCGCCCCCCTCCCTGCCCTTCGCCACCTCCCTGCCCTTCCCCGCCCCTCGCCCCAGCAATCACGGGCAACGCCGGGTTCATCAGCTAGTAGTAACATGTAATTCAACATGTTTTATTTGTCATTGACTTTAAAAGATGGCCTATCACCACCATTCATTATGTTATACTATTACATGTTAACCATGTTTGCATAAAAATAGTATGTAAACAGTAGTTATGCTATGAAAAGACAGTGGCCACAATAGTGTAGTACGCTGCACAGAAAATGGAGGTCGTTTGTGGTTAATTATGCTTGCAGTGGTATTTTTTCTGCACACAGACACAAGCAAACCATCTTTTCGTACATTATCTTTTTTGTGTCTCAACTGTCAAGAAGCATGCGTGTATAGAAGTTCAACAACACTATTCAGTGTGTGTATGTGTGTTGTTTGTTAATCCTGTGTAGTCAAAATGGTGGTGCATAAGGATCCAATAATGTGTGCTTGTGTACTCTCTATGTTGCCCCTTGCACGGTTGTTCCTTTAAAAAAAAATTCACACATCAAAATCAACACACACATTGTGATAATCCATGGCAGCACAGTTGGTTATGAAATGATGCAGTACAGCCTGTGTTTGTGCTTTCAGACTTCGTTATGTCACTCCTACCACATCCAGCAACATAATGTTGCAAAGGAAATATGTCAGTATTATGTAGAAATTTAAATTTAAATTCAATCAACTTCATACATATGTTCATAATTTATGTTGCAGGGGGTGTCCTAATCATTATTTATAATATTGTTTATGTGCATAATTATGAACATCAAGACACATGTCACCCTTCAGTCACTGAATGATGTTTAACTGTTGATGAATAATGCCACTTACAAAGCTATTGTTTGGAAAACAGATGCTGACATAAAAACATGTTATCAATGTCAAAGGTTAATTGCAATTTTTATCTTTCATACATAGGAATTGCATCTCCTGAACATCACAGTCCAGTAGTAACACAACAACGTCGTTTACAACATGACAATAATCAACAAGAAAGTTTGGCAGCAATTGATGCGTCCGAATCAAGGATGATATTAATCCAAAATACCCACCATCAGGAATTAATGGGTGTACACCAATGTATGGCATTAGAAATGCGTCAAATGAAACAGATAATAATAAAAATCCCGGAAGAATTGCATGAAATGAATAAGACATTCAAAACACTTTTGAACACTCTACTACAAGTGAATAATCTTCTTCCACAGTCTACAGGAAATGAAGGGCAGTTGAGCGGCAACCATCAAGGTTCTTTGTATGCAGGCATTTTGTCACCACAACCAGAGGTGTTAAATGTATCTAGTGATGACATATCCGAAGTAAGAAGCTTTAATCTGGAATCACCAACAACAGCTGAACAAATGCAGACATCTAGTACAGATGATAATCTTCCACACGCACCTAAAAGGTCAACAAAAAGGAAAAGGTCAAATACAGAAACACAACGAAATTCCCTTGCCTGGAAGACATTGACCAATACTGGTCAAGACTATACCCAGCCACAAGGTACACATGTCTATAATCAACCTACAAATCTTACAGTGTCTACCCAGGCCCATAGTGCACCTGTCTTTACCCAGGCCCAAAGTGCACCTGTCTTTACCCAGGCCTAAAGTGCACCTGTCTTTACCCAGGCCCAAAGTGCACCTGTCTTTACCCAGGCCCAAAGTGCACCTGTCTGTACCCAGACCCAAAGTGAACTTTTCTTGAACCATCCTCAATTTGTTCCATTGTTTACCCAGGCCCAAGGTAATGATGTCTATAACCAGCCTCAAAGTCTTACAGTGCCTAACTAGGCCCAAAGTACACCTGTCTGTACCCAGGCCAAATTGCACCTGTCTGTACCCTTGCCCAAAGCGCACCTGTCTGTACCCAGCCAAAAAGTGCACCTGTCTATAAGCATCCTCAATTTGTTCCAGTGTCTACCCAGGCCCAAGGTACTGATGTCTATAACCAGCCTCAATTTGTTCCAGTGTCTACCCAGGCCCAAGGTACTGATGTCTATAACCAGCCTCAGTCTATAACCAGCCATCAAGGTACTGATGTCTATAACCAGCCTCTTACAGTGTCTAACCAAGGCCAAAGTGAAGTTTTCTTGAACCATCCTCAATTTTTTCCAGTGTCTACCCAGGCACAAAGTGTACTTGGCTGTAACCAGCCTCAATTTGTTCCAGTTTCTACCCAGGCCCAAAGTGGATTTTACTTCAACCATCCTCAATTTGTTCCACTGTCTACCCAGGCCCAAAGTGGAATTTGCTCTAACCATCCTCAACATGTTCCAGTGTCTACCCAGGCACAAAGTGGATTTTTCTTCAACCATCCTCAAATACGTCCTGTGTGTACCCAGGGCCAAAGTGCACCTAAGTCTAACCATCCTCAAATTCTTACAGTGTCTAACCAGGGCCAAAGTGCACATGTGTCTAACCATCCTCAAATTCTTACAGTGTCTAACCAGGGCCAGAGTGGTGCAGAAATTGTTAATCCTCAAATTCTTACAGTGTCTAACCAGGGCCAAAGTGCACATGTGTCTAACCATCCTCAAATTCTTACAGTGTCTAACCAGGCATACAGAACACCTACAAGCTCAAATTGAACCCCCAAAATACCCACAACATATATATAAGCATATAAGTTTCACAGAGGAGTGCTACTGAGCATGGCAATATATATTTAAAACCAGAGACATAACATAAAACACAGACAAAGCTCAGTGCACATCCAGAAAAACTTATATACGGTACAGTGCCTAAATATACATGTATAAATAACTAATAAATAAAATGGTCTTTTAGTTTAACATTTTGGCCAAATTGTTGTAAGCCCTTGAGCCAAACTTCACGGCAGACCACGTTTCAAGGGTCCCTACACTAATATAAATTCTTAATAACCTGTGCATTGCCAGGAAGAATGATTTATAATAAATCTGTCAATATAAGTTGCAAAAGTTCTAAGTCTGATTGAAGCTTTTATTAACCTGTACATTACCAGGAAAAGCACTCTGTAATAGATTTTTCACAATCACACTGCATGCAGGCAAGTTCCCCTGATAGTTGGAGATGCCATGGAGTGAGCTTTTAACCATTTAAATGTGGGAGGGAGTGAGCTTCAATTGGATAGGAGGTTGCCACCCTTCAAAACAGCCAAGACTAGCTGAACAAGAATTATAAAACATACAGAACACCTACAAGCTCAAATTGAACCCCCGAAATACCCACAACATATATATAAGCATATAAGTTTCACAGAGGAGTGCTACTGAGCATGGCAATATATATTTAAAACGGTTAAAAGCTCACTCCATGGCATCTCCAACTATCAGGGGAACTTGCCTGCATGCAGTGTGATTGTGACAAATCTATTACAGAGTGCTTTTCCTGGTAATGTACAGGTTAATAAAAGCTTCAATCAGACTTAGAACTTTTGCAACTTATATTGACAGATTTATTATAAATCATTCTTCCTGGCAATGCACAGGTTATTAAGAATTTATATTAGTGTAGGGACCCTTGAAACGTGGTCTGCCGTGAAGTTTGGCTCAAGGGCTTACAACAATTTGGCCAAAATGTTAAACTAAAAGACCATTTTATTTATTAGTTATTTATACATGTATATTTAGGCACTGTACCGTATATAAGTTTTTCTGGATGTGCACTGAACTTTGTCTGTGTTTTATGTTATGTCTCTGGTTTTAAGTGTCTAACCAGGGCCAGAGTGGTGCAGCAATTGTTCATACACAAAGTGCAGCAGTCATTATTACGAAGAAAACTACAACGAAAAGAGGTGTTAAGGGCCAAAAAAATGAAAGTGACCAATCAAACAGGCCACTTACCCGTTCACAAATCAAAAAAATATAATAAAATAATTTTTTTTTTCATATATTTGGTTTTGTGTTGTTCTTGAAAAAAATAATTTAATGTTGTGTTTCTGTTTGTTTCAAGTGTGTTGTGATTATGTATGTAGGTGAAATGGCAAGTGATTACATTAATACAGTACATGTATTAGCATTAGGACACTGTAACTTATTAACATATAGTACTTGTGTAAAGTGTTTAATATATAAATGTACATCACAATGTACGGCAACACTCACTAGCACATAGACTACTTTAATGCCCTACGTTTAAAAATTATGCATGATACATTATAATGAGATTTTTTCTCATAAATACATATGTAGTCAAGAAAAATGCTAGGACAGTGTTGTATAGTACATACATGTAACGTTACATGAAATTATGGCCATCTTGTAATTTGCCTTTGTACATTAATATATACATTCATGAATAGTAGACGTTATATGCTACATTCAGTCTCTGTATTCATGTCATTATCATACGTAAAATTACTAGATGACTAATAAGTTGTCATAGGTTATGTGTAACAAATGTGTTCATTGAATGACACGTATAATCAATCTGTGTGTATATATGTAATATATATATATATATATTGTGACAAACAATAATAAAATTCAATATTCGAGACTGTAAGGAGAGGACATCAGCGCGAACTAAAGGTACCGGTAGGGTCTGGAATAGATAGAGCACCCTGGGGAGGAGGTTCATTTTAATACTATGAATTCTCCCGAACCATGAAATACCATACCCGGCCCATACTCTGAGATCCTCCCTTAGAGTCCTGAACAGTTTTGGGTAATTGGCTTTATATAGTGAATTATAATTTATGGTAATATATACCCCGAGGTATTTGATAGAGGAGGCTTGCCATTTGAAATTGAAATTTATTTCTAACAATTTTTCTACCGGTCGTGGTAGATTTATGTTGAGGGCTTCTGATTTGGTCTGATTGATTTTGAACCCGGAAATTTGATTACATTTTCCCAAAATCTCAAAGACATTGGGCAGGGAGGTGAGGGGTTTAGACAGTGTCAGGATCACGTCACCCGCATACAGCGCCACTTTATGAGCTTCGTCCTTTACCTCTATCCCTGATATATCGGGGCTAGAGCGAATATGTGCTGCTAGAGGTTCGACACACAGGGCGAATAACAGCGGGGACAGGGGGCACCCCTGTCTTGTCCCACTACAGATATTGAATTGTTCTGAGGGGAAGCCCTGGTGTCGGACCCTAGCTGTAGGGCCGTTGTATAATGCCAGGATGGCCTCGAGAATCCGCACCTCAAAGCCAAATGCTCTCAATGCCTCCCTCAGGTAGGGCAATCTATTCTATTAAAGGCCTTCTCAGCGTCCAGACTTAATACCATTGATGGGATATTATGTTTCTTTGCCAAATCAATCAGATCAATTATCCGTCTGTTATTGTCTGCCGCTTGCCTGCCTCCAATA
Organism: Ascaphus truei; assembly: GCF_040206685.1. Classification (NCBI taxonomy): domain Eukaryota; kingdom Metazoa; phylum Chordata; class Amphibia; order Anura; family Ascaphidae; genus Ascaphus; species Ascaphus truei. Next base: position 236,125,313 of record NC_134484.1, on the reverse strand, counting down.
AACCCACCCTGTTGGCTAATAGTTTAGAGAAGATTTTTACATCCGAATTAATCAGGGAGATGGGCCGGTAGCTCTTACAGTCTGCCGGGTCCTTACCCGACTTATGGATCAGTGAGATGGAGGCTTGGAGCATCTGAGTTGGAAAGGGGGCCCCTGCGAGAATTTCATTGAATAATTTCAGGAGTTGGGGGGCTAAGGTTTTCAGGTATTTTTTATAATAAAGATTTGAGAAGCCACCTGGACCTGGCGCCTTGGCTGGCTTAAGTGACTTGATTACCTCCGCTAGTTCCTCTGAGGTAAAGTCCCCCTGTAGCGCTTCTCTCTCTCCTCTGCTCAATTTGGGTAATCGTGCCTCTTTTAAAAAAACTTTTAGTTTCTCTCCTGTTTGTTGTGTGTGGCTGACCTTATCTCCATCGTAGAGAGTTTCATAATATTGTTTAAATTCCTCAACAATCATTCTAGAATTGGAGGTAAGGTCCCCCCCCCTGGGTTCGAATTGATGAGATGCTATAATTTGGAAGCCTATTTCGTAGCTTGTTGGGAAGTAAGGTATCTGGCTTGTTGGCTTTTTCGTAAAACTTACGCCTTGACCAGGCCAACTCCCTCTTTGCCTGGGAGGTTAGCAACAGATTGAGTTTAATTTTGGTGTCCGATATCTCCTTCAGGATATCGTCCTGTTTATTGGCTATGTGGGTCTCTGAGAGTTGTGCCAGTCTCTCCCTCAGCTCTTTTATCTTAGTCTCCTTCTCTCTCTTATTTTTGGCGGCCAAATTAATCAAAATCCCTCTCATCGTCGCCTTATGGGCTTCCCATAGTGTCGAATGTAAGGACACACTCCCTTCATTAATCTCGAAGTATTCTTTCAGTTTATCCCCTATCTCCTGCTCAGTTATCGGGTTTCTCAGTAGGAGCTCATTTAGTTTCCAATTCGCTCCGGGTCTGTCCAGCGAACTCAGTGTGCACCGCAGCTCTATCGGTGCGTGGTCTGACCAAGAGATGTCATGAATCCCTGTGCGGGAGACCACAGGGACCACCCTGTTTGATATTAGGAAGTAATCTATCCTGCTGTATCTGTTAGGGGGGTGCGAGAAGAAGGTGTATTCCCTCGCTATATGAATCTGCTCCCTCCATATGTCCACTAATTGGCAATCCCTCATCCCATGGGTGATTGTTAGTATGTTCTGTTTCTGTGGTTGGTTAGTCCCCGTGCATCTGTCCAAGTCTGGGTCTAGTGTTCTATTGAAGTCCCCCGCTAACAGAGTGCTGCCTTGTGCTTTGCTGTGTAGCAGCTTCAAAAATTGTATAAAGAACTCTGGGGCGTGCTCACAAGGAGCGTATACTGTAGCTAACGTTAGAGGCTGACCATGTATTATCCCTGTTAACATGATACTGTATACCTTCCATCTGTGTCTGCATAGGTCTTGGCTACTTGTAGCGATAGCCTATTATGTATTAGGATTGCCACCCCTCTTTTTTTAACAGGCGCCGAGGCCAAATAATACGACCTAAAATGTTTATCTAGGTATTTGGGGCGATTTTTTGGGGAAAAATTAGTCTCTTGTAGGAAGATGATATCGGCCTTTTTGCGAATGTAATCTCTGAATGCTATTTTTCTTTTGATGGGATTGTTAAAGCCTTTCACGTTATGTGAAATGACCGTTATTTCCTTACTCATTTGTAGGGTGTCGCTGAGCTACTGCCTCGGTGTACCTTGACTGTGCCTCTGTGTGGTTCCTTGCGGTGAGGTGGCTCCTGCCACCGTCGCTCCTTTCGGGGTGTCCTTAGCCTGGGTAGGGATAGGGCTGGGAAAGTACAAGAGGGAACATGGGGAAACACAAACACATAACCACTCAACTAACACACATATAATGACCTCGGATCCTTGGCCCAGCCAACTGGGGACCGAGTTCATCGCCTTTGGGTGTTGGAGGGGCAGGGAGGGGTACCGCTCACCTCGAGCCGCCCCCACCCTCCTCCTCCCCCCACCCCAAAGGACTTCGCCAGAGCCGTGGGTCTGAGTATCACCCGGCTCAGGCTTGAGGCCCATGCGGACCGCGGAGCAGGTCTCTGTCTTGATACCCCCGCCCCGCCTTTAACACATGCAAAGAAAACATATAAAACATTTTGCTAACGATATGTGTGTTTTGATACTAGTGTAGATGAGCAGGGGGTCTCCTGAGCTGAACCGCATTGGTTTCAGACTAGGGAACCCCCTACTTCCTGAGATACAGGCCCCATTATGGGGTGCCGGTATCCCCCTGCAGGATTTAAATCCCCCGGTCACATGACGCGGGAGCTTTAAAAGCACAGGGGATACCAGCACCCCATAACGGGGCCTGCATCTCATGAAGTAGGGGGTTCCCGAGGCTGAAACCAATGCTGTTCAGCTCAGGAGACCCCCTGCATATGTACACTTGTAATAAAATGTATATGTATACTGTACGATCGCCTGTAAGAGCCGTGCATGGAGATGCAGGGTCTCCATGCAGTTCTTACAGGGTGATTTTTTTTCGCGCTGTAGAACTTTAAGCATGATAGCAGGGGGGGAAAAAACAGCTTGCACGATCGGGCATGTTTTTGCCGCACCTACTCAAATGCGCTTCACTTCTTGGTGAATCCCGTGTCTGGCTTCATTTTTTATCTTTGACACCCTTCTTCAGCCTCCTGACACACACACACACACATACACACTTCACAGTTAGTATAAATATATACATGCATATAGCTAAAACAGAGGGACGGGGTGCGAGTACACACGTTAAGTCAAACTTATTTGCATTTTCTCACGGAAATTGTGTTTGGATTTTAAATAAAACATCACAAATACAATTTCTGTGACAAAAGACAAATGAGTTTCACTTAAAATGCGCATCCTCGGCAAACACACACTTTTTTTTATAAGCCTCCTATACCATTACATGTCTTGGGAAATATTTATGTAGCCATGCCACCTTTGACTACTAACCTGCCCTACTCCTGGCAGTTAATCCTGGTACAATCAGGCTACCAGTAGTCAATATGGGGTTTTCCCACTCACTGGAGCTGCACTTGAGTGACAGTGGGAGGCGGTCACATCTGGCCTGTGCATGTCCAATCATGGAACAGACCTGGTGCCCTCCTCCTGGCTGAACTTAAGGGCAGTGCTGCCCCAAATTTAGCAGTGCCTCTACCTACTTGAGAGGGGCAGGTCACACAGTCAAGAGCCTCACTAATAGGCCTTCTCTGGTCCTCTTCCCCTCGGGGAGTGTGAGTGTGTACCATACCTCTGTCCCTGCAAGAGGGGCAGGGACGAGCTGGGACAGGTGCGGGTGCCCTTGGCCTGTAGTGAAGGTCCAGGGACCATTCTTCAGTGAGTAGCTGACAGTTGCTGCTTTGGGCAGAACCCTGACGTGTACTGTGCTGAGAGAGAGAATAAACCATTCCTGTTATACTCCCGCCTAGTGTGTGATCTTACTGGTGGGAGAGGTGATAGTTCTACTGTAGGTGATTATCTCCATCTACCTGGAGCCTACAGCAGATGGAGGCGATGCACTGCTAGAGAACCACGTGGGTAATGTACCCCAGAAACCTGATCCTCTGTCCCCACTACCACCGGCGGACAGCTCAGCCCTCCTGTTACCAGCAGGTATCATGCACCACATGACCAGTAATGGCAGAATCTCCCAGAGGGTGGGGGAAGCACCGTTACATTTAATTAAAAATAATGTGTTATTTCTGGTTTAGGGATTTAGAAATGTCAGGAATCGGAAGGAATATATTAATCCTGCAAATTAATCTTTTGAGAGAAAAGTTCAGAACATCAAATGTTATTAAAACTGGAGCATGATGAGACCATATGGGGTCAATTTTGGGTGTGATCCCCTTTAGAGATGAGGAATTTATCAAAACCATATCAATAGGGAAATACACTTTATGTGGTGAACAAAAATAGGCGAAACAATTGGCATTAGAGGTTTTAAGGCTCCAAGTATCAACTGGAAAGTATTTATTCAAAAGAGCATTAAGGGTTTAAGTTTGATGTCTGAGAATTAACAGAGCTTAGGTCAGAGCTGGGAGATCTATCCGGCCTGCTATCTAAATTAGTGTTTAAACCACCCCTTAAAATCAAATTTCCCTTTCTAACCTCAGCTACATTTTTTTTTTTAAAGGTATGAAAAACTCGCTTTGCCCTTGTTAGGAGAATATATACAGGCTATCATTAGATCTGCCTGATTGCATTTGCCAGTAATAATAAGATATCCGCCCTTTTTATCATGAAACTCATCCAGCGATGTAAAGGGGAATTGTTTATTTGAAAGGATTGCTACTCCTCGTTTCTTGTATGGAAGGTACAGTAACAAAGCACAAGGCTCCCAGGGTATACAAAGAGAAAAAATACAATATAGTGCCATAAATCAAAATACAAAGTCAATAATAAATGCAAAGATAGAAGGTATACCACTCACGTTATAAACTCATAACAGGCATGTAGAGATATATCTCTTAATCAATGGCATAATCCAGGTGTAATGAAGTGCAGAGAACTCCAAATTTGAGGACAAAGAGAAGAAAACAGTGCAATAATGTTTATTTAAAAAAAAGAGAAAAGTTAAAAGGTACTGTATTGCACTCACAAATTGACAATAAGTGTAAATCAGAGTCCCCGTGATAAACGCTGAATCCTCGTGGAGCTCCGTCTTCCAGTCTGCTAAGCTGGCGTCTGCGTGCCTCCAGCGGAATGATTACATCGCAGCTGAAGGCGAGGTGACGTGAAGAGAGAGTCCGTTCACTCGGGGACAAGGATTGCCACTCAATTGTGTGCAGATCGGTTCTGTGAGACTTGCCAATCAACCCTACGCATTTTACTCTATCCAGAGCTTCTTCATACCCTGTGTTTTTTTTAATCTTTTTATACCTGGGAACATTGCCCATTGTTACCTTTCATACACCTATGTTTTTCATGTTAAGAAAACAGCGATTTTCTTCAGAGCTGCATTCCTAGCAGGTTATAATTACATATATTTAAGAACCACACAGCACTCTATGCACTTATTTATTTAATTTAATATCACTATTTATACACCTATAATCTATATCACTTTTTAACCATTTAATTTGGGTCTCCACTGTTTATATCTTCCACAAGTGAATTTTTCCGTCTGTTTTTTCTTGCACTCCTGGTTTTTTTTAACTAGTGCCAGTCGTGGATTTTCCTATTAGGCCTGTGACAAGGGAGGCCAAATTTTTGGGGCAGCTAAATTTCCCTTTTCCCCCCACATACAGAGAACATTTGGCCATGGCCAAAATGCAGGCAGCGGCACATGTCGCTGAAGGGCAGCTTGCAGCTGGACAAGTCAGGTCTGCCACACCTGACCACTCCGACAAGCTAGGTATGGTAAGTGCATCTTTAAATGTCCCGCGCGAGACATTTAAAAATGGTGCATCAGAGTGGCAGGTCTAGGCAGTGTAGTGGTCCCACGCAGGACATTTAAACCTACATTTATCAGACTTGGCTTGTGGGAGCAAGCAGGTTTTGTGGAGTGAGTTTAGGCCCTTCCCATGAAGGGAAATTAACTAGAATGTTATGATAACGCTATAAACCTGTTTAGTTGTGTGAACAATACAGCAACCAAGGAGTTAACTTTCATTTTTAAATACTGTAACTATTTTCCCCGTCTTATTTAGGGGTAGCTTGGGTCGTCATTGTGTCTGCATCAATGGGCCAATAAAACAATGAAAAAGAACATGTTTATAATCAAAGTGACTAGTGACAGTGTACAGATATAGCCCAGATCTGCCAGGAGCAGCTTCAAATGGACATTGTGAAAGGGTGAATGAACGTCACCAGCTACAGTATATACCTGGCAGACGTATGTGTAGGTATGCAGTGCAGCAGTGACTAGGTTAATTTTCAGCTGGGAAGCTTCTGACAATTAGAGTGGTCCCAGCTGCATAATCAAGGTGTTTTAAAACCCCCAGGCTGTACACACATGCAGGCTAGCTGGTCAAGAGATAGGACTGAAATGCTGAAGTAAGATTACTGCTATAAGGTCTGTTTTCAAAGTACATGTTTGATGAACTGTCTGTATCCTGCATGCTGAAGAGAAGCTGTTTTGTTTTTTGTATACTGAAAATAAGCTATTTTGTTTTTGTGTGCTGTATTTTGTAAGGCTCAATAAATAAGCCGTATCAAGAGAACCCGCGTGTGTGGTTGCATGTACCCTGCAACATATGGTGTCAGAAGTGCAGGGATTTTGAGAGGCCCCTGCAGTTGAAGGTCCACACACACAAAAAAAAAATGGAAGAATTTTTAAAAGCGTTTCTGTGCGAGCACGCCCAACTACAGGCAGTGAGAGATGAACGACTATTGCAGCAGCAAACCCAGCTCCTAATCCAGCAGCAGGAAGCACAGGATGAGCGGATGGCCAGGTTGCTGACTCAATCCCAGGGGTCTGCCAGTCCAGAACTTGCGAACAAACCCCCGGTCCTCCTGAGGAAAATGGCTCAGAATGAGGATCCAGAGGCTTGTCTACTGACACTTGAAAGAGTTGCCGAAGCCCAGGGCTGGTCTGCAGATCGCTGGGCAACCGCTTTGGCCCCGCTCCTCATAGGAGAAGCCCACGCTTCATATCAGGGTCTCCCAGCGGACCAGGCAATAGATTACAAACAAGTAAAAGCCGCCATACTGGATTGCTTAGGTCTGACCCCAGAGACCTACCGGCAGCAGTTCCCTTGCCTGAAGTACACCGCTAAGATGAGACCCCAGGTCCTCGCTCAGCGGTTATTGGACTTGTGTACTCGCTGGATACAACCCGAGGAGTGCACTATGGAGGCAATTCTTCAGCAAGTTGTTTTGGAACAATTCCTACAGGTAATACCCCCTTCTGCACGCTCTTGGGTAAAACGCCATGCTGCTGAAACCCTAGCTTTGGCGGTCCGACTCGTTGAGAACTTCCTTGGGGCCGAGGAGCAGGCGAGTGTCCTGGACCCGACGGATCCGACTCCACCGGCACCAATGGGGAACCTACGGCCTATCCATACGCAACCGCCAAGTCCCACGGAAGGAGCAGTCGTTCCAGCAAGGGAGGGGTTCAAATGCTGGTCCCCGCCGAGACCCTCATCTACTTCCTGATGTCGGCTCGTCACCAAATGAGAGGAACTTCAGAGGACGTCGCACACAGGACCCATCGGAGGCCTGGTCTCCAGTATCCGGTCCCGCTGAGCGGTATCCACGGCACACTCCGGCAAGGGAACCCTCTCCATGTTCAGCCTGCGGAGGACAAGGCCACTGTCATGTGGACTGTCCACAAATGAAATGCTCCTTCAGCAGGACAGTAGCCTTTGCCTTCCCCATAGAAAGTGTCAAGCCCTGGCTACTTCCAGTCCAGAATGGTGGTAAAACTGTCCAGGCCCTTATAGATTCAGGCTCTGGAAAAACGCTGGTCTTCCGGAAACTGTTACCGCCTGACGTGCTTTCCTTTGACTCCCCATGGAGTATAGAGTGTATACATGGCGGCCAAAATCCTGCTACAGGTGAAATCTCAGGAGGCCAGGATCGAAGTAGGAGTCGCTCCTTGGCTCCCTGCCCCCGTTTTGCTCGGCCGTGACTGGCCTTTCTTTTCAAACTTAATGGCTCTAGTCTCTCACGAGGAGCCTCATTCTCTGACTCAGGAGAAACCTGGTAAACTGTTCCCCTTTTCGGCCGACCTGTTCCCCAGTAGACACCGGGTTCCAAAGACTCCGAGGCAAAGACGCTGTGACAAACAGGACTGGTTGCAGAAATCTTGGACTCAAGGTGGCCATACTAATAGGCATAAGTCACAAGTCATGACTGGGGATGGCCAGAAAGAGGGAGAGATAGACCCTGGGGATTTACCAGAGCTATGTCTGCCTGATTTTCACCAGAGGCAGAGGGAAGACCCAGTCCTGGCCAAACAATATGATAAAGTGGTAAAGATTGATGACCAGATATTGAATGCACATGAGTTAATGGTGTTCCCTCATTTTGAATTGTCGAATGATATCCTGTATAGGGTGAACAAGCAGACACAAAGAGGGGAGGTCACCAGACAAATATTGGATCCCAAGGAGTTTGTTAAAACTGTCTTCACCCTAGCCCATACTGTCCCTTGGGGTGGTCACCTGGGTAGAGATAAAACCTTGGACCGTATTTCATTCCGCTTCTATTGGCCAGGGATGCATAGTGACATTGCTAAGTTATGTGCGGCTTGTCCTGAGTGCCAGCTAACTAGTCCGAAGGGACAAAAAACAGCCCCCTTGGTTCCTCTACTCTTGGTGTCCGTTCCCTTTGTGAGAATTGGTGTAGACTTGGTAGGACCGCCGGAGCCTTCTGCGAAAGGAAACAGGTTTATTCTCGTAATAGTCGACAATACAACAAGATATCATGAGGCGTTCCCCCTGAGGACAGCAACGGCGAGGCAAGTCGCCAACAATTTGTTGGAGCTGTTCTCACGGGTTGGACTTCCCCAGGTTATGTTGACAGACCAAGGTACAAATTTTATGGCTAAACTGATGCAGGATGTCTTAAAATTACTAGAGGTCAAGTCTGTTCGGACATCAGTCTACCATCCACAGACTGACAGATTGGTGGAAAGATTTAACCGAACTCTAAAAGGGATGCTGAGAAAATTTGTAGATTCAGAGAAGAGAGCCTGGGATAACTTCTCCCTTTTCTGCTGTTTGCAGTGCGGGAAGTTCCCCAGGCCTCCACAGGGTTCTCTCCATTTGAATTATTGTATGGCCGCCAAACCCGGGGAATCCTAGACCTCCTAAAGGAGTCCTGGGAGGAACAGCAGTCCCCTTCTAAGAATTCCCTGCAATATGTACTAGACTTAGGAAGCGCCTAGATGTGGTCGGCCATTTTGCTAGGGAGAATCATAGATCATCCCAGGACAGTCAGGAGACATTGCAATCAGAATGCTCGCATGAGAGTGTTTCACCCGGGAGACCAGGTGATGTTATTATTACCCAGTTGTGAGAGTAAACTCCTAGCCAAATGGCAGGGCCCATTCGAAGTACTCCGCCGCACGGGTGATGTGGATTACGAGATCGCTCAACCAGAGTCCAGGAAGGGTAAACAAATTTACCATGTGAACTTGCCGAAACCCTGGAAGGTGCAGCGGTCTCTATTCATCCACCCGGTGGAGGAGGAAACGGACCTGGGTCCTCAGCCCCCACAGGAGAACATCGTGGGTGACGATAAAATCCCAATGGGTAGACAATTGTCCTCTGAACAAAAAGGGGGCTTGTTAGAAATAATTACACAATTCAATTATGTTTTTTCTGATTTACCAGGGCAAACTAATTTAGTTTCCCATGTGATAGAGACAGCACCTGGGGTAAAAGTACGTTCTCGTCCTTACAGGTTGCCTGAAAGCCGTAAGGCCCTGGTAGAGAAGGAGGTACAAGAAATGTTACATTTAGGCATGATTGAGGAATCATGCAGTGAGTGGTGTAGTCCACTAATTATGGGCCATAAACCCGATGGGAACGTAAGATTTTGTGTGGACCTCCGAAAGGTCAATGCGGTATCCAAGTTTGACACATATCCGATGCCAAGGGTGGACGAATTAATTGACGCCCTTGGTAACGCGGAATATATATCCACGCTGGACTTAACAAAAGGATATTGGCAAATACCTTTAGAGGAAAAGTGCAAAACAGCCTTTGCCACTCCCATGGGTTTATACCAGTTTGTGACAATGCCATTTGGACTGCATGGAGCCCCAGCCACATTTCAGAGGCTCATGGATAAAGTACTGAGACCTCAAAGGGCTTATGCCGCGGCCTATCTAGATGACATTGTCATTTATAGTAAACAATGGCGGGCAAATCTAAATAGGCTGAAAGCGGTCCTCAAGTCGCTAAGAGAGGCAGGGCTCACAGCCAACCCTAAGAAATGTGCCTTAGGTAAGGCGGAAACCAAGTACCTGGGGTATGCATTGGGTGGTGGAAAAGTAAGGCCACTAGCCGATAAGGTAGCTGCCCTGAAAGAAGTTCCGACCCCCCGAACAAAAACAAAGGTACGCTCCCTGTTGGGTTTAGCAGGGTACTATCGTAGGTTCATCCCCAACTATTCGGAAGTTGCAGCCCCAATAACAGACCTCACAAAAAGTGTGCCCCTACACAAGTGGTATTGTCAAGGGAGTGCCAGAGAGCCTTTGAAGAGGTAAAAATGTGTCTATCAGAGGGTCCTGTCCTTAGAAGCCCAGACTTCGATAAGCCTTTTATTGTACAAACCAATTCCTCAGAGATAGGGCTAGGGGCAGTGCTCTCGCAACAGTTTGAGGGAGTGGAACATCCGATCCTTTTTCTGAGTAGGAAATTGTTCCCAAGGGGAAAAAACTACTCAGTAATTGAGAAGGAGTGTCTCGCAGTAAAGTGGGCAATCAAGGCCTTGAGGCACTACCTGGCGGAGTCCATTTTACATTGGTAACAGACCATGCTCCATTAAAATGGTTAAATACTATGAAAGACTCCAATGCTAGGTTGACCAGGTGGTATATGGCCCTCCAACCCTTCTCGTTTGAGATTCAGCACAGGCCTGGAAAAGAAAATGCCAATGCTGATTTCTTTTCTAGAGAAGGGGTGGATGGTCGGGCTTCAGCCGTGCGTTGCCCCAGCCACACACTAACAGGGGAGGAATGTGACAGGGTGAATGAATGTCACCAGCTACTGCTGCGGCACAGTTTATTCGAGCATTTGCCCGTTCTGTGCCGCAGCAGTAGCCTGGCGCGCGCCCGAGTGTGACGGGCGCGCGCCGAAGCAGCGGAAGAGCGCCCTCCGATCGGGGCGCTCTCCCTACCGCTGCCGGGTCCGCCGGGTCCGCCGGGTCCGCCGGGTCCCCCGGAACCCCCTGCCGCTGTCCCGCGATCGCGGGACACCAGGGCTCCCTCGGGGAGCCCTTGGACACGCGTGCAGGGGGCGCAGGCTCCCGATGACGCGTGACCGCGCGTCTATGACGCGCGGCACGCCGAGGGGCGGCCACTAGCAAGCCGGGAAATCTCCCGGCTTGCGGATCTGGCCGCACTGCGATAAAGTGTGTCGCCAGTGTATATGCCTGGCAGACGTATGTGTAGGTATGCAGTGCAGCAGTGACAAGGTTAATTTTCAGCTGATAAGCTCCTGACAATTAGAGTGGTCCCAGCTGCATAATCAAGGTGTTTTAAAACCGCCTGGCTGTACACACATGCAGGCTAGCTAGTCAAGAGATAGGACTGAAATGCTGAAGTAAGATTACTGCTATAAGGTCTGTTTTCAAAGTACATGTTTGATAAACTGTCTGTGTCCTGCATGCTGAAGAGAAGCTGTTGTGTTTTTTGTATGCTGAAAAGAAGCTATTTTGTTTTTGTGTTCTGTATTTTGTAAGGCTCAATAAATAAGCCTTATCAAGAGAACCCGCGTGTGTGGTTGCATGTACCCTGCAACAGACATACTAAAAATTCCTGGGCCCTCTCTGGTCAGCAGACAAGTGTGACAGACAGGACACTATTCATATTCTTACAGATTTACAAAATGTATGATAATTCATATCTGGTGCAAACCAGAATAATATGATATAGATTTGGGATGTGCAGAAATACCTGGTTTTATTGATAGTATATATTCAAGAGTGTTTATGTTGCATATCTCAGAAATTTGTCCCCCATCTCAAAATTGGAAGTTGTGTTAGCAGAAATGGTACCACCATTTGGCAAACTCGTCCGAATGCAATGATGTGAGTAGCATTGTTTTTGGGGTTATAGGGAGAGAGTTATGGGGTATGTTATACTCTCAGAATCATTTGGATTTAAAATCATTCTCACTCCCAGCCATAAAAAGCTGAAGGGTGTGAGAGCTCTAGAGAAGTAAAGACGCTCGTGCAATGCTGCTTGTCTTCCGGGGATCCAACCCAGAAGTACGGGAGTCCCAAAGAGATATGCCAGTATCGCGGAGGAGAGGAGGTGGTGAGAGCGCTACCCACCTCGGATCCATGTTCAGTCTGTTATTCTCATGCTTTTAACCTATTGACACTATGTTCTCCCTTTAAAGACTCAATGAGAGATGCAGGCACTCAATAAAAGGTTAATAGTAAGATACTTAGCTGCCGTTGCACTGTACCACAAAGGGAGTCCACGGATCCCAGAACTAACAACAGGTAAACAAGGAGATGCAGGCACACGGTCTTAATCAAAAGATATTTATTGTGCCATGAAACCAACGTTTCGGCAGAATAGTACTGCCATTGTCAAGGTGAGGGCCCTTTTGATTAAGCCCATGTGCCTGCCTGTCATGACCTGGGAGTCACGCCGCCCTCGGCGTGCTCCTCACTTACCCGCAGCTCCTCCGGACTCTCCCGCGCCTCGCAGCGATCCTTCCTCCAGGACGCCGGTCGCCATCTTGCCTAGACGCACGCGCGCACGCCAGCACTCCCCTTCTACTGTTGGGTCTGGGCGTGTGTCCGGTCACGCGCTCGCAGGAACGGCCACACGGGGGCGCGCCCACATAGAGGAGCGTCAGCCTCTTAAAGGCATATCGCCCATTTGTAATGCTGCAATCAAATACATCCGTTCGTCTACTCCCTCCCCCAGGAGTTCCTCTGGACCTATCCCTGACTCAGTCTGGCCCATTCACACACCTCCACCTTGCTTCTCAGCCATTGGACCCTCTTGCCTATATATACCCTGCAGCTTCATTAACTCATCAGCTGAGCATAGAACCAGTTGTTCTCATCACTCTCTGCCTCCCTAGTTCTGTCTTGTCCTGTCTTGTTTTGCAGTCTTCCTCGTGTACCGAACCGGCTTCCGCTATGTTTACCCGCACCTCTGGCATCCCGATCTCGGCAAACGGTAAACGATTACGTCCCTCTCTCTAACCCCGGATTTAGCAAACAGCACCCTCTACCATCCGTACCTCTCCTGCCCCGATCCGGACTCCCAGACCACTCTACTCTCAAGACGTGCCCTCGTGGCTGTGGGTGGCGTTATATCCTATCCCACCTCAGCACCGCGGTCCCGTCTCGTTTGTGGTGAGCACGCCCTGACATTATGCTCAGCCCTACAAACATGGACCTCGCTGAGGTGGAGCGCACTTTAAATGCTTATACTAATCTCTTCACCAGGCTAGAGACTTATTTGGAACAAGCTGATAGGCGAATGGATACCTTACAGCAAAGCGTTAATTCGCTTACCGTTCAAGTCCGAGCTCTCAGTCGGCCACCTTCACCCGTGGCTTCCACAGTCTCCGCAACCGCCTTTCCAGCACCTCCGTTTGCTTTGGAACCTCGTATTCCGGCTCCCAAACACTATGCTGGGGATCCCCAAGGATGTAGGGGCTTCCTTAACCAATGCCTCATTCAATTTCGACTCTCGCCTTCTCGTTTTGTCTCTTCTGTCTCCAGGGTCGGCTACATCGTGGCTCTTCTCATCGACGAGGCGCTGGCATGGGCTTCTCCCATCTGGGAACAACAAGGTCTCCTCACACAGGACATCGATTTCTTCGTCGAGGAGTTCCGAAGAGTCTTCGACACCCCTGCACAGCAATTAACGGCAGCATCTTCTCTTCATCACATAACCCAGGGAGATCGACCCGTCGCCTGGTACGCGGTGGAGTTCCGCACACTTGCTGCTGAGACGGATGGAATAATGAAGCACTATCTTCAGCGTTTTGGCAAGGTCTGTCCGAATCCCTAAAGGATGAGCTCGCAGCGCGGGAACGTCCCACTGACCTAGAGGATTTGATCAGTCTGTGTGTTCGAGTGGACCAGCGTCTGCAGGAGCGGAGAAATGAACGTTCTCGTTACCGTCTACGGGTTTCAAGGCATCTGGCTCCATCATTCATGGCTCCTACACCTCCTTCCGGTGACGTCCCGGAACCAATGCAGTTGAGGGGTAAAGAGCTGTCTGCTGCCGAGAAACAACGTCGGCGCAATGCTGGTCTCTGCATTTATTGTGGCAATTCCGGTCACATATTACCTCAGTGTCCCCACAAGCCGGGAAACGCCAACTCCCAATGAAATCCCGGAGAGTTTCGTTGGGAATATTGACACTTTCTCACATCATCAAAGACGTTCTTCCCACCAGGATAATGTTGCCTATAACACTGTCTGGAGAGGGGTTTCACACTCAAGCACGGGCGTTCATTCCGGTTCCGCAGGCAATTTCATCGATGAGACTTTTGCGAGACGGAACAATATTCCATTTATCAGTAAGAAGAAGCCAGTAGGTCTGGAGGCCATTGACGGTCGACCTCTACAGCCTGCATTCATCACGCTCCAGACGGTGCCTCTCCTACTGCAGTACATCGACGTTCATATGGAGATCATTACCCTCGATGTTATCCACACTCCCTCTGTTGAGCTGATTTTGGGTCTTCCTTGGCTTCAACTCCATAATCCTCGCATCGACTGGACGGATCGGGAACCCATCCAGTGGTGTGCTCCTTGTGCCAAGACATGTACCAGAATTTTCCAGAAGATTGGTGGGTTGTCTACCCTGCCAGAGAAGGTTGACTCCCTACCTTCTGTGTACTGGGAATTCCGTGATGTGTTCGACAAAGCACGTTCCGAGGTTCTACCTCCGCACCGTCCTTTCGACTGTCCTATTGATCTACTACCCATGGCACCTCTTCCCAGAGGACGATCCTATCCTCTCTCTCTCCCAGAGACTAAAGCCATGAACACTTACATTGCAGAGAATTTAGAGACGGGTTTCATCCGTAAGTTTTCCTCTCCAGTCGGAGCAGGCTTCTTTTTTGTCAAAAAGAAGGACGGTTCTCTTCGTCCATGCATAGACTACCGGGGGTTGAATAACATCACACGCAAGAACCGCTACCCACTACCCTTGATACCGGAACTTTTCGGCCGTCTTCAGGGAGCAACTATCTTTTCTAAATTGGACTTAAGAGATGCTTACAATTTAGTAAGGATACGTGAGGGGGACGAATGGATGACTGCTTTTAACACCCATGACGGCCACTATGAATACCTGGTCATGCCGTTCGGTCTGTGCAACGCACCAGCAGTTTTCCAGGATTTCGTCAATGAGATTTTTCGGGACATTCTTAATACATTTCTTATCGTCTACCTGGATGACATCCTAATCTTTTCTAAATCCCCTCAAGAACACATCAAACACGTTCAACAAGTGCTGTTACGCCTCCGGGAGTACCATCTCTTTGCGAAATTGGAGAAATGTCAGTTACATCTCAAGTCTGTGGCATTTTTGGGATACGTTACCTCTGACTCCGGATTCAATATGGATCCAGAAAAACTTAAGGCTATTTTGGACTGGCCCCGTCCGACCACTCTCAAAGCCGTACAACGCTTTCTAGGTTTTGCAAACTATTATCGACGCTTCATTCGCAATTTTTCTTCTACGGTATCTCCCATAACGTCTCTCACGAAGAAAGGTGCAGATCCTTCATCATGGTCTGAGACCGCCATACGGGCATTTAATCTTCTGAAAAAGGCTTTTGTGTCTGCCCCTATCCTCACCCACCCAGATCCTAAACTTCCATTTACCTTGGAGGTAGATGCTTCTGACATCGGGGCTGGGGCTGTCTTATCCCAAAGGATCTCTCCCTTAGCCAGACTACACCCATGTGCCTTCTTCTCGAAGAAATTCTCATCCGCAGAACGGAATTACGATGTCGGGAACCGGGAGCTTTTGGCTATCAAGTTGGCATTAGAAGAGTGGAGACACTTCTTAGAGGGTACGGAGACACCTATAACCATACTCACAGACCATAAGAATCTTCTCTAACTAGAAGGGGCACGTCGTTTGAGCTCTCGACAAGCCCGCTGGGCACTTTTTTTTTCACGATTCAATTTTCTCATCTCCTTTATTCCTGGCTCCAAGAATCTTAAGGCGGACGCTCTGTCTCGACAGTTCCTGGCAGAGGACAAGTCTGAAGAACAGCTAGAGACGATTATCCCCTCTAGATGTATTCTGTCCGCCAACTCCTTTGATATTATGGACAAAATTCGATCCGAGCAATCACAAGCTCCAGTGGGTCTCAAGGTCCCGGAGGGAAGACTCTACACGGCACCCCAACACCACAAGAGGGTTCTGAGTGGTGCCATTCCTCTAAATCGGCAGGACATCCAGGGATACGGAAAACCAACGACCTTGTTCAACGTACCTTCTGGTGGCCAGAGAGGGCTAAGGATGTGGAGGAGTTTGTAAAAGCGTGTGGCACATGCGCTCGCAACAAAGTACCCCGGGTCAAACCAGCAGGCCTTCTTCTTCCTTTACCCATTCCAGACCGGCCCTGGAACCATATTTCTATGGATTTCATCGTAGAGCTCCCAAACTCCAAAGGGATGAATACGATTCTTGTGGTAATTGATCGTTTTCCCAAACAGACGCACCTTGTTCCCTTGAGTGGTCTTCCGAATTTCTCCAGGCTTGCGGATGTTTTCATTCAGGAAATTTTTCGTCTTCACGGAGTGCCTGCAACCATCGTCTCTGATCGGGGGTCGCAATTTGTGTCAAGATTTTGGCGAGCTTTTTCCCAAAAATTGGGTATTTCACTACAATTCTCCTCGGGATACCACCCACAGACCAATGGGCAGACGGAGAGGGCCAACCAAAACCTGGAACAATACCTCTGATGTTTTATAACCGATACACAGGATGACTGGGTGGATCTGCTTCCTTGGGCCGAGTTTGCTCTTAACTCCCTTCGCAATGACTCCACTCGGGAATCTCCCTTCTTCATAAATTGTGGATTTCATCCTTCCCGTTTACTGTTCTCCTCGCTATCCTCAGGAGTACCAGCGGTTGACAAGCGTATCTCCCGGCTGAAAGACTTATGGACTCCAGGAGAACTTAAAGGTGGCCACAGGGAGACAGAAACTCCAGGCAGATCGCCTTCGACGCCAGGTTCCGAAGTACGTCCCAGGAGACAGGGTTTGGCTTTCTTCCAGGAATATCCGACTAAAGGTTCCTACCATGAAGCTAGCACCCAAGTTCCTTGGTCCCTTTCCCGTGGTCAGGAAGATTAATCCTGTGGCTTATCGCCTGCGTCTTCCACCCTCGATGAAGATACCTTCAGTCTTCCATGTATCTTTGCTTAAACCAGCATTTCAGAGTCCTCGCTTTTCTAAGACGACCTCTCCTCCACTTCCTCTTCTGATCCAAGGTCAACAGGAGTACGAGGTTCAGTATGTCCTGGATTCTAGAATTTCCAGAGGTGGAGTACAATACCTGGTCCACTGGAGGGGGTTCGGACCAGAAGAACGTTCATTGATTCAACACCGGGATCTTCACGCACCTCGACTCGTCCAGGCTTTCCATCGTAAGAATCCCTCCAAGCCATGTCATGGATGCCCGGAGGTCGCCCCTGAAGGGGGGGTAGTCACGACCTGGGAGTCACGCTGCCCTCGGCATGCACCTCACTTACCCGCAGCTCCTCCGGACTCTCCCGCGCCTCTCAGCGATCCTTCCTCCAGGACGCCGGTCGCCATCTTGCCTAGACGCGCGCGCGCCAGAACTCCCCTTCTACTGTCGGGTCTGGGCGTGTGTCCGGTCACGCGCTCGCAGGAACGGCCACACGGGGGCGCGCCCACATAGAGGAGCGTCAGCCTCTTAAAGGCATATCGCCCATTTGTAATGCTGCAATCAAATACATCCGTTCGTCTACTCCCTCCCCCAGGAGTTCCTCTGGACCTATCCCTGACTCAGTCTGGCCCATTCATACACCTCCACCTTGCTACTCAGCCATTGGACCCTCTTGCCTATATATACCCTGCAGCTTCTTTAACTCATCGGCTGAGCATAGAACCAGTTGTTCTCATCACTCTCTGCCTCCCTAGTTCTGTCTTGTCCTGTCTTGTTTTGCAGTCTTCCTCATGTACCGAACCGGCTTCTGCTACGTCTACCCGCACCTCTGGCATCCTGAACTCGGCATACGGCA
This sequence comes from Ascaphus truei, assembly GCF_040206685.1. Taxonomy (NCBI): domain Eukaryota; kingdom Metazoa; phylum Chordata; class Amphibia; order Anura; family Ascaphidae; genus Ascaphus; species Ascaphus truei. The sequence goes on along the minus strand of NC_134484.1, from coordinate 236,107,418 downwards.
ACACGACTCTCCGCACCTCTGGCATCCCGATCTTGGCAAACGGTAAACGATTACACGCCCTCTCTCTAACCCCGGATTTAGCAAACAGCACCCTCTACCATCCGTACCTCTCCTGCCCCGATCCGGACTCCCAGACCACTCTACTCTCAAGACGTGCCCTCGTGGCTGTGGGTGGCATTATATCCTATCCCACCTCAGCACCGCGGTCCCGTCTCGTTTGTGGTGAGCACGCCCTGACACTGCCTCTCCCGGTTTACCTCTCCCTTTAAAGACTGCCAGAGACCATCATATTGCCACTGATTTGGGAATGCCTAAACGAGTGGGGAATATGTGAGTATATCCCCACCTGATTTATGCACAGTCTAATGGTGAACTTCAGACATATTGCACTATTATGTATTTTATCTTTTTGGTTACTACATCTGCGCTCCCCACGACCTGGAAATTTATAAAAAGCTGAAGGAAAGATTGATTAGTAGGAGATATGACACAGCCACAAAAGGTTGCAGTTTTTTGTCAAACAAAAAATTATGTCTTTAAATGTAAGGGCCTAGGGGTACCAAAATCATCTGAAGGGGGTGTTATATCAATTATACATGAGTTCTCATATCTTCAACTTCAAGACCTCTTTGAAGGGATCTACTATTGTTTATTGGTAACGTATAGGTCTCCGACACACACAAGAAGCAGCATTTCTGTATTTTAATAATATTGTGCAGGAGCAGGGGGTCCCCTGAGCTTTGATTTGTGGCTCAGGGAACCCCCTGCTCACTGTACAATATTATTAAAAATACATTCATGCTGCTTCGTTACCGTAGCACATAGCCGCAAAGGTAAGGAACGAGTGTTTATTGATATGGGTGTTTTATTCATAGTGTAGATGTGCAGAGGGTCTCCGAAGCTGAACCGCTTTGGTTTTAGGTCCGGGGACCCCCTGCTTCCCGAGATACAGGCACTTTTAGGGGGTGCAGGTATCCCTCTGCTTTGTTTACATTCTGCGGTCACGTGATTGGGACCCTTAAATGCAGAGGGATACCGGCACCTCATAAAGGGGCCTGTATGTCGGGAAGCAGGGGGTCCCTGGACCTGAAACCAATGCGGTTCAGCTCCGGAGACCCCCTGCACATCTACACTATGAATAAAAATGTATTTTAAATCATTTTTAATGTGCAGATGTTTGCGCAGAGAGAGCAGCGGATCTCTCCCTGCTGCAAACACATCTCCAGGGGACGGTTTCTCGGCTTCAAAGACAACAGCTCGCAAATGCCCCCATGAGTTTTTACACGGCATTGCAGTATTGCAGACAGCGGGAATAAAATGCTTAAATCACAGCCGCGAAAATAACGCAATACACCCCGGGAGAGAACGACACAAAACCGCAGATAACCGGGATAATCTGAAATTCGCGGAGCTAGCCGAGTTAGAATAAAGTTTGTCGCCTCTGTAATTGCATATTGTTCTAGTAAAAAGGGGACCAGGTACTCCTAAGAGTATAACAAAAAGAAATGTGCTTACACAGTGCTAATCCCAAAACAATAATAATACAATCTATATATATAAGACTGAAATAATGTTTGTGTGTGTGTTTGTTCGCCCTGTGTGATTGGCCCTGTGTGTATTTCTTCCCCCTGTGTGATTGGCCCACGGAGGCCTCCCCCCTCTCACATTGCGTGCACCTCTTGCCCTCACTTGGATTTGGAAACTCACTTGGCAGGACCATCTCACTTGGATTTGGAACCTCACTTGGCAGGACCATCTCACTTGGATTTGGAACCTCACTTGGCAGGACCATCTCACTTGGATTTGGAACCTCACTTGGCAGGACCATCTCACTTGGAAGCTGACTTGCTAGGAGAACAACTTTGCTACTCAATGATACCCACACTCCTCTGCGACCCCGGCCTCACTGCCTCACCTCTCTCCCCACACCAACATCCCCCGTCCGACAAAAAGCAGCCGCCTCAGCCACCGCTCCTCGGCGCCGCCGTCCCCACCGCCTGACCAATCCCCCCACACCCACCCCCCGGTCACAGCACAAACAGCCGCTGCAGCCACCGCTCCTTGGCACCGGCAAGCTCACCGCCTCACCGCCTGACCTCTCCACCCCCAGCACAAACAGTCACCACCTCACCTCTCCCCCCGCCGGTACAGCACAAGCAGCCACTGCTCCTCTGCGCCGCCGGACTCACTGCCTCACCTCACCCTCCTCCCACCAGACCAGCACAAGCAGCCGCCGCTCCTCAGGCCAACGGCCTCACCTCTCTCTAACCCCCCCAAGCCCCCCCCGGTCACAGCAAAAGCAGCCTCCCCGTCTCCCCCTTCCTCCGCACCACTGAGGGGTGGGGGGAGAGTGAGGGGGAGCAATACCAGACTGACTGCCACACACACATACGAACTGCCTGACACACACACATACACTGACTGCCTCACACACACACACTGACTGATGCGCACACACACTGACTGCCTCACACACACACACTGACTGGCTGACGCGCACACACACACACACACTGAGTGACGCACACATACACTGACTGACGCACGCACGCACACACTCACGCACACACACACTAACGCATGCACACACACACTAAGCACACATACACTAAGCACACACACACACACACACACACTGAGCACGCACACACACTGAGCACGCACACACACTGACGCACGCACACACACACTGACGCACGCACACACACTGATGCACGCAAACACACACTGACGCACACACACTGAGTGCCACGAGCACACACACTGACTGCCACGCGCGCACACACACACACTGACTGCCGCACACACACACACACACATAATGACTGCCACGCACACACACAATCACTGCCGCGCACACACACACACTGCCTGACTCGCACACACCCTGACTGATTGACGCACACACACACACTGCCTGATGCGCCCACACACAATGCCTGCCGCACACACACACACCCACACACTGCCGCACACACCCTGCATGAAGCTGTAAAGGGGGGGGGGAACTGTAAAGGGTGGGGTGAACGGGGGACAAACAGAGGGGGGGAGGGGATAGAGGAGGGGGGAGGGGAGAGAGGCAGAGGGGGAGAGAGAGAAAGGGGAGCGGGATCATTACATCCCGGGCAACACCGGGTATATCAGATAGTATACCAATAAAGACAATAAATGTACTAATAAAAAGAAATAAAAAAATAGGGCAGCCAGATATGGACTGGTAGAACCAGTACCAGAGAGAGCACAACAAAAACAAATACAGAACAGCGCCCAAAATAGTGAATGGAATGTCCAATGAGTCCAAAGTATAGTCCAATCAATGGTAGGTCAGGCTCCACTCAGTAGATTCGTGACGTGGAAAAATGACAAGAAAATAATCATAGTGTGTACAGTAAACACAACAACATAAAACATAAAACAATACCAACTAACAACATAGAACATGTAACACAGAAGCTGATGAAATAAAACTAATTTATTAAGACAAGGATGCCTGTTGCAGCGGGTCATCAGGGGTTAAAACCAGAAACCTACTTACAACAGGACTGGAAAAACAAGCGTGAGAACACCAGGCAATATCGAATTCCTCTGGACGAAGAAAAATCCTCTGCAGACACCTGCACAAGTGGGGGGTAGTCGTACACTCCTCCCGTTGGCCGCAAAGAACCCAACAAATAGCGCAGCAAACGTAGCACCACACAGGGACTGCTCCTACACGTGTGCTGTGAGAAGATCCACCGCGTGACGCACTTCCGGTTACTTCCAAGGCGCCGTGACCTCTGACCCTACGCGTTTCGTGATAACGTCACTCCTAAGAGTATGACATTTCAATTATTCTTGTTGGTGAAAGCGTAATTGAGGTGCAGTGTGATGTTTTTGGGGGAGTTATTGCTCATTTTTAGTGGCAATTTCACATACACAGTCACGTGCACAAGGTTAGTGGGATTCATGACACATGTCATTAGTCAAAAGATGCTATAACAAAGGTCACAAGTGTATTATAGATACAGATAACAATAAATGTATTACAACTCTGTTTAATAACCATAAGCCTGTGTGAAAACATTTTTATTACATTCTCTTAGCACAATTCAGTCTTAAAAGAGAAAGGCTAAAAACTAGGGACGAATAGAGCAAATAGAGGAGATCGATAAAAGGGAAAAAATGGGTATAAAGAACTCCCAGACTCCAAAAAATACGGAACAGGTCTAGGAATGTTAGTTCTGTACAGAGTGGGGGAGGGGACACAATTGGCTACTCATGGGGGACATGGCAGAGTCCAACTAGACAGGGTGACGTCTCCAATTTACTAGACCCAAAAATACAAAAACGGATTATAAATCTTGGGATGATATAGGAGGTAAGGCCACAACACATTTTATTCTCATTGTGATTTAGAACCCACACAAGACTTTAAAAACTCTAGTACTGTAGAAGAACAAACAGATGTTAACAAATACAAATATTTGCTTTATATCTGTTAGGGAGAATCGAAATATGCAAGGCTAGAACAAAAAAAAATAAAAAACTGTAGCATGGTAGAAGGGTGGGATAAAAGCAAAATCTGTTAAAACAATAGTCTCATACGTATACTCCTAGTAGACAAGAAGGGATTTCAGGCACCGTCTGAAGCTTATTGATCTGGATAGAAATTGGGTTTTGTTAGGACGCGGCTTAGTGAAGCTCCAACTCCGCGGAGGAGATCTTTGTTGCAGATGTACAGGTGAAGTACGTTTCAGGTGATGTCATGCATTATTTTCAATGTGGCTCGTGGAAACTCTTGTAGTAATAACGAGATAGCATTAACACAGCGTCTATAGGAGTAATACTGTTGCCTACATCTGTAGTGGTCACTTTCTTTGTGGTACTGCCTCATTCAGAGAAATAAGAGGCGGTTACCTAATGGACAAATTGCATTTTCCCCCAAGAGAACACAGAAAAGGAAGAGCAAGCGTTTTTTACGTTTTAAAAGGAAGTACGTTTTTTACTCTATGAAATGTAAAAAATAGATCATAATGCACTCACAAACGTGTATAACAAGCTTGAAATGTACTGTAGGATTGCCAATCGACTTCCTCCCAGTGTGCCGTCTTTCTTCAGGAGTATGCGGCGTCTGACTGTACTTAGTTCCAGGTGTGTGATGTCACATGTTCCTGGCAACTGTGATGTCATATGTTCCTGGGCACTGTGATGTCAAGCATCGTCCAGGCAACCACCAGCCACTCAATAAAAAGTTCAGAATTAAGGGAATAAGAAATAAAATAAAAAAATTCAATATACCAAATGACTTGGATGAGACACTAGTTCATGTTTTATCTTTGCTAAGCTTTTTTTTCCTCCTCTGCCTCCTCTTCTAAAGGTTCTCCTCTTCTTTTCCTTCTGAACGGAGTTCCTAGATGCTGACCAGCCAATTTCCACGACGTTTCATTTTTTTCCTGTGGCCTTATAAATGATTAATTATTTCCTCTAAAATAAGGTGCTCCCTCACAATGTCCTTGGGTTTGGGTCCAATGGGTAACATTGTTTTAGACCTCACTGTTAAAATATAAGATTTTCTTTAGTTCCCACTGATCATTTACTTTTACATTCTCCCTGCTACTGTGTATAAAAATAATTATTGTCCGAAGACACAAAAAGAGGAAGTGGAAACGTCACTCTATCACATTGAAACAAGGAGGACAGCTACGCAGATAGTGAAGTAAGGGTATTATGCAAAGCAAGTAATGATGCGAGTAACTGCAGCTTAACAAACCATAACATTGTTAGCATTAATATTTACTCATAGGCTAAACATTTTTTAGCACAATGTTGGAGACAATTTTTTTTTTAAATTTCTAACTGACACATACTGTATGATGAAAAATATGACATATGCACATATGTAGATAAAGTAACTCTGACCCTAAAGATACACCGGGAGAATCTGATCTTCTTGGCATCTACCGGCTTGTGCTTTATTTCTGTGGACTTTTGAATTAAACAAAATATCTACTTTGTTTGGAATTTGTTTGATCTGTGATCGAGCTGCAAAGAGCACATCAGGTCATGCAGAAAAAAAGGAGTCCCGCCTGCACACTTTTTTTTGCTGCTTTAAGTGTAGCAGCATACTCGAACCAGGCGGTCCCTGGAGCTGATCTGGCGACCCCGCAGTTTCTGAGCACCAATGGGTTTTTTCATACGCAGTGGACATAAAATAGCCACGGAGTCAGAGCTTGCACAGGCAGCCAATAGAAAGTATATTGGTGACCATTATGTAGTTTATTTTATTTTTTTAAAGAAACTACATAACAATGTCATTCCATTTCACCAGGACCCCGGGCGGAACCTCAGATCAGCTCCATTGGACCCTCTGATTCTGCTAAGCTTATATACAATCTTTTGGGGGGGGGCTGGAGGGGGGAGGATTGTAGCTTTTAAGTAGTGGAGAGAGAAAAGCTAATATGAAGTGTGGGATGAAAAGGGAAAGCAAAATCAAACCACTAAATAAACATGACCAAGGAACAACAGAACTAATAATTAAAAAGGAGAATAAAGGGAAAGGGAAACATGAATAGTATAAAGACCAGGAGACGCTACAAAGTAACCCTGTCAGTGCTGGAGGTGTCTGCCACACACATCACTGGCTCATTTGGGAAATATGATGGGATATGGGTAGTATTAAGGTACTGTGTGGTTAGGTAAAGCAGGAAGAATTTGAAGAGGGCACCAACTATAGTGCAAGGCTCACCTTTTATTATTTTTGATGATGCTAATGTGTTTTGAGAACACCATCATCATTTTAACTTAGCAATATAGCACAGGGCAGCCAAGGCAAAGTTGATATTAATCCTGACGAGGAAAAAAGGGGGCTTGAGAAACACAGACAAAGCTCCTCCTGCTTCAGATTTATTACAATTTGGGGCACTTCTACCACCTGAATGGCACAATAAGAAACTTGTTTTTTTATTGTAAACATAAAGGGTGCACATATCCATGCATTTTCAAACAATCTCCAGATGTGAGATATACCCATTGTGCGCACACACACACACACACACACACACACACACACACACACACACACACATAGACAGTACATATATATATATATACACAGAGAGAGAGAGAGAGAGAGAGAGAGAGAAAGAAAGGAAGAAAGCGCAAACCTAAATACTATAAAATAAGGAATACATTTAATAAAGACAAATATTGGTTTCAAACAATGACCAAACATATGTATAAATATATATATTTTTAATATATATAAATAAGTTTTTTCTATATAAAATATTTTTTTTTAGATTTATACTTTTAAAATGTATTTTGTTATTTATATATATTTTATTTTCTAAATGTTCTATTTGAGTTATTATATTATATTCATATATTGATATTAATTGGTCACTGTTTTGAATATTGTTATATTATTTTATATATATATATTTATACTTCTCCAATTATTGTGTATATTTCTATGATTATGTTCTTTTAAAGTTACAGGGTTAAAGATATTTATATCTCTACTCAATTAACCTTTCAGGTTCATATTTATCCTATATAAGCTCATCAATTACTCCCTATGTCACACCCTTGAAGAAGTCGGCGCTACAGCTGACGAAACGTGTAGGTTACGTCACTGTGTCCACCAGCTGGTGTGGGAGGAGGGCCGAGCAACGTTAGGAGTTTGGAGAGTGGAGAGTGGAGAGCACTGGCTTTGTCTATATCGGAGGTTATTAGTGGGACTTGCAGCGTGTGCGGCTGCACTTGGCTTTCCAACAGTCATTTCTCATCTGCTGCCACATACCCTTTTGGAGGAAATTGGCTGTCGTGTGAGGGGGATATTGAGGAGACAGGACGGCATCTCTAGTGCTAGCCCGGATCAGCGTTACCATCTTTATTGTGCAACTGCCGGCACAGCTGACAAAGGGACGCGGAGACCTCGTAGGGTCTATCGCGGATACACTTACCTGGTGAGATCGTTCCCATACACCCCTCTGCCTTCATCCCGTGGATCCATCAATAAGTTGCAATTTGTAGCCTTTCTTGCTACTTAGCACTCCACACTGCTATTTATCTCCACCCATCCATTCCTATTGCTGCTACGTTCACTATCAATTGCTATGCAATTCAGCATTTTGGTATTTACCAGTGCCACTTCCTCCCTTTAGACCTTTTTGGACTATTTTTGGACACAGTTATTGGATATATATATATATATATATATATATATATATATTTATATATATATATTTATTTTCCTAATATACCCCTATGTATTGTATTGTTATGTTTTGATATTTACTGTTTGTTTTCTCCTTCTGTTTATCCTGCAACCAAGCCAATATTTGTCTTTATTAAATTTCTTCCTTATTTTATAGTATTTACTGTAGGTTTGCGCTTTCTTCTTTTCTCTTTATTTAGGGTAGGCATATCTTATTGAGAGCTGCATCCCTTATAGCTCATTTCTCCTCAATCAGTGCATATTTCTATTATACTTTTCACCCTATAAACTTAATATATCACATATAATGTATTCACTTTGTGCTAGTCCTAGCACTGATTTGTTTTTTGTTAGAAACAGAAAAGACTGCGCCTAGTATCTGGATATATTTAACTAGTGTGGTGTATAGTTTTGATGTATAATATAAATGAGACACCTCTAGTATGTAAAGAATGATCTCAATATAATGTTAATTACTGACAAATTCTAAAGTGCACACAATAGTATTATACTATAGTGTGTAACAATGCATAAACCAATATAAAATATAAAAACACAATAATAGTTTAAAAATCAAGTAAATGAATTATGTGCATGTAAAGTATTCAGATACCAAACCAACAATGGGATCTGGAAAAGTCTGACCATGATGTCTTCTTCTTGGCCACAACAACCTCCCTTAATAGACCTAGAAAAGAAGAAAAAGCGCCCGATCTTTGTGTATTAACGTAAATAAAATGCAACCATCTTCTCCAAATTGGATCTACGCGGCGCATACAACCTGGTAAGGATTAGACAAGGCGATGAATGGAAGACGGCCTTTAACACCAGAGACAGGCACTATGAGTACTTGTTATGCCATTCGGCCTATGCAATGCTCCTGCGGTCTTCCAAGATTTCGTAAACAAAATATTCAGGGATCTTCTCAATGTTTTTCTCATAGTGTATCTCGACGATATTCTGATCTTCTCAAAGAGTCTTCCCGAACACATTGCACAAGTCAAACAGGTACTACTACGCCTTCGTCAGAACCACCTCTATGCCAAGCTGGAGAAGTGTCACTTTCACCAATCCCCTACCACCTTCCTGGGGTACATCATCTCGGATTCCGGGTTTGCGATGGATCCTTCCAAGCTGAGATCCGTCTTGGACTGGCCGCTTCCCACCTCTTTCAAAGGCATTCAAAGGTTTCTCGGTTTTGCGAACTATTACAGAAGATTTATTCGTAATTTCTCGTATATTGTCGCACCCATCTCTGCCCTCACTAGGAAAGGAGCCGATGTCTCTTCTTGGCCTCCCGCAACTGTTCAAGCCTTTGACTTTATGAAGAAATCTTTTGTCTCAGCACTGGTCCTGATCCATCCCAAAGTTCGTGAGGGCACTAGTCCCAGTGTTCAGGGCTCAGAACAAGCAGAACTGGATGTATCAATAGGCTTGATTGAAGTTAGGGTAGTCAAAGTTATGAAGGCTGTGTGAGACTCAATGTATGGTGCCTATATGTAACATGGTATCATGTGTGGAATCATTTATAAGTCTCCGTGAGCAGCTGACTGTCCATACATATATACCATGACCGAACTGTCAGCTAAACTCACAGGACAAATATCAACCTTGGCAATAAAGCAATAACAGCAACCAACGGAGTACTCACAAATGCAGCAGCTTAGTCCCCATGTAGAGCGTGCATCACGCTGGAAATAGCAAGATGAAGGTAGTCCGTGGAATCCGGAAGCGGAGCACAGCAACGGTGAATCCATCCCAGAAACTGATCCATCCCAATCCCAAACTCCCATTTACGCTGGAAGTGGGCGCATCGGATGTTGGAGCCGGCGCCATCCTTTCTCAAAGAAAGTCACCTTCTTCCGATTTACATCCCTGTGCATTTAAAAAAGAAAAAAATTCTCCAGCACAACAGAATTACGACGTGGGCAACAGGGAGTTATTAGCCATTAATCTCGCATTGGAGGAATGGAGGCATCTCTTGGAGGGCACGGAGAGTGCAATAACCATTCTAACAGACCACAAAAACCTCATGTATTTGGAGAGCGCTCGCCGACTGGGGGCTCGTCAGGCCCGTTGGTCTCTTTTCTTCTCCCGTTTAGATATATAATTTCTTTCATTCCTGGGTCCAAAAATCTAAAGGCAGACGCACTCTCTCGTCAATTCCTAAGCGAGGACAAAGCCGAGGCCAGAGCAGAAACCATACTTCCGTCCAAGCACATTATATCTGCCAACACCTTTGACGTTTTGGATAAAATTCTCGTGGATCAGTCCAAGGTTCCGGAGGGTCTGGAGGTCCCGGACGGTTGCCTCTTCGCTTCTCCCAAATACCGGAGGAAGATTCTGGAATGGGGTCACTCTTCGAAGACTGTAGGACATCCTGGCACCAAAAGAACTATGGACCTCATAGAACGGACCTTTTGGTGGCCCAACATGCGCAGGGACATCAGTGACTTCGTCAAGACTTGCACCATTTGCGCCCGGAACAAGGTTCCCCGCTGTAGACCCCAAGGACTCCTACACCCACTACCCATCCCTGACCGCCCCTGGAACCATTTATCGATGGACTTTATTGTAGAGCTTCCTGTCTCCAAGGGCATGAATACCATATTGGTCATTATTGACCGCTTCTCCAAACAGGCACATTTTGTTCCGCTCTGTGGTCTCCCCGATTCTCCTACCCTCGCAGACATCTTCTCCAGGGAGATCTTCCGTCTTCACGGAGTCCCATTGACCATCGTCTCCGACAGAAGCTCCCAGTTCGTCTCCAGATTCTGGCGGGCCTTCTCACAGAGACTGGGCATATCCTTGCACTTCTCTTCTGGATATCACCCCCAGACGAATGGTCAAACGGAGAGGACCAACCGGTCCCTAGAGCAGTATCTGCGCTGCTTTGTCTCGGAGACACAAGACGATTGGGCAGATCTTCTTCCCTGGGCAGAATTCGCCCACAATTCCCTGCGGAATGAGTCTACGCAACTCTCTCCTTTCTTCGCAAACTACGGGTTCCATCCAGCACGTCTGCCCATCACGCGCTCTTCCTCAGGGGTTCCGGCAGCAGATAACCGGGTCCAGACCTTGCAGTCCTCTTGGACCAAAATTCAGGACAATTTAAAGAGAGCGACGTCCAGGCACAAGGCTCAAGCAGATCGCCACTGCCGGGAGATTCCAGAGTTCAGTCCACGAGACAAGGTGTGGCTCTCCTCCAAAAACATACGTATGAAGACTAATACTCCCAAACTGGCACCAAGATTTTTGGGTCCCTTCCAAGTTCTAGAGAGAATAAACCCGGTGGCATATCATTTAAAACTTCCAGCATCTATGAGAATACTGTCTGTTTTTCACGTTTCCTTGTTGAAACCTGCCAATCACAGCTACCAGATCGTGTTCCCACACCACCTCCTCCTCGTCTTGTACAGGGACCACAGGAGTACGAGATCCAGGCCATCATCGACTCCCGAATTTCCAGAAGGACCACTCAGTACCTCATCCATTGGAAGGGATATGGCCCAGAGGAGCGTTCTTGGGTCTCGCACCACCAGATCCATGCTCCTGAACTCATCAGGAGGTTCCACCAGAAATATCCTCTGAAACCTTACTGGAATCGCCTGGGGGTCTCTCTTGAAGAGGGGGGTACTGTCACGACTCGTGGACTCCGCGTGCCCGCACTTACCTCTGTTCCGTCCCGACACCTGCTGGCAACCATCCGCGCTGTCCTCCGTCACGCGCCTCTCCCTGCACGCGCAGAGCGCTCCCCACGGGAGCGTCAGTCCCTGCTGAATTGGAGCGCAGAGGTGAGACGCGTCATCGCCGTGTGACGTACGTGCGCGACGCACGCGCAACGCCCCCAAGCGAAGAGTCAAGAGGAACTCATTAGTTCCAGCACTGCCAGCTGTCTCTTCCCTTCCAGCCTATCCCTGGCCCCCGCGGTGGTGACGCCTCCGCTCCACCCCATGGGGTGATTGGTCCTTGCCTGCTACTTATGCTCAGCTGTGCCACTAGCACTTCGGCTGAGCATAGACTCACGTTACCTGGTGTTTGCCTCTGCCTTCCTTGTCTTGTTACCTTGTCCTAGTTCTGATTACCCGTTGTTACGCCGGTGCTGCCCGCAGACCACACCCGTCCCCTGAGCTGAAGGGGGAAGTGGTAATACACGCTCCCGCAGCAAAGGGAGCATGTCCGGAGTGTGGTATAAAGTGTTGCCAGGCCAGGTGTAGAAATGTAGACAATACTTGCTGGTACCAGTTGAAGAGATAGAGTGAAGAATGCCTTGCCGAGGTCAGGGAGTGAAGAGTGGAGGTAGGTTGTAGTCCAAGCCGTGTTCAAGGGGTAACCAGAGTGTGCGTTGTCCAAGGAGTGCCGAGATCGAGAGGCAGAGGTGGTAGTCGTACGAACCGCGTCAGAACCTGAGAAAACACTAAGAGAATCCAGGAGTACTTCCATACAGAGACTATGTCGAGCCAAGACTAAGGGCAGAGAGGAGCTAGATAAAACAGTGAGATCCAATCAGGAACGGAGGCGGGACAGGAAGAGCTAAAGTGAGACACTGCAGATTGGTGCAGGCATAACAAGCCAGGTGAGTCTTGTTGGTAACCTGAGTATGCCCGTGCGGCGTGCGGGGGTGCAGCCTGAGGTCCGGAGGAAAGGAAGAAGAGTGTGCAGAATGAGCATGCTCCATAACGCATGTACGCGCGTGGACCGCGCCAGAGGAGGGTGCAGGTGTGCACACGGGAGGACGTGGGCGTGCCTGGCGCTGAGCAGAGGAATCGTCGAGGGGAGTGATCCCGCGACTGCGGCAGGGGCGGGGAGCCGCGGAGACCGGTAAGGTAGGGTTGAGTTGTGTGTCCAGGGGCTCCCTGTGAGAAGAGAGTGCTCTGTGTGGGGAGCGCGGAGAACGCCAATTCCTGACACAGTGTTACACCAGAAATATGACACTGGGCTCCGGCCGGTGGCGTATGCCAGTCACAGTCTGACGCCAAGTGAACCAAACTACCCAGTCTACCAACTGGAGTTTCTAGCTCTCAAGTGGGCTATAGTGGATAAGTTGCACGATTACTTGTATGGTATTCAATTTAAGGTCAGGACTGATAAAAACCCTATGATATACATCAATACTTCTGCTAAGTTGGATGCGACAGGCCACCGTTGGCTAGCGGCACTGTCAAACTATCGATTCAACCTTAAATACAAACTGGGGCCTACCAACATAGGGGCGGACGCTCTGTCTCGAAGACCTGGGCTCAACCGTACTACAGACGAGGAAGTATGGGAGGAAATTCCGGGGCCTGGCATACGGGCATTGAGCTCCCTAGCCGCAGTGGTCGATGATCGAGTAGCCTTTTCTGAGTTAAGGATAGCCGATTCATTAGGATGCCAGTCAAGAGCGATTCCTAGGGCATACCGACATCCACAAGGGATGAACATCACTGCTGATAAGATTATTGCATGGAAGGAATTGGTGCAATATCAAATTCAGGATCCAGTAGTTGGGCTAGTTCGTCAAGCATTGCAACAAGATAACCCATCCATACTCAAACAGGCTCCTAAAGAACTGGTGGCCCTACTAATGAAGGAGATGGGAAAATTTTAACTAGACAACTGTCTATTGTACAGGATCATACCATAACACAATCATCCCGACAGGCGACAGTTATTTCTGCCCAAGATTCTGCAAACCATGGTGCTCCAGGCATTACATGACGATCATGGTCATCTTGGCATTGACAAAAAGTTCGGCCTACTTCGTGATCGATTCTATTGGCCCAATATGAGAGAATCTGTGGAGACACATTGTAGACAGTGCACCCGTTGTATACAAAGGAAAACACTCCCCACCCGGGCGGCACCCATGGCCCATCTGAAGAGTTCAGGACCCATGGATCTGGTGTGTATGGATTTTCTTTGCATCGAACCTGACACCCGGGGCATTGGAAATGTACTGGTGATCACGGATCACTATACTAGATATGCTCAAGCTTTTCCTACCAAAGACCAACGGGCTGTGACTGTGGCTAAAGTACTGTGGGAAAAATACTTCCTTCATTATGGACTGCCAAATCGATTGCATTCTGATCAAGGCCGGGACTTTGAAAGTAACCTCATACGAGAATTGCTTAAGTTACTGAGCATCACTAAGTCACGAACTACCCCGTACTATCCGGAAGGGGACGCTATGCCTGAACATTTTAATCGAACGCTGCTCGACATGCTGGGTACTCTGAAAGGCTCTCAGAAGACTGAATGGAGTAAGCACGTAGAGACTTTAGTGCAGGCTTATAATTGTACTCGCCACGAGTCAACAGGGTATACACCTTACTTCCTAATGTTTGGACGAGAAGCTCGGCTACCAGTGGATGTGCGTCTGCGGATATCTACTGATGGGGTATCCAACAGGACGCATTTTCGGTATATGCAAAGATTACAAGACAGCTTGCATCAGGCCTATAAACTGGCAGAGAAGGCGGCTGCGCAACTGAATGCGAGTAACAAGAGGCGCTATGATCACAAAGTGCGTCATAAGGAAATCCGCCCAGGGGATGCGATCCTCCTTCGCAATTTGGGTGTCCCGGGAAGCACAAACTGGCCGATCGATGGAGAGATGGCGTGTATGAGGTGGAGTCGCAGATGCCTGGCCTCCCGGTATACCACATCAAAGACTCAGACGGCTGGGTAAAGGTATGGCATAGAAATCATCTCCTTCCCATACCTCAAGTAGGCGATAACGAATTGGAAGTGCCCACTGTTTCGCTCGATGGAGAGTCAGATATTACAGAGGGTGGTCCAGAGACTGTAGTAAATACCAACTCTTAGGATCCTATGGAGGGAACCTCTCAAAGGGGCCTTCCGACCGCGGGGGCATCTCCTGAAGGAGCTACGGGTAAAGGGCCCCTTGGTCCAACGACAGATACGCTGACTCCAATAAGCCAGCCATTAGACCCACAGAGCCCATGCTTTGTGTCTCAGAGAGACTGTGTAGAAACATTTAGCCCTTCAAGGGAAGAGAGAAAAACAAATAGGGTGCTCCACCCAGTGACACTCCATCCAATAGGACAATTCTAAGTAGATAAAAACTCCAATGTTGGATCTAAGGAGTGGGTATATATATGGATTGACCTGTGAGTCACTATGACAAATGATAGCATCCAAGTACTCAACTATTGCAGTCAAAAATAATGTCTCTTACCCACTCCTGTATACTCCAAGGAACGTAGTAGTGGCGTGCCAGCCATGAAGATGAATCCAATAACAGCAACAAACAACAGCAAATAGCGCACAGCCAGAGAGCCAGGTGGAATAAAAGTTAAATGTCCTTTATTTCAGTGCATTTAACTTTTATTCCACCTCGCTCCCTGGCTGTGCGCTATTTGCTGTTGTTTGTTGCTTTAAGGGGAGAGACTGAAGTGCCAAGCGAGATTTGTTACTCTCCAGAGGGAGTAACGGAAGAGCACCTGCACAGAAGCCAATGAGCTGGTCAACCTCCCATGAGGATGGCGTATGATCAATTCGGGGCACCCCATTATGAGGCTCAGCAGTGGGCTCGTCATAGAGTGAGATCTGTGATTGGAATGTTCAGTGAAATGTATAATCTCATATAGAGTATACAGTGATAAGTTGTGCTCTTCATATATGCATTTTTATTGTGTAAATATGTGTATTGGTTACGTTCCCAAGCGGGGACGTTGGATTCCGCCAGGGGGAGAATGTAGGGGTGTCCTGGTTTCCCTCTCACCTTCGTGCAGGGCCCATGTTGAGGGAGCGTTTGGAGGTTCCGCGGCGGCCCGGTAGCACAGATCTCCGCCATGTTGTGGACATTGCGCAATAAAGATGGGGGGAAGGGGGATAGGGAAGGCTCCCGCATCAGCTAAAGTACATAAACTAATATGAAATAGTCAGAGATTGTATCAGGTGCAAAAGGGGATAAGGGGTAAGCAGGCAAACAAAAAGAAAAGTTCCCCCCTGAATGCACTCGAATCAACCTATATTAGTGTTATTTATAAATTAAAATTAATAATTTTATTAATATCCTATATTTAAAATGATAGTTGTACAGAGGGGAGTGGTAAACAAATCCATGGCCACCCCCAAAATGGCATACCAACACAAATATTAGCTTTATTAACCGTTTTATACACGTCTAAGGAAAAAAGCAAGATTTAAGGAAATACACCTAAACCAATGTGTTTAGGTTGTAATGCAGAATAAACATTTAATAATAAAATGAACCAGAAATAAATCAAATGTGTTTGCAGAAACCAGTATCACAAATGGGCATGTCACAAAGTGAGGGGTGGGGGGGGGGGGGGAAAGAAGGAAAAGGGGAAAAAACATGAAACACAAGGAATATACACAAAAAAAAAAAAACGGAGAACGGAAAGTATGCTAGGGGGGCGACGTTTCGAGGGACTACCTCTTCATCTGGCCCATTCCCCCTGGTCCAAAAGGACCGAGAGGTACTTCCCTAAGCCTCCCTTCCCCTATAACTGGTCAAATCAGACACCCCTGAAAATAGCTAGTAAACATATAGTGTAAGCTAAATACAGCTAAACAGCTAATAGCAGGGCAGCAAGAATCCACTAATGGTACAGTTAAAGCTGAACACAGCTTGCAAGAAAGCAGCTTGCAAATGAGCACCAAGAGTCCACACAGTCAGTGAAAGGTTAATGAGAAAAATAAATGAAGTGGTCAAACCCTCAGTGGCTCTGCTCCTTCAGCTGCTCGTGTGGAGAGCTGCTTAGCTGTTTAGCTGTATTTAGCTTACACTATATGTTTACTAGCTATTTTCAGGGGTGTCTGATTTGACCAGGTATAGGGGAAGGGAGGCTTAGGGAAGTACCTCTCGGTCCTTTTGGACCAGGGGGAATGGGCCAGATGAAGAGGTAGTCCCTCGAAACGTCGCCCCCCTAGCATACTTTCCGTTCTCCGTTTTTTTTTTTTTTTTGTGTATATTCCTTGTGTTTCATGTTTTTTCCCCTTTTCCTTCTTCCCCCCCCCCCCCACCCCTCACTTTGTGACATGCCCATTTGTGATACTGGTTTCTGCAAACACATTTGATTTATTTCTGGTTCATTTTATTATTAAATGTTTATTCTGCATTACAACTGTTTTCATCATTTAGCTATTAGACAGTGAGTGATGGTACTTACGTAGATTTGTTAGTACTATACAGGGGAATAAGGGTCCCCTTTTGTTCCGTGCACCCTGCAATTGCATATATTTAACATCATCAGAGTGCTGTCTATCGTCCCCTTTTACCCAATGTGTTTAGGTGTATTTCCTTAAATCTTGCTTTTTTCCGTAGACGTGTATAAAACAGTTAATAAAGCTAATATTTGTGTTGGTATGCCATTTTGGGGGTGGCCATGGATTTGTTTACCACTCCCCTCTATACAACTATCATTAAATAATATAGGTTGATTCGAGTGCATTCAGGGGGGAACTTTTGTTTTTGTTTGCCGGCATTGCGCAATAGTTAGGCGCGACGGCCCGGAGCAGAGAGAGTTCGCGCATGCGCAGTATGAAGCGCACGAATGGCTGGCCAATCAGTAGGAGGCTCTGGGGTAAACTACAATTCCCAGGAGCCTCAGCAGAGCCACCTGACACCAGGGAACCAATAGGAGTGCAGGATTGCTGGCAGGCAGGAAAGGGAAGCGTGGGGGAGAGACCACGCTAGCCAGAGGGCACCGGAGGAGCAAGGGGAGAGGTAGTGTGTGTGCAGGGGGTCAGTGACCCACCTGCGTAGGCCAGATTTCCCCTCAGGCTCCAGTGTATACCCTGAGTCACCATAAGCTTGTGGTGCTGCAGGGACGCCCTATAGAGAGAGACATCTACTCCCTTACTGTAGTAGCAGATAGGGACAGAGTGTCGAGAAGCTGCGGTGGCGACAGCGGTTTGGGCTCAAGCTGGTGGACATCACCAACTCGTGAGAGACTGCGCTGGATCGGCGGATCCTTTTCGAAGTCTGTGGAGGAGAGGGGGGTGGAGGAGGGGAGTTGGCTGTAAAAACAGGAATGCATTAACGGAGGGGGTGCAAAAACGAAGGGTGTGTGCAAAAACAGAGGGGGTGCAAAAATGGAGGGAGAGGGGAAGGGGAAGAGGTGCAAAAAGAGGAGGAAGCGGGTGTAAAAAAAAAGAATGAGAGGGTGGGGGGAGAGAGAGGTGGAAGAGAGAGAGGGTGGGGGTGCGAGAGAGAGGGGGGAGAGTGAGAGGGGGGATAGAGAGGGGGTGGTGGAGAGAGAGGGGGGGGGGGAGCATGGCTAAAGGCTCGCCTATGGTGCCAAATACCCTTGCACCGGCCCTGACTCTAGCCCAGCTGTGTTGGTACGTTAACTCTGTACACTATCATTTTTACTCCGTAAGCATTTGCAGCTACACAAATATACTGAGACCATATTCCTGCATAAAAGTTACATCAATTGCATAACTTCTCCTCGCCATGTCGTACAATGATGGGCGCTATGAGTGCAGCTTACAATTTATTTATAGAACCTTATACTGCGCTGAGGAAAGATCTAAGAACCTCCATTGTGCAGTTGAACTAAATAATAAAATGACAAACATTATTTAATTCAATTTATGACTTATGTATAGATATATACATGTAGCGGTCATGTAAAATGGCTACAGTCATCTCTCCTGCTGACAGTAAGGCCTGGTAAGTTGTGGGCATGCCAGCAGTAATTATGGAGGTTTGCCCTCACACCCTGGTGAGGTGCCCTATGTATGGATGGGAGTGGTCACAGGCTCTGACTCCATGGTTAGTGATGTCAGAGGTGTGTCAGCTTCCAGTGTGTACATAAGGCACAGCACTGATCAAAAGTTAGTAGTTCTGCCAGAGTTCTGAGAGGAGTAAGAGTTATGTTGTAGTAGCTGAATAGGAAGACTGTGTCCAGGGACCTGGCACAGAGTAAAGACATCCCGGCTGGGATAGGGAATCCCTAATTTGAGGAGAACTACACCTTGTAAAGGGAAGTGCTGTGACAATGAAGGGCTAATACACCCCATTGTGGAGGGCAGCATGGCCCACAGTCCAATAAAGATGCTCTTAATTACAAACCCTCTTGTGTACATGTGTGGAGTGATTGTACAGAGAGGAGCACCACAGAGGAGTTCCTCGCCAGGACCATCCCCAAGTGACCGAAGGGACCCTGATGAGGTGGAGGCGCTGCACTGGACCTAGGTAGGACTCAAGCACACTACCTCAGCTGCCTGTCTGGACGGGTCCTCCCCACACACCATCATGCGGGAGACTCAGGAGTCCTGTTGCCAACAGGTGCACCACCAGACACAATCACACTGTAATGGGGACTGGTTAGACCACAGGGGCCAATATGAGATTGGGTGGGTCAGGCCGGTTCAGAAAAACCGTTACATACACATAGCTATAGATTACATACCAAATATCTTGGTTTCCCCAGAGTTTTTAAAGCTCTGTACAGAAGAACACACAGATCAAGAAAAACGGTGTACACCCCCCAGTTCCCCTCTCCCCCTCCTTCCTGTAAAAACTGTTAAACTCAGCATAGGTATGTTTAAATTAAATATCAATGATTACATTTTGGGGGTAGATCATAGTCTATCTCCACTATGCAAGAGTGCTGGTGCTGTATATACAAAATCAGTAACATAGATACATTACCATAATGTAAAAATGTGTAAGCCCATGGGGGAGGGAGGCTACAGCACGTCTAGTTCCAACCCCTATGTGTTTCCTATAGATATGGATATACAATACATCCAAATACACACGTTCATTTCTGTGAATACAACCAGGTACAGAAAAAGTTATGCGGAGTAAAAAATGTGACAAAACCCTCCACCGTACAGTGTGCAGCAAATAGAAATATAACTTGTGAGAACATTCACGTTTGACTTGTCCGCAACCCTGACTTTCCCCATGATCTCTTAGCATATAGTGCTTCCACTGCTGCCAGGGATTCTGGGTAATGACATGCAAATGAGCACTCAGTTTGTAACTTTTTGTGTCTTGTCCATTTTAACATGAACCCCTATAAGCTCCTGCCTGCCGTGTTACTCTTAGGTCAAGAAAAACTGTGTACACCAACAACAAAAAAACCTGTTTAAATCAACACAAGTATGTTTAAATGAAATATCACTGATTACATTTTTAGGGCAGTTCATACTCAGTGGTTTTCAATATTTTATTGGTTATTAACTCTATAATCCTATGGCGAAATTCTGAGCTGTCCAAACCCTCTCTTAGGGCTGTTATATGCGGCCGTGCGGTCGTGCGTGCACGTGCCGCATGCTTTTCATGTTTATAGAGCAGGGAGCTGTGTATGTGTGTGTATGTGCATGTATATGCGAGTATATGTATGTGCATGGGTTGTGTGAGTGAAAGGAAAACCTAAGCAAGATTTTTTAAAGAAAATAAAAGTTTAATAAATATATATTTTTGTAAATTCCGCAATCATTGACACACACACACACACATTTCAGAGCCGGTAGCGGCGCGAAAAGATGATTTTCTTAATCTTCGCCGCCGTCTCTTGGCTCCCTGCCGTGCGTGCGGCCCTTCTATAGAAAGGCTGACTGACGTCAGCCAACTAAAATTCTGCGCGTGCACGGCGTAGCACCACTATAGAACGTGCCTAATAGTGTGTCTGAGATCAGATGCATTGTAAGGAACCCCATCCCTCTCTAATAGCGCGTCTGAGATCAGATGCATTGTAAGGAACCCCATCCCTCTCTAATAGTGTGTCTGAGATCAGATGCATTGTAAGGAACCCCATCCCTCTCTAATAGCGTGTCTGAGATCAGATGCATTGTAAGGAACCCCATCCCTCTCTAATAGCTCGTCTGAGATCAGATGCATTGTAAGGAACCCCAACCCTCTCTAATAGCGCGTCTGAGATCAGATGCATTGTAAGGAACCCCAACCCTCTCTAATAGTGCGTCTGAGATCAGATGCATTGTAAGGAACCCCATCCCTCTCTAATAGCTCGTCTGAGATCAGATGCATTGTAAGGAACCCCATCCCTCTCTAATAGCTCGTCTGACATCAGATGAATTGTAAGGAACCCCAACCCTCTCTAATAGCGCGTCTGAG
This sequence comes from Ascaphus truei, assembly GCF_040206685.1. NCBI lineage: Eukaryota > Metazoa > Chordata > Amphibia > Anura > Ascaphidae > Ascaphus > Ascaphus truei. Next base: position 236,086,155 of record NC_134484.1, on the reverse strand, counting down.
ATCAGATGCATTGTAAGGAACCCCAACCCTCTCTAATAGCGCGTCTGAGATCAGATGCATTGTATGGAACCCCAACCCTCTCTAATAGCGCGTCTGAGATCAGATGCATTGTAAATTCTTCTGTATTTGGTACCATTTATAAAAGACCTGAAAACTACAGGGAACCCTTTAGAGATGCCCAGGAAAACCAGGCTTCCCAGGAACCCCTTGCAGAAAAGCACATCTTGTGCTGCGCAAGAGGTGCACGGACTAGGCTTCTGTGACTGGAACATCCTGGAGTGGCTGAGTGAGGGGGCGGGGCTTCAATCTGATAGTCCCGCCTACATGCCTGTCTCCGAATGTAGTGTATGTGAGTGCCAGCCCCGCCTATGACCCCCACAATGCCTTCCAAAGTGGGCGTGGCCAGACGCTCTCCCTTTCGAGTGCTACGGCAGCAGCGCGCGCACGGGGATCCTTCCTGACAATGAGTTGCACGCGGAGGCTGCGCCCGTTAACCGACAGCCGCGCTGGCGTCTACTGGCTGGCGCTGGCCGCCGCCATGTTGTGCCCGGGGACGGCAGGAGGCGATGTGGCCGCCACCACCGTCACTATCACCCTCCCGCCGCTGGAAGGCGCCGTGAGCACTAGCAGCAGCGGGATGGCGGCGAGTGCTCTCCCCCCGGAGGTGGACCCGGTGCTGGCCGAGAGGTCGCAGCGCCACCACCTGCTGCTGCTCTTCCAGCGCTATGGTGATAACAACGGGAGCCTCAGCGTGTCCGGCTTCCGCCGCCTGCTGCACAACCTCGGGGTAGAGAGGGTTAAGAGCATCGCTATGGAGGCTCGGACCTCCCACCGGGCCAAGCATCATGAGCACAGTCACCATCAGCATCAGCAGCATCGTCATCATCATCATCATCACCGGCCCCCGGACACCTGCGCGGAGACTGCGGGGAGCGGCAGGGGAGGGCGCTCCGTGACGTCACCGACCGGCCCAGCCAATCAGAGAGCGGCCACTGAGGCGAATCATCATGGGCGGGCGGAATATATCAGTGGAGCTCAGCTGGAGGTGTGTGGTGTGTGGGGGGGGGGTATATGTCAGGTGTGTGTGGGGGGGGGTTGTATACGTGAGGTGCGCGCGCGGGGGGGTTGTATACGTGAGGTGCGCGCGCGGGGGGGGTTGTATACGTGAGGTGCGCGCGCGGGGGGGCTGTATACGTGAGGTGCGCGCGCGGGGGGGGCTGTATACGTGAGGTGCGCACGGGGGCTGTATATGTGAGGTGCGCGCGGGGGGGGTTGTATACGTGAGGTGCGCGCGGGGGGGGGTTGTATACGTGAGGTGCGCGTGGGGGGGTTGTATACGTGAGGTGCGCGGGGGGGGTTGTATACGTGAGGTGCGCGGGGGGGGTTGTATACGTGAGGTGCGCGTGGGGGGTTGTATACGTGAGGTGCGCGGGGGGGTTGTATACGTGAGGTGCGCGGGGGGGTTGTATATGACGTGAGGCGCGCGCGGGGGGGTTGTATACGTGAGGCGCGCGGGGGGGTTGTATACGGGAGGTGCGCGCGGGGGGGGGTTTGTATACGTGAGGCGCGGGGGGGGAGGTTGTATACGTGAGGTGCGCGCGGGGGGGTTGTATACGTGAGGTGCGCGCGGGGGGGTTGTATACGTGAGGTGCGCGCGGGGGGTTGTATACGTGAGGCGCGCGGGGGGTTGTATACGTGAGGCGCGCGGGGGGTTGTATACGTGAGGCGCGCGGGGGGAGGTTGTATACGTGAGGCGCGCGCGGGGGGAGGTTGTATACGTGAGGCGCGCGCGGGGGGGTTGTATACGTGAGGCGCGCGCGGGGGGGTTGTATACGTGAGGCGCGCGGGAGGTTGTATACGTGAGGCGCGCGGGAGGTTGTATACGTGAGGCGCACGGGGGGAGGTTGTATACGTGAGGCGCGCGGGGGGTTGTATACGTGAGGCGCGGGGGGGTTGTACACGTGAGGTGCGCGCGGGGTTTTTTTGTATACGTGAGGTGCGCGGGGGTTTTTTGTATACGTGAGGTGCGCGGGGGGGGGGTTGTATACGTGAGGTGCGCGCGGGGGGGTTGTATACGTGATGTGCGCGGGGGGTGTTGTATACGTGATGTGCGCGGTGGGGGGTTGTATACGTGAGGTGCGCGCGGGGGGGTTGTATATGTGAGGTGCGCGCGGGGGGGTTGTATACGTGAGGTGCGCGCGGGGGGTTGTATACGTGAGGTGCGCGCAAGGGGAGGGTGTGTGTCAGGTGCGCGCATGGGGGGGTATATATGTCAGGTGGGGGGTTGTATATATCAGGTGTGCACATGGGGGGTATACGTGACAGGTGAGTTCCTCCGGGGTGGGGGGGGGGGCTTGATAGGTGTGTGCATGGGGGGGGGGCGTTATGACAGGTGTGCATAATACTGGGGGGTGTAGATGACAGGTGTGTGTACCAGACTTGGTGACTTTAACGTGTACGTCTAGAAAGATAATATAATATAATCTGGAATGTTATGGTTGGTCTCATTTCGAATTATCTTTCAGTGTTTAAATGCGTCAAAACTCCTTGCATACCATGGAATAGACATGCAGGTGCTTCTCGGTGTAACAGAGTTTGGCTACATCTGCCCAGCAATTATCAACCAGATTGACCGGAAATCCTGCCTGATCCATACTTTCGTGGAAAATAAGGCTGAAAGTAACCAAAATGTGTACTCTGTGAAAGTAGGTAAGAAAGTGTTTCACAGCATGGTTCCTAATGATCATCTTCAGGTGTATTCATTTGAGGTATTCTGAGCATTACATAGTTACAGAGGCGTATGTTTCTATATGTGCCTGAATCCTATTTGATGGGTAAAGGACACCTTAAATATAGATCATTGTTCTTAATACGGAGTATCCAAATGTACGTAAACAATCTATATACCAGTGGTAAACATCTGTTAAAATATTTTACTGTTCTTAATCCTTAATAAATGTGGAACTGTCTTTCATAAAGGATTCACAATGTTAGTGATTGTTGTCCTTGATACAATTAAGGCACCCATGAGCTTGTGGCATCAGTCAGACTATGGGTTTAAACTGCAACCCTGGGTGGGGGGTGAAGAAGAAGAGGAGAGAGAGTGCTAACCCGATCTCTGATAAGCCCCAACCTCAACTCCGTTCCAGGTCAGCCCTAGTCTGACACTACACGTGTAATAAATTCTGTTTAAGGTCCATCACAATCTGTTGGCGAGTATGTATGGTACTCTGTTTCATGCTCCCTGGAAGTTCCTCCGGGGGTGCTTCTGCCAGTCGTAGTCAAGCAAGGAACGAAAAATGTCGGAGCGCTGCACTCGTTTTTGTAATGAGGATTGAAGCAAATAGATATAATAAAGGTGTCTTTAATTCTCACAAAGCGAGTAAGGTTAGGTGAAAAAAAATCCTCTGGTGCGTTTTCACGCCGGTCCTGGAGCCTTATCAAAGAGTAAGTGCACAGACACACTGATATCCTTTTTGTAGTAACTTCAAACCGGACGAGCTACCTCTGTGGTCACCTGGATAATTCTCCGTTGGACTGGAAACTGATATTAAAGAGTCGGTGGCAGCCCCCTCTGTGTGGAAGCACAAAGCACTCTAGGACGACAGAAATACAAATAACATCATCAATAAAGCCCAATGTATCACACAATATGTCAACTGTATATCATTTATATTGGTATGTTATATTGTTGTTTTTTTTTTTTTAACAGATATGTCAATTCATTCATGGTGTATGTTAATCAGTTGATATACTGTGTGATACTGTACATTGTGTTTTTTGTTCATGATGTGATTTTAGTGTTTGTATTTCTGTTGCCCTATAGTGCTTAGTGCAGGGATCCCCGACCAAGGGCACACTTGAGATTTCAGGAGAGAGTGGCGGGCACCTACCAATTATCATGCACATAGACACTCGGTACACTTACCCTGTGGGGGAGGCCTCCAATGCCGTGTCCCATGCGGAAGAGACTTTAAACGCTTTGTCACATGCTGCTATCTAGTGGTTTATGTTGGTCTCAGAGAAAAACTCAGCATATCTGAATTGAGAGAGTATATCTCTAAATCAGAGATGTAAACATGGCAAAATCTATGAGACGCGGCTTAAAAATGCCATACCTAGAACATAGCGTCTTACAAAGTCAGTCGTGGGCACCCACAAAAGGCTTGGCTTGCAAAACGTTGGTGACCCCTGTGCTTCCACACAGAGTGGACCGCCACGACTCTCTCTTTAACATTGTGTTTCCTGTCTTTAACAGAGTTATCCTATTGACCATAGAGGCGGCTTGTCCGGTTTGAAACTACTACAAAAAAAGATATCGGTGACTAAACTAACTATGATAAAGTACCCGGACTGGCGTGAAACGTGTCAGGATTTTTTTCACCTTCACTTGTTTGCTTTATGCTGATTAAATATATCTTTTATGCTTCCAGCCCTCATTACAAACTAGTGCAGTCCGCCACCATTTTCTTTAGTTTTTCACTACAAATGTAAGTATTAAAGTTGCAATATTGAAAACATTCTCTGTATTAAATCCCTAGATGATGTGACCTGTAGCACCTTAAGATATTGTGCCTCCATGACTGAAGAAATTATCAAAAAGTATTTTAATATTCACAAAAGCTATAATTTTGCAAGTATCAGATTGTTGTGTCTTGTTTGGGATGGATCTATAACATTCAATTTGTCTGTTTAAATAACTTGCATATGTGCTCAGTGGCGTTGCAAGGCATGCGCGGGTCCTCAGGCAAAAATGTTGTATTGTTTGGCCGTGCATGTGCGCTAGTCTCTTTCCTACCGCGCATGTGCGCTAGTCTCTTTCCTACCGCGCATTCGCGATCGGCACTTGCAGGCTACTCATGCGCATGGGCAATTGCACATGTGCAGTAGCCAAGTGCCGGTCGCACATGCACAGCAACAAAAATATGCATTGTTCATGCTAGATAGCATGGCTGCCCAAGAGCGCGGGCTCCCGGGCTATAGCTATGCCCATGTATGTGCTACATTAAAGTGTTACGCCAGTGTTCCGATCATGATCCCCGCTCCATAGTAGTAAAAAACGCAATTTCCCCATGAAAACGAGCATTTCTATCATGACATACCATGTCATAGGCCCCTTGATTGCCGGCCCACATGACGTTCAGGGTAAGTCTTGGTAACTTCTTACAAACTTAAAACATAAACTCCTCAACCATCACCACCCAACACCTCCTATTTATTCTTATTTTTACAGGATGGGATATGGGTCCTCCGGAGCTGGACTGCATTAATTACTGCTCCGGGGACCGGCCCAAATCCCCCAAAAACAGGTGATGTTACTGGTACCACTGCCTTGTTTCTACAGGGGGTTTAAAGCAATAGAATGGTCTACATTAAAAAAAATTAGATTTACAATTACAGGATTGACGCAGGGGGTCTCTGGAGCTGAATTGTTAATTTCAGCTCCAGGGACCCCTGTTTCCAGAGATACTTACCTCTGTAGGGGGTGCCGATATCTGCAGTCAGAAAAACTAAGTGTAACATAATGGCAGCTTTAAATGTCACACGGGCCAATAGGAAGCTGTGACATCATCACTTTCGGTTTCCTATTGGTCAGTGTGACAGGGATATTTTCATTTCACAGGGATACCGGCACCGCTACTTAAGTATCTCTGGAAGCAGGGAGGTCCCAGGTGCTGAAATTTAACCCTGTTAAGCTCTGAAGACCCCTGCTTCAATCCTTTTTAATCTTGGTAATTTAAACAAATACAATTTAAAACACAATGCAGCATGTTCTGCAGCTTTAAATGGCCCTCCAATTGGAATCCACAATGGATGACGTTGCTGCTTCCTATTGACCTCCGTGACATAGAACACCAGTAACTTCACCGGTATCGTCCTGTGCACCGGGAGCTTCCCAGGACTGAAATGAATGTGGTTCAGGACCAGAGAACCCCATGGATCCCACCGTCAAGAGAAAAACCGAGCAGGGGAGATTCCTGCTTTAATTGTCCCCGATATTGGGTGCCCTTCACCTTTTGCATAGCTGGTTAATGATTGCGTTTATAATAATTTTTAATAATAAAAAAAGAAAACTCATACTTATCGGTTTCATTGTGAGAAACAAGAGTTCACAAACTGTCTTATCAAAAATAGGTTAAGTAAAGGTCAAACACCCCTCCAGACGTCATTTGCCACAGAACAGCATATCAATGACTTCCATTTAACTTCTAAAACACATTGCTATGCTTATTTTGCTTTGATGCAAGAGAGTCTGCCTATTTAAAACCAGATCTTTCTCTGCATATTAGACAATAAACACACAGACACATTTTAAAAGTGGTGTGTTACATCTGTCTCACCTTTTTCATTTCTGTTTTAACAGCTTGGTTTGGTGGTTTTATATCCATCACCGTCATCAGTGTGCTGTCTTTGCTGGGCATTATCCTAGTGCCCCTGATGAACCGTGTGTTCTTCAAGTTCTTATTGAGCTTCCTAGTAGCGCTGGCGGTGGGCACTTTGAGTGGAGATGCTTTTTTACACCTACTTCCACATGTAAGTCATTTTTATTTCCGTTTCAATGTTTTTAAACTACTTTTTTTTTTTCTCATTCTGCTTTATTGGAAACTACGTCCAACTGTTGCAATTCATTTTTTATTAAGTTACACATTTGTTGGGCGTGCAATACAATATAATCTCATTATGAAGATACATTTCAGTTGTACACTATGTATTCAATAGAACAGTAACAACTAAAATTGTTCAATGCAGAATACATTTATTGAAAAAATAACAAATTATTCACAACAAAGTAAAATTTTGTCCCAGCACAACCAAACTATTAAAACATAATATGTCTAATGACCTCCGTTAAGCTTCAATGGCAACAAGAATACAAAAAATCCCTATTAACTTCTGCCAGTGGTAACATACCTTAAGTTTAACTGGATTATTGCCCACACTTACATATAGCCCTTAGCACTAGTCCAGTTAAATTTAAGGTATTATCTCAATTTTTGCTATGGTTAGGAACTACATGTTCATGTAAAAAGTTCATTTTTAAAAATTGTTTATCATCTTTGATAATTGTAATAAAAGACGGCGTGTTTTCTATTAGAGAATTCGGTTTCTGGCCTCTTCCAATATTTCCAAAAATATAGGCTAACCAAGGCATAGCCTAATTATGGTGCTTATGAGTACCTGCAGGAATGCAATCAGTTTTGTTCTGTTTCCTTCAGATATTGTAGCTTTGCAGAGTTCTGTGCTGTACCTGTCCTGTATCTAACATTGTACACTAAAGAAATGCTACTGTTTTCATTTGTCCTCCAAAGAGATCTTATTATTGCAGTGATATCCTTCGGCAATGATTCTTATTTGCAAAAGTTGCAGATAATTGATTGGAACTACTTTTCAGTCACTCACATCTCAAGGAAAAAGTGGTGGTCTAACTGTGTATTTTATACAAAATCTCCTTAAATGTCAACTTTGGACAACGGTTTGAATAAAAAAGTTGACTTGAAGCCCTTCTAAAGGCTATTTTTTTTCATTGCACAAAATATGAAATGTGGGCATTTTAAAAGAAAAGTGCATAATTATAATGAGAAGGAAAAAGGTAACTTTCTTTATTTAGGGTGCAGGAAAAAAAGATGCTACTTATGGGCACTTTCACATTTCTCAAAACAGGTCCACAACCCTGCCTTTCCCCATTATCTCTTGGCATACAATGCTTCCACTTCAGCCATGGATAATGGGTAAATGACAGGCAAATGAGCACTCAGAGTGTGAAGAGGTGCCTTTAAGTGCTATGTTATTTGCTGTATACTGTACGGTGGAGGATTTGTGCCACACATTTTTTTTTTTTTTTTAAACTTACCATAACTTCATCATTTATTTTTTTTGGACTAAAAACACGCCTCCACTTAAGGGGAAATTGCAATACTTTACGGTTCAGGAACAAATTGAAATGATATACAATTGTTTTGTTAGACAGAAAAAGTCAGAAGGAAGAGAAGTCTTACACCGTGCCCGAAACAGTGGTTGATTTAACTTGGGGTGACATTTTATATAGGACTATATAGATGGAACTAGTTGCAGTGATGGGTTAAAACAAGGTGACAAACATTGTCAGCATAAACTTCCCTGATACTTGTCGGTCAATTATTAACCTAGGATTTACCTATTACACATCAATTGGGTCCTATGTGGGACCACAACTGTAAATATATTTGTGAAAGTACGCACACGAAAAAGGAAAGATTGCCTCACTGTGATCACACATCTGCACACAATTAAAAAAAACAAACAAACAAAAAAATGAAACAAAACTGGGATTGCTGGTTTATCTTAATGGTCTCTATTTGTTCTTGTCTTTTTCTAGTCGCATTCTAAACATTACCACAGCCATGGGGGATCACTTATGGAAACAAGCAGCCATTGGGTAGATGCAGAAGATAATTCTGATTTAGATGCAACATGGAAGGGGCTAACGGCTCTTGGAGGCCTTTACTTCATGTTTCTGGTGGAGCATTTGATCACATTAGTCAAGCAATATAAGGACAAGAAACAAAAGGTGAGATCAATTCAATATTTGAATGACACAAGGTGGCCAGGATCTAGTTGCTGACTTTTTTTGCCAGGATCTTAAAGCAGCAATCGCCACCATTCTCTTTATTTGTATGTTTTGCCTTATCTGACCTGGGTGGTCCCTTGGAACTGATCCATGGTCCACCACCATCCCGTGACTCCCTCCCCCTCCCAGTTGCCAGATAAAATACATGGTTAATTTAATTTGTTTTTGTGAACAAATTACAAACGTAGCCGTAGGGTCCTGTCCCAATGACGTTGCTCTAGTTTGACAATGAGCCTGACCCCAGGGCCATTTTGTGTATTCTTGCCAGTTGCTAGTATCTTGGGAAAACGGGTTCCCATAGGTTAGAGGACCACGAATCAGATCTGAGACCTTTTGGTTCTGGTAAAAAAAAAAAAAAAAGTCGAGCGGGTGGACGGCTGCTTTACTGGCATTAGTCCTTAACTGAAGTATCCTGATGAGCTAGTCAGAAAAGGAAAGAAAGAAAGTGAATGTATAAATGAATAGTGGGGCGAGAAAAAAGGGAACAAGCGAGTGGCATATTCTTTTATTGCCACCCTGCCCAGAATAATAAAATTGATCTGGGTATCCATTTGATCGTATCCTTATGTATTTTTCTTCCTTAAATCCACTAATGAGGAGGAACTATTGACATTTCTACATCACGTCTGTACATGGAGATACAGTAAAGTCTCTACGGCAGCATCGTTAACATAGTGGCTATCAGCTGGTAAAAGGGTCAGGTCACCAGCGCCTCTGAGTGCTTCACCCTCACGGGTGTCGGGAAGCGTCTGGTGACTGTCCTGGCTTCAGATATACTTATCGGTCTACTCGCTACCTAATCTGAACACTGCAGAGCTCCAGTAAACCGTTCCCGGTAGAGCCTAGGCAAATAATCTGCATCTGTCTGTTAATATGGCACCTATAGAGTACCCGGGGCACCCTGACTAAACAAGGGGTCGTAACTTCTTATACACTTATCCAGTTATTGTGTGCTTATGGAGCAGAGCACCTAATATGCACTGACATTTCGGTTCAGGTTAGGATAGGTCTGATTACATTACAAATCTTGTGAGCAAGGCAGCACCACCTTAGCATTAAACTTCCGGGTTCTTGTCCACCAACAGGCTCTATCCTTAGCCGAATAAGGTATAGACTTTCCCCTCTTATCTAGACTATTTAGAGGAGTGTGTATCTTGACTCGGCTGCTACCTAGGTGTGCCGGTTTCCTGACCTGCACCTGCCTAGATCAGCCTGATTCATTGGTGGCTTGTGTGTGTGTGTGTGTGTGTGTGTGTCAATCTCCCCTATTTAGTTCATATTTTGTTTATACTAGTACCCCACTAAGACTGCATTCTGTTTACATGGGAGCACCCTCCATACACACTGGTAAAGCTACCTGCGTCTGCAGTTCCATTTGGCAAAGTGATGATCCAATGGTTGGTCGTTGCTAGTGACGCAGTCCAGTGACATCATTAGCCGCCGCTTTGAGGCGCAAGGAGTTCCTTCGGTGTGCATTGAGGACATGTAATGCTTGAAAGATTCAAATTGATGTATGTGCAATACTTACCTGTCCCACCATAGCACATTACTAAATTACTATACTAAGAGAGTTGTGCGCTGTCTTTTTTCTTTCTCTACTAGTCTATGTACATTATCCTCCTACTGAGTAATTTCCCATATTCCAGGCAGTTTGGAGTGTGCATGCAAACAGGTTTTCTACACCCTCTCTCTGTGGATAGTTACACCTCTTTCTCTGTGCTGTTAAGAAGAAAAAGCAATGCACCTTTAAATGTTAAACTTCAACAAACCTAATTTCATTCAGAATCCTCTCAGATGTTGCACAATTTGTATTTTAATCATTAAAAATAAATGAAAAATATATAGCAGTACTAGTATTTATTATTATTCATTTTTTTTCACATCTGAACTACTCAATAAGTAGTTAACTAAAGATCCCATTCTTTCGTTAACCCTCCACCCAGGGACTGAACAGATGCTATTCAATATGCTGCTTTAATGACGAGCGCAATATAAATATATATATATATCTATATGTCAGATAAGGCAGTTGGCACTCCAATAGGTGATGGTAAGCCACAGGTGCACGTCCCATATAGAGAATGTAGTAAACAAGAGACAGCACAAAATGTTGAAAATCAAAGTGTATTAGTGAAAGCAAAAATACATCCAGAAACCCAACGTTTCAGTCCTACAGAAGTCATCATCGATGATGAAACGCGTAGGGCGTGGCTAGATTGCGGCCGCCATTTGCCCACGAACACTGCTGTTACTTGCACAGAGATTTTTGGCTCTCGTGTGTGCTTGTCGCGGCCATTGCTCAGCTGTACTGAGGACTCTCAAGACTTTGTTTCCTGGTGGGACCTGTTTCGCTGTACACGCTGAACACCAAAGGCGAGGGATTCCATTTCCGGTTCCTGCTACATGAAGGAGGTCCACGTGACGACGCCACTGATCTGAGCCGGACGCTGATGCTTGAGCTGCTGGCACATGAGAGCCTATCTCATACACGCTTATTATTGCTGTACCTTTGTGAGTGGGCATTTTATAGATTTTATGTTCCTTTAATACATTTTTATTATGGTAATGCACTAGGTGTGCGCCTGTTTCTTTCTTTTATTTTTTTCTAGATATCATTAGGGACTGGTGATCCCTTCGAAACGGGCTGTAAGAACCTGGAGTCTGAGCCATTGGAACAGCATTTTATGTACTAAAGGGTTTTATTGTCAAAAGATTGCACTATTATTGTATTATTTTATTGTCTGTATCATAGTGTATTAGCCTACATCTAGCCGCCCCGCTAAGCACATTCATGATTAGCAACTGGTTCTTCTAAGAATTCATTTTTATCAGGATACTTTAGAGGCGCTACTTCTATTTTCTGCTTGTTGTGATATATAGATATATATATATATATATATATAGATATATATATATATATATATATATATATCAGTTTTTGACAAGCCATTTATAGATATTTTTTTTTTTTAATCTCTGCTGCTTTGTGTAGCACGTTCGATCATGCTCTCCGTCTCTCCTGCTGGTGTCCCTCTTCAGTGTCCTAAGGTGGCTTTTTCTGACCTATTTTATGTGTATTATGTGGTATCAAAATAACTTCCTACATATAAATTGGTTAATGTTTGCATTGGTTGAAATCATGTACTCCATTTTAGTTTTGTGTCCTGTTGGCTTCATCAAGTGTTTTTTTAGAAGCAGTACAGATATGTCCACATTTAATTACACCTGCTATTCATATGCCAATTCAGCATTCTGTCATTGTGTATTTAAATTGCTGTAAAACACTAAGCCTTACCTTGAGTGAACCCTGTTGAATCTCATTTTACAAACAAGTTGTGGTCACTTGAGGTTTTATTTTTAAATCACTCAATCATATTGTTGGTGACTTGCTTTCTTTGCACAACTTTTATTAACTGACCCCCTATGTCTAACACTTCATTATTGAGGCTTATGTAAATCTTCGCTAGGGAAAGCTGCTCCTAGATGAGCACTGAAAATATACTGGCATAATGCCTTTTTGTTTGTTTTTTTTACAATGTTTACAGGCTTGTTTCGTGGCAAATAATTCCTGATCCTTTGCTCTTATTTTTAAGAATCAGAAAAAAACAGAAAATGAAGAGGACTTGGAAATTAGTAAGAAGCTGTCTAACCATTCAAATAATGAAGAAAAGGGTGGATCTGACACTGGTTCCCGTAAGTATTGACATGGAACTCCAGTTAATAACGTCACCTATCACAGACCTTTGCTTAAAGGAGCCGACTGGCTTGTTTTATTGGTTAACAAACACAAAAGAAGTCTCTTTGCTTTCTTATTCCTAGAAATCTTTGAGGAATTGCTGTTGAGGGGGATTAATCTTTAAAAAAAAAAAAAAAAAAAAAAAACGCTCTGCAAGCAAGTATATCCTATTCTTTGGTTGACCTTCCACACAGGGACTGAACAGATGCTACTAAATATTCTACTTTACATGCCACAGCAGAATATAAAGGTGCCTTGGTAGCCTACCAGATATTTTTTATAAGCATAGTTTTGATGAGCCATTTCAGCTCCATCACTTATGCTTGTATATGCTGATTTGTTTTGGAAGTGAATTGCATGCTCAAGTAATTTCTAGGTCACATTCTGTGTTTTTTGGTTTTTTTATGATTTAATCGTAAGACTTTTTGGTGGGGAATTGCACACTTTAAAGACCTTAAAAAAATTAGGTATATTTGCCATTGTTTGACATGGTAGCAGACATCTCTGAAGGCTTTAGGAGGTTTAATACATCTTGGAGATAAAAATGAATCAAGGATAGTTGCGGTGTAGATTTAAGTATCAGCGTAACAAATTAATGATAATGAGGTGGTGCTTTAGCATTCTAAATATATTTGAGTACAAGTTGTATTTTTTTTTTTTTTATTTCCAAATAGCTTTTTGAGCAATTTTTTATTTTTTTATTTTTTTAAATGAAGACCTTATTGGAAATTTTATTGGGGTTGATTCAAAGACAAAGAAAGACTTCTTCATACCTCCAGCATAGTATTATACTTTGTTATTGCTAGTTGCTAGTGTATGGGTCTCATCTCCTCACCATTCATGCAGGAGTATCACACTAGCACTCCAATGTTTTGTTGTGTGTTTAGTGTTTATTGCTACTAAGCATAAACCTTTGCCCTACATACCCACCCACAATTTGATAGTTGTGGGCTTGTTGTGTATTTATTTATTTATAACATATTTTACCAGGAAGTAATACATTGAGAGTTACCTCTTGTATATCTAGCACGCATTGTGCATCCCATTGCAGTGACCATATGAATATATGCATTTATCTTAACATACTTACCTGATTGGTCATTAATATAGATCTCAATTGCACAATCCTATTTTTGTCAGGCATCTCTGCCTTAGTCATTCCCCCCTTTTTTAGTGTTGACTACCCAAGCTTCATTCATTGTAGCTTGGCCCTTTGGGGTATTTTTAACACCCTGTGTTTTATACATTTTGGTATTAATAAAGTGTTTTTAATTATTATCATCATATCACCCATTTCATTTGGATATCCTAGCTCTCACCTGTATTACTTCACACACATCTCATGTGTCCGAGTGCTGTTTTATAGGGTTTCTCACTGATTCAACCGCCCCTCTGGGACGCTGTTCTGTCAGTATTTTTTGCACTACCTCCAGCATAAGTGTTAAAAATAACCATTTAAAAAAAAAACTCTTCGGTGTCCCTTATGACATTTCTTGAACGCCATGAGGATCGACGCGTCTGGGGACCTTATGGCATCTTACAGTTTTGTTTTCTCCACTTCACTGGGGATCACAACCATGTGATTGCTAATCCAAGCGGTCGGAATCCCGGAAGAGGTCACCGGTCTTCTAGCAGCGAAAGAGCGTAGGCATCAAATCCACCTGGCAGCGAACTCTGAAATAAAAACACTTGACACTGGCTACACCCTTTTAAAAATATAGCCTACAACTGTTGAGATTTGCACATATAAACTAGAAGAGCTAAAAAATACTATATTACTTTTTTCTTTTTGGCAACTATCATTTTGTTTTGTGTTTTTGTTCGTCATTTAACAATGGAAGCATCACAGTCAAAGTTGCATTGACCTTCAATACCAATCACTCTGATTTCTACTTTCAACTTGTATAAACCCGTCAAGTTTTTTTTTTTTTTTTTCATACAGTGTTGTATACTGAAGCAGTGAGACAAGAAATAGCTTGTCATGTTCTACTATAAGCAGATGTAAAAGAGACTAGTAGTAAATGTATGTACACTTCAGACCCCAAGCTATTCCCGATTTCATCAGTGATATCGCATCAGTGGCTGTTCCCGACTCCTGTTTAGTTTGCAGTGTACATATCTTTTAATAAGCAAAGATATTCTGCAGTCCTTCTCTATATAATGAGTAGATCGGTTATTTGATTCTATTTTGTTTATACTATTCCATGCAATAATGTAACTCAGTTTTTTTAATAGAAGCATACAGTTTGACTTGTTTCAGTCTGGAGTCATTTTCAACAAAACTAAGATGACCTTTGTGCTAGATAACGGCATTTAATTTGAAGACTGAGTCCAGATCACTGGTAAATACATGGTACTTTCAAGTACACACAACCTAATTCCCCTTTCTGTTAGTTTGCTTTTGATCTGTTTTTTTTTAATGGAAAGGTTAGTGTCGTTATTGTATATAGTCATTTATAGCATTAACCAGGGTAGTTTAATGATTTTGTTTCCTTTACATCATTGCCAAGATCATGAAAGCTACATGGAAGCTGAGGCACCAGATGTATCCCAGTTCCACGCTCAGCAGCCGACGGCACCAGAAGAGGAGGAGGAGGAGGAAATAATGATTGCTCACTCCCATGACGAAGCGAGTTACCGGGAATATGTATCTAGAGGTTGTGAAAACAAGTGCCATTCCCATTTTCATGACACACTTGGCCAGTCTGATGACCTTATTCATCATCACCACGATTACCATCATATCCTGCACCATCATCATCACCAGAACCACCACCCACACAGCCACTCCCAGCGCTATTCCAGGGAAGAACTGAAAGATGCTGGCATTGCCACGTTGGCCTGGATGGTGATCATGGGTGATGGCCTACACAACTTCAGTGATGGGCTAGCAATTGGTAAGTGAAAGTGGAGCATTGTTCTTAAATCTCTAAGGGTTAAGAAGTAAACAAACTGTTAAGGTATCCTTTAGCATTACAGCCAATACATACGTGGGGTCAGATTCACAAAGCTCAGTTGAGTGACTTAACATCACATTAATTTAAGTGCATTGGAGTATAGATGATGTAGATTGTTTGCAGATTCTGGGTAGTTGAATTGGGGTTAAACAAAATTGGGAAAAGCTCTGAATATGTGGCCAGCATAAATGAAGCAATAAGGCACAATTGCCCAAATGAGATGCAAAGTAGAGCTCTATGGGGTGTGTGGAGGAAAAAAGTGGAACAAAACAAGGGGCCTGCAATCATCTGCAGTTGAAGTGTTTTAAATCCCTGATGACGTCATTCTCAGTGGGCAGCTCTGAGATAAGGTAATTACATTCAGCTGACAACCAGAGCAAAATCATTAACAGACGTCCTCTGCATAAATGTAAACAAGAACAGTTGCCATGGAGAGCCCCCGTGATGTGTGGAGATCAGTGTAAGCCTCATGCGCAGTGGTACTCCATGGTGTACTTGTGTGTCAATGCACAGCAGCAGGCAGCAGATCACCAGCAATCACACTGGGACCCAGGAGTCATCCAGAAGGTGGATATAGGTGTACAGCAGTATGCAGCAGGTTACCAGCAGCTGACAATTGCCTTATCTCAGAGCCCGCCCACTGAGGATGACGTCATCAGGGCTTTAAAACACTTCCTGACTGTGCAGATGATTGCAGGCACCCTTCTGAGTGAGGAGCAGGCGCGTTCTGATTATTGTGCAGAGAACCTTGTGGTTTGATTTATTCTACCTACCTCTTATGACTTTTGAATGCCTAGTGCTGCATCCTGTTTTGATTTTGCATTTATCTCACTATGTTTATCTCTGTCTAGTATTGAACACTTAGATTATTGGAGGATATATTTGTCATTACTTATTCACTTAGACTTACCAATTGTGGCTATCAGAATTAGTGGAGGGTTTATTCTTTCTCATTTGGGGCCTATTTGTGGGTTCTGGGATCAGGGAAGTACCCTTTTGTCCCTTTTGGGAAAAGGTTCAGGTTCCCCCTGAGGGGAACGGGCCTGACGAAGGGTTAATCCCCGAAACGTTGCCCCCTGTATACCCACCTTTTTGTTGTTGCGCGCGCCACCCCCCCCCCCCCCCTGTTTTGTTCCACTTTTTTCCTCCACACACACCCCATATATGGTACTACCTTTATGTTATTGTAGTTTTCCATGTGTGGTACCTTACACAATTTAGTATCATCAGCAAAGATGGAGACTTTGCTCTCGATCCCAACCTCAAGGTCATTAATAAACAAGTTAAAAAGCAGGGGTCCCAGTACCGATCCCTAAGGTACTCCACTCACGACTTTAGCCCAACCTGAAAAAGTTCCATTTATGACAACCCTCTGTGGTCTGTCCTTCAACCAGTTTTCACTCCAGGTGCATATATTACTGAGTCCAATTTTCTTTATTTTGTACACCAACCTCTTGTGTGAAACCGTATCTAAAGCCTTTGAAAAATCTAAGTAGACCACATCAACTGCATTATCCTGGTCTAAATTCCTAATACACACAGCTACTCTTGCCAACTCTCCTTTCTCTTCGACAAGGTATTTCAAATGAGTTCATATTTACCCCTTTCACGATTGCAATCATATCTATACGCTGCCACCACCCAAGAAATATCAAATACATTTGCAGAGTCTAAGATCCCTGTTTATTGAAAGAAAACTATGCCCTTGGCACACACATCTGTTGTAGCAAATTGTGTCCGAAAATGTAAGTTACTCTCTACAAAGCGTGCAGCACTTCATCCAGAGCTGAAAGCGTTGCATATTAAGATTGTTTTAATATATATAAAAATACAGTTCTTTAGATTACAGAAAAAGCTTATTACAAGAACATAGTTACAATAAATGCAGAACCGTTTCTTTAAAATAAAAGGATAAAACATTTTCCCCCCAGAGAGGCCACTGCTGTCGGGAAGATGAGAACTCGCATGTCTGATTCCAAAACACACATTGTTGAATTTGAACTCCTTATTAAAAAGTAGGGCTCTATATCCTAACCCCAATTGAGAGCACCATAAGCCCACCCCGGGGGTAAATCGGCTACTTGGTTGACATTTTTGTGTCTGGAGGAAAAAAAACCTTCTAAAAAGACTCATAAAATCTGACTAAATTTATGAAAAACATACAGGACACCTGCAAGCTCATATTGAACCCCCAAAATAACCACAACATATATATAAGCATATGGGTGTCACAGTGGAGTGCTACTGAGCATGGCAATATATATTTAAAACCAGAGACAGAACATGAAACACAGACAGAGCTCAGTGCACATCCAGTGAAACTTATACACGGTACAGTGCCTAAATATACATGTATAGATATCTATTAAATAAAATGGTCTTTTAGTTTAACATTTTGGCCAGGTTGTTGTAAGCCCCTGAGCCACTACACGGCAGACCACATCTCAAGGGTCCCTAACGCTATTATAAATTCTTAATAACCTGTGCATTACCAGGAAGAATGATTTATAATAAATCTGTCAAAATTAGTTGCATAGTTCTAAGTCTGAAGCTTTTATTAACCTGCACATTACCAGGAAAAGCACTCTGTATTAGATTTGTCACAATCATACTGCAAGCAAGAAAGTTCCCCCTGAGAGTGGGAGATGCTATGGAGTGAGCTTTTAACCATTTAAATGTGGGAGGTAGGTACAGTAGGTCAAATGGAGTTCTGTTGAGTTGGAAGACATTTTGTAAAGGATTATTTGATTCTTCATTCGCCAGAAAGTAATTATGCTAACACTTTAAAAAAAAAATTTTTTTATTACAGGAGCTGCATTTACAGAAGGTTTATCAAGTGGGTTAAGCACTTCGGTTGCTGTTTTCTGTCATGAATTGCCACACGAGTTAGGTAAGTAAGGACTGGCAATATATGGGAGATTTGGTATGTACTGGGCTCCTGGTATTTCTTTGCGAAGTGGAGTAACGTTTTTCTTTGTTCCAGCTCATTTAACACTTAAATATAACATCATTCTGTTTTACATTAGTTAGCCAACAGTGACATGAGAAGTTTAGCTGTTTGTGTTTGAAAACTATTTTGCTATATTCAATAAAACACTTTTTAGAGCAAAAATCACAACCTTCCTTCTCAAACTGTATTCTTTAGTATGAAGTGTACATTTCCATGGTGATTTTTTTTGTGTGTGCACTGAAATGAAATAAACCACATGTGTATATTACACTACGGCGACTATGATTTTGAAGAATGCGGGGAGCGCAGGATATCGGTTGGTGCATAAAAAAAAGAGAAAAAACAAAAAATAGTGCAATACTGTTTTAAAGTAGGCAGTAGCTTGTAGAATGTAGTACCAAAAAGATGTGCACTCATATTTTCAAAAAATGAAACCAGCATTATACCCCAGAGGGAACTCCTCCGGTGTAGTGTGAATGTAGTGGCTCTGATGTAGGATATCGAGCGGGAAGACAGGTACTCAGACGTGGGTACAAGAAAACGCAGAAATACAAACTAGTGCAGGGTATAATGCTGATTAATTTTTTGAAAATATGAGTGCACTTTTTGGTACTACAAGCTACTGCCTACTTTACAACAGTATTGCACTATTTTGTGTTTTCTTCTCTTTTAAAATTTTTTTTTTTTTTTATGCACCAACCGGTATCCTCTGCTCCCCGCATGCTTCAAAATCATCACCACTAAGAACCAAAGAGGCAGGTTCATCGTGGGTTGAAGCAGCACGTTATCGGTTACACTATTCATTTGTTTATTGATTTAATATCATATTTGTATTTTATCACTATCTGTCACAATTTGCACTAATTCTTTGTGTTATTTGATGCCATTTGGCATCTCACTCACAACTACCACTAGAGCACCGGGTGATTTTCTGTTCACTCTAGTGACTAGCAATGTTGAAATCATGGAGTCAGATTTGGCAGTTGATCATCTGCTCTGGGCAGGCAATGTACAGTAGTATGGTAATCTGACAAATATTCATGCAGTCTTGTCATTTAGAAAAGTAGCGTGTACAGTAGGAAGGTAGTAAAACCTTTTATTCACTTAATCACCTTTGCAATGCCTTAATGACTCCTGGGACGATCACATGATGTGGAGGTGTGGCAGGTCCGCTTGCGCACTGTTGTTACTGGTTACCTCAGAACTGTGAAGGTTCAAATAATTGTGTGTGTTTTGCAGGTGTAAAAAAAAAAACATCTTTAAAAAAAATGGTCAATGACGTTTGCCTCCTAAGAAACATTTAATCACAGTTAAATTTAGCATTTAACTTTTTTGTGTTATGGGAACAACAATTAGGGTGAAAGTGGTGTAATTCTGGAGAAAAAAAAACTTTGCTCTAAATACATCAGGGAAAACCTTTCTTTTGAATTCAATGGGAATTTTTTATTTTCTGCATATGGTGCCTTTTTGTATTTAATCATATGCCTCTTTAAGCCCAGATTCACTAAAGCGTGCTAAGCTTTAGCACACCTTGCTTCCCATTCAAATAAATGTAACTTATGGTGTGCTAACGCTTAGCAGCCTTTAAATATGGACCTTAATGGTTTTATTCTTTTCTTAGATGGCTATTGCGTTTAAATCTTTTTATTAATGTTGGACAATCATAACCACTTTATTAAAAATATAAAAGTTATAAAAGATTACCGGTTTACTTGTGTATATATATATATACAGCAATGTCCCACAAAGCATTAATATTATTTACTTCTGCTCATCTGCACCTTTGTTGCTATCATTAGTTTAGTTTCCTGTGACTGTAGTTTAATAC
The DNA here is from genome assembly GCF_040206685.1 of Ascaphus truei. Classification (NCBI taxonomy): domain Eukaryota; kingdom Metazoa; phylum Chordata; class Amphibia; order Anura; family Ascaphidae; genus Ascaphus; species Ascaphus truei. The sequence goes on along the minus strand of NC_134484.1, from coordinate 236,066,076 downwards.
AGAATTAGTATTTTCAGGCATTTGTATCCTGGTTTCTTCCTCTCTGTACAAACTGGGTGTCTTAAGTTCTTTCGGTCACTGTGATATTTGCATCTGTAATACTGCCTGGCAGCAAAAGCAGAATTCTATTTTGCAAATTCTTTCCCATTATTGTACAAATCTAAACACTTATGAATGTTTAATGAATAGGCCCCAAAGAGTCTAGTCTTTTTGTCTCCTTTCTAAATGGAAGCAAATGCTTCTGATTTTATATTTACAGATTAGTGAATATTCTTAGTGAAGCTATCTTAATGAAGCGGTACGTGTAATAAGTGAGTTCTGTGTTTTGCATGACCATATGTATTGTTCGAAAATGCATCTAAACAAGGTCAGCCGTTCCCTTTCAAAGATGAGCAAAAAATCCAAGGACACGGGAACAATGATAAAGGCTTCTCGCAGTAACTAAACTTGCACTACCAATGATAGCTCGTGTTTGCATATGCATAAAAATTGGTGCAGATCTACTGTTAGCACATGAATGTTTCATCCAAGATTAGTCCTTATGCTATATCCTTCAGAAAGAATTGGGTGACAGGCTATGCTGTGTATGATCTTTTATTTGATTATATTGTATTTATTTAAAAGATTCTCTAGTATTTATAATTTATATTTTATTTTAGCATGCTAACAATGCTGTTTCTTGCCTGAAGAGATCTGTGGCTTTGCTTAAACACAACTGTTCACACCTTGGGATAGCATTGGTATTCTTTAAACTTTGGGTATTTTAGGTACAAAATAAATGTAAAACCAGTGGTTCTAATCACTAAACCAAATTTTAATTATAAACATGATATAGAAGTGGGCTTTATTTTTATTGGCTTTAAAAGACAGTCGGAGATTAGGGGGTTATAATGCATTGTTAAGAAAATGGTGTAGGAAGGAGGGTTTGTGTTTTTTAGAGCCTTGGCATGCCTTTTCTGAGAGGTGCCATCTTTATTAGGGATGGATTGCACCTCAATGAAGAGGAATCTTCTGTGCTAGGGGAGAGGATGTCAAAAAAGTTGGAGGTTTTAAATGAGGATGGAGGGGGGGAGGGACAAACAGAGATAACAAACTAAATAGAATAGATGGGGATGAGGAAATAGCAAGGGGTCATGGAGGCAGAATGGGGGCAAGAGAGTTTGGCAAGTAGGGAGACAACCATATTAAATACAGATAATACTAGAAAACTTCTAAAGACTAAACCCAATTGGCGTAGGAGCAGATAAGATAATAGTACAGGTTTGAAAAAAAAAAAAAAACTTTAAATGCATGCTTGCTAATGGAAGAAGACTGACAGATAATGGGTGAGCTTGAATTAATAGCTACGATGGAGCAGTATGATATCATAGGCATTACTAAAACATGGTGGGATAAAACTCATGACTGGGCAGTTCATTTATCGGGTAATTCGCTTTTTCGGATGGATCGAGAAAATAGATGAGGAGATGGAGTAGTATGCTTATATGTTAAACCGGAGCTAAAACCTATTATAAGGGACGATGTTTATGAAGGGAATAATGAAAATGTAGAGACCTTGTTGATAGAAATTAGCAGTGGAGGTAAAAGTACAAATAAAATGTTTGTAGGGATATGCTATAAACCAGCGGTGCGCAAACTGGGGGGTGCAGGGTTTACAAAGGCCCCGCGTGCTTCCCGAAGGCACTTAATTTAAGTGCCGGGGAAGAGGTGAAGACCTATGTAAATCTTACTGTGGTTCAGCCGTCATCTGCAGATGCGTCGCCATGGCAATGCGCATCGTCACGTTGCTATGGCAACATGACGCCGGGAACGACAGTAAGGAGGAGGGAGGGGGCGCGCAGAGAGCAGGACAGCCGGCAGGGGGGGCGCAGGGGAAAAAGATTGCGCTCCCCTGCTATAAACCTCCAAATATTTCTGAGATAGAGGAAGCCAAAATACTTTTGCAAATGAAGAAGGCTTAAAACCAGGTCATGTTTGCATTGTGAGTGATTTGAATTATCCAGACATAGACTGTGGCAATAAGATTAGCATTAAAGAAAACAATTTTTTGGGTGCTTAAAAATAATTACATAACCCAAGTAATTGAGGACCCAACCAGGAGAGGGGCAATACTGGATTTGGTAATATCAATCAATGTAAAAGTAATAATAAATATTAAAGTCTGGGACATTTGGGAAACAGTGATCATAACATGGTCTGATTTGAAATAAATTATAAAAAACCATATTGTATGGGTTCAACAAAGACTTTAAACTTTAGAAAGGCAGATTTTATTAAATTAAGGACTAATCTACAAGGAATAAATTGGGATGGTTTTTGCACGGAAAAATGTAGAAGATAAATGGTCAGTCTTTAAAACATTGTTTGAAAAGCACACTCAGTGTGTATACCCTTGGATAATAAATGCCTTTTGTATTTAGCAGGGAAGGCTCAATTGCAATAGTAATGCCGCAGGAGGAAGCCACAGCTTCTATATTAACGAACAATTGGTTAACTGAGGAAGAAGTTGATAGATGGCTTGATAACATTCAAGTAAATAAGACACCTGGCCCGATCGCATACTGTACATCCAAGAGTTCTTAAGGAGTTAAGTTCAGTAATAACCAAACCAATACATTTAATATTCAAGGACTCCCATTTCCACAGACTCAGTACCACAAGATTGTCGTAAAGCAGACACGGTGCCTATATTTAAAAAGGGAGCTAGATCGCAACCGGAGAATTACAGACCTTTAATGCTTGACATCAATAGTGGGGAAGCTACTTGAAGGTTTAGTACAGGATAATATTCAGAAATACCCAATGGTAATTTTTTTTAGTAATAGTCAGTATGGGTTTATGAAAGATAGGTCATGCCAAACTAACCTTATTAGTTTCTTTGAAGAGGTAAGTAGGTATTTAGACCCGGGTAATGCAGTTGATGTGGTCTACTTAGATTTTGCAAAGGCTTTTGATCCAGTTCCACACAAGTTAGTGTTCAAAATTAAGCAAATTGTACTCTAAAAATATTTGCACCTGGACTGAAAACTGGTTGAAGGATAGAGAACAGAGAGTTGTAATAAATGGAACTTTTTCTGGTTAGGCTAAAGTTGTGAGTGGAGTATCCCAAGGATCGGTACTGAGATGCCTGCTTTTTAACTTGTTTATTAAAGCTGCAGTTCAGTCTTTTTTTTTTTTTTTTTACATTTATTTTTTTACTTCAATAGTTTCATGTGTGCAATCTCTAATTAGCTAAAGAACTGTATAGCTGCAGCTGAATTCGTTTTCCATGTATTGATAGGTCGAAATTTGGTGACATATTAAAAGCTGGCATTTGTTTATAATCTGCTTGACTGGCAGTGGAAGCTCATGAATATTCATGAGAATTTATGCACTGACAAGTGCTAGAGGGAGGGCAGGGCTGACAAAGGGGTGTGCCAGACCTTGTGACAGGACATGAAGGGGCAGTGCCTTAGCAAATGGCTGTTAAAATAGAATACAAGAAAATTGGTCTTTCAAAGTTGTTTTTTTAAAAACAGAAAATGCTAAAAGTATTTTTTCTTACTACAGAACTGATTTATTAAAAAAAACAAACATGCAGGATATTGACTGAACTGCAGCTTTAATAGCCTTGAGTTTGGCATCGAGAGCAAAGTCACAATCTTTGCTGATGACACTAAATTGTGTAAGGTAGTAGCATCAGAACAGGATCTAATTTCTCTCCAGAAGGACTTGGATAGACTGGAAACGTGGGCGGGTAAATGGCAGATGAGTTTTAATAAAGATACATGTAAGGTTATTCAAAAATATGCCCCTTTTACAAAGCATTAGTAAGACCACACCTTGAATATGGAGTACAATTTTGGGCACCACTCCATAGAAAATACATTATGAAATTAGAAAAGTGCAGAGAAGAGCCATCAAATTAATAAACAGGATGGATAATCTGATTTATGAGTAGAGGCTAGCTAAATTTGATTTGTTTACATTAGAAAAGAGGCGTTTAAGAGGGGATATGATAACTATATACAAATATATTCGGGGACAATACAAGGAGCTTTCAAAAGAACTATTCATTCCAAGGGCAGTAGAAACAACACTGGATCATCCTTTAAGGTTGGTGGAAAGGAGATTTCACCCGCAACAAAGGAAAGGATTCTTTACAGTAAGGGCAGTTAAAATGTGGTATTCATTACCCATGGAGACTGTGATGGCAGATACAATAGATTTGTTAAAAGAAAATTGGACATCTTTTTAGAAAAGAGAGGTATACAGGGATATATCAAATAAGTAAACATGGGAAGGATGTTGATCCAGGGATTAATCTGATTACCATTATTGGAGTCAGGAAGGAATTTATTTTTCCCCTTATGAGACAGCATTAGATGATATTTCACTGGGTTTTTTGTTTGCCTTTTTCTTGATCAATATACTGTAAATACAAATATAGGATAAATTATGTCGTCCAAATTTAGCATAGGTTGAACATTATGAACATATGTCTTTTTTTCAACCTTATCTACTACCCTATTTTTTTGATTCTATGACGCACCTTTTTTCTGATTTTCACGTCTGAAAATCGGAGGTGCGTCTTAGGTTCGATGTACTAAAAAAAAAAAAAAAAGTATCTACAGTACTAACCCCCTCTTCACTTAACATGTTTCGGGAGAGGTCCGATGTCAGCGGAGGACGAAGCGGGCGGCAGGAGAGGTCCCACGTCTGCAGATGAATGAATATAAGAAGGCGGTGGCAGCGGTGGGAGATCATAATAGCAGGAGAGCTGAGCAGGAGCAGAGCGGCATAGGGGAACGGCTTCTGGTGTTGGTGTGCACCTCCGAAGTCAGACACTGGTCAATTTCCAGTGTTAGTGTGCGCCTCCCAAGCTATTCCCCTATGCCGCTCTGCTGCTGCTGCTGATCAGCTCTCCTGCTATTATGATCTCCTGCCGCCACCGCACGCCCGCTCTGTCTTATCTTCATTCACCTGCAGATTTGGGACATGTCCTGCCGCCGCACTCCCGCCCGCTCTCCATCTTCAACCATCTGCAGACGTGGGACCTCTCCTGACGCCGCCGCCCGCTTCATCCTCCGCTGACATGGGACCTCTCCTAAAACATGGTAAGTGAAAAAAAAGTTATTTTCCTCGATTGTAAGGGCCAAATGGATGGTGTCTTACAATCGAGGAAATACGGTATTTAACTATGTAACTTTCAGAACTTCTGCATCTCCCTTGACAAAGTTGGAAGTATGCCGACGAGCATTAAACTAGAAAATAATCCTGCAAGTTCTTGCATGCTGTCGTATCTGGATTTAATTTATTCATTATCTGCCTCCTCATTTTCCACATATAGCTTCTTTTCATCGTTTTCACTCATTCGTTTTCCCTTTATTTATTGTTTTGTGTGCTTTATTGCTTTGCTTTCATTGCTTTCATTTCATTTGTTATTATGCCCTCATACTTTACAGCAACATTTCTCAATCGTTCTAAAATACCCCCACACCCCAAACAGTTTTTTGTTTTGTGTCGAGTCCCAGTGCACAATGAAAGATGCCCAATGCCCAATTTTTAAATCCCTTTTAAGCCCAATTTTTACTTTTAAATCCTGTTTAAAATTACAAGTATTCCACATAGATTGAGTTGCAATTTTCCTGCAACGAGAACCTTTGCTGACAATCTTTCTGATCCCTCTTCCTGTCTATTGTCGTTTTCTGTCCTCATGCCATTCTGAACCCCCCTTGTAATTTACAGGATCCTGGTGAGAGGTAGCGATGGCAAACACTACTCTGTAACAATGTATTAGACATTTGGTTACAGTTTTAAATGATCTAAACCTAGAGCTGGGATACCAAAGCCATTACCAAAATGCCAAAGGTCCATGAAATCTTGGCGTCCACTCCAATAATAACTTGAAACAAATTTTACCAGAGCTAAAAAAACAAAATGCTAATAAGTCAGACCTAAGACTTCCAAACTGTACGTATGAATTAAAACAATCCGTTTAAAAAAAAAAATTTCATGTGTCATTTGTGTTTGTTTCCAGGAGATTTTGCAGTTCTTCTAAAAGCTGGTATGACCGTTAAGCAGGCTGTGTTGTACAATGCACTGTCTGCCATGCTTGCATATCTGGGGATGATAACTGGCATTCTCATCGGTCATTATGCAGAAAATGTTTCAGTGTGGATCTTTGCACTTACTGCTGGGTTATTCTTGTATGTGGCTCTTGTTGACCTGGTAAGTACATGTTTTTCACTGTTAATCTGTCGAGAAAGGGATGCACTAGAGCAAAATTATAATGGTAGTATTTGTAATAAAGTGAACATATTTTTGCTATTTTTTGTAACCTTTTCCATCTCAGTACATTTTTATCTTGACTACATGAGCTCTTTTCTTATTTGTTTAAAGTTGATGCTAAGATTTTAATCAATATCCAGTGCAAGTGAAATTTCAGCACTGAGCGAAAATAACAGTAAAGAAACATTAGTTTATTTCACAGTAAGTGGGACCCTTCAACTAGCTCAACTAGCTCAAATAGTTCAAGACTATTGCAATGTAATTTTGGAAACATTTAAAAAAAAAAAAAAATGATGTCCATCAGCTTTCACATTGTGTGTAATAAAACTGAGAATATAATCTACACACAATTTCCATTAATCTGAAGACCCTGATTCCTGTTCTGCCACTTCTCCATTTTGTACGTTTTTTCTTTGTGCGAACTTTGCTCAGACTCATGTACCCTAGAATGTCTGGTACTTTTATGTTGCTCCATTGACGCTATCACTACCAGCAGTTGAAGCCATTGCAGCAAGACCAAGGTGTTGACAGGCACTCAATCCTGGTTTTATATTCCCAGTTCCTAGCAGCTAATTCTGAGGGTTAAATGCACTACATTCAATTGAGAATAAAAGATGCAAATACAAGACTTGCAGTTCCTGTCTAACTGGAGATGGTTTTTGTATAACGCAACATTGTGTAATTAACTTATGTTGTGAAATAGTCCTAGAGATGGAAATTTCGTTACTACGAACTGTTGATGAAACAAAAGTAAAACATTAATGTAACCATTTCTAATAAAATGACTTAAAGCTGCATTCCCACCTGGAAACGTAAAAAAATAATAATAATAATATTACCTGGTAGGTTCCCGATGTCCGTGGAGCTTTGTTTCCGGAGCTATTTGTAGATGTTTTGACCCAAACTGTATGCATGGCCTGATGATGCAGGTTTTTTTATTGTCTGCCGGATCGAGCCCTGGCCACAGCAAACATTCTGTTTCCCAATTGGCTGGATGGACCCCCTGCTCCTGAACGGGGCAGTGCCCGGATATTTGAGGACCGCTGTTGAGATCTGGTGAACCTACATCTGTTTAGGCAAGACTAAGAAGGAAAAAAAAATCAGTTTAGTTAGGATTGTTGCTCTGTCGTTCCACTTTTTTTTCTTGCTACTGTAGCAATGGAACAGCTCCCAGCAATTAACAATATAATTTTCATTTTGAACTTCAATCATGTAATTTGAGTCAAAGCCAGAGCAATGTTGGCAGAATTTGTGGTTCAAGCTGTTTCTCTGGCCTGGTCCCCCTAGGCCCCAAATGGACAATGTTGTCAGCACATCTGTGCATGAGTCCAGTTTGCCTATAATCTGTCCTGATTAGATTTAATTGGATAGAATGTGTGTGTATTTTGGATGTCCTGAACCTAAATTGTTTTTGCAGTACTTTACAACTTAATGTGAGAGAGAATGGCTCTTGGCTGGCCATACATACAGTAGCCCTGTGATACCCTTCCCATGCAGCTCTTGTATGGTAGTGTGATGTAATGGAGATGTAGCCAGGACAGAATTAAATATTACCAGTGTGACAATGTGCAATTATTGTATCAGTATTTTGGCCTTTACATAGTGAAACGGTTGTTAAAAGCAATTGCTCATTTTGGGATTTTTCTGTCGCAAAGCAAGCTGCATAAGGGCCGTTCTATACTGTGTGCGTGCGTGCGTGCGTGTGTATTGTGAATAATGTATGAAATAATATTTTTTAAATAAAAAAAAGCTGTAATAAAAATATTTAACTTTGAGACATACACACATACATATATATTACAGCGCCGGTAGCGGCGCGAAATCATTAATTTCTTCATGTTCTCCCTCGTCGGTCCGCTCCAAGCCCCCTGCCGTGCACGGCGCCATTATAGAAAGGCTGACTAACGTCAGCCAACTAAAATTCCGTGCACGCGCACAGCGTAGCGCGCGCCCGGCACTATAGAATGTGTGGGAGATCTCCTGCATAATGTAGGGGGGATTTTTTCTATGTAAATATTAACCTCTTTCAAGCAAAACTTTATTTTTTATAAATGACACTTAATATGAGAAATAGTGCTTTTGCTTTTCTAACTTTTTTTCTGTTTAGCAACTTGCACAGTGGCAGAAACAGACTTGAAAAATGACTGATCCGCGAGAGAGCTAAATGTAGGCCATTAAGACTCCATTTTTATATGCTTGACAACAACATATATTTGCTACTGTATGCCAAATCTTCTAATGACTAGACTAACCCTTATTTTTTTTAAACTTTGGAGCAAAAGGAATTTTGTGCAACTGAACAGATTTTCATTTAAATTACAGTTAGTTTTCGAGGACACTTCGGCAATATCTCCAATATGATCTATGAGATTTCCTGCAGAGTCCCTGTGCTTTAATTACAGTCCAAATTGTTTCATTTATATATAAATTGAAAGCGTACAAATATATTGTATATTATTGAATATTTTAATATACAAGTATAATTTAGATGCCTCATTCACTAAATAGATTTAGGTGTATAGGAAAGCAATTTACTTCAGTGGAACTACTACTTGTTAAACTGCATTGTGTAAAGTATTAGTGATGTGCTTTCCCCCCCCCCCCCCCCCCCTGTGGTATTGCTGACATCTACTTGTATTTTAAGGTTTTTGTTGTAGGTAAAAATGGCTGATAGTGGTTTTAAGCCATAATGATCACATGCATAATACTGTGTTGGTTTTTTTTTTTTTTTTTTTAAGGAGAAACGAAAATTAAGTTTCACATTCAAGCAATTTATTGTCTAGAGAGATTTTGGGAAGGTTGCACTTTTTGAAGACCATATCGAATTGTACGCCCCCTGGGATGTCAATCGCTGCTGAGCAGCAGCCTGCATAACAATTAACTCTGCACCGTTCAGGCAGAAATAAAGCCAGATTTACTGTAAATGCTTTAGATCGGCACTACAATACAAGCACAGCAAAAAGTTATACTGTACTGAAATTGGGCTGCAAAATTGTTTAACTAGTAAAATACAAAAGTACTGTAGATATGCACCATAAGGATTTATCAATGACCTTTAACTTGAGGTAGGTCCTATTGGGTGACCATTAGTCGATAACAAATTTGATCAATCAATTAAATGTATCTGTTTACTGAACGTTATTGGAAGAAGAGAGAGAGAACCTTTTGTTTATATTTTTGCTTATTTCTCTTTGGCTCATCACAGAAATTGTTGGCAATTAGGCAGACCTGGTAATCTGGGTGCTGGTTAAAGAGGGGATACAAGTTGACCTCTAGCAGCCTGCATTGCCCACAACTGGTGTACACTTATTTAAATATTTTTATATGCAACAAGAACACTCCTTAAGCTGCTGCCAAATTGTACTGTATGATATGGTTTAAAAAACTAAAAGTAATGTTAAACAATTGAACCCTTCATCACATTTTATTGTACATAAGCAAACTCATGTCTCATTGTTTCTTTTCCAGGTACCCGAAATGTTGCATAATGATGCAAGTGATCACGGCTGCAGTCGCTGGGGTTATTTTCTGTTACAAAATGCAGGAATTCTATTGGGATTTTTCATCATGTTGGTTATCTCTCTGTTTGAACACAAAATTCTGTTCAGCATTAACCTATAAGTCTTTAGTTTGCCTGGTCAATCTTTATCTTGATGCAGTGAACTAACCTTTGCTTTTTATATTATTACATATTGTAAGTATAATGTAGTGTTTTTATACTTTTGTTTTTTTTGAGATGCAAATGTTCGGATTTCTTGTAGAAATGTTTGAAATATTATTTTAGTAATACTGTACTAAAACCAGCTGCACGTAGCTACTTGACTTCAGCGAAACTGCAGTTGAACTGCAAAAGGTTACGTTGGAAAACGGGATATTCGTGCCAAACTCATGAAGGAAAATGCTATTTTTTTTTTTTTCACATTTCAGAAGTTATTTATTTAATGATGTGTAGTAGCACTTCTTTAACTGATCTGAACAGATAAAGGAGCTATGTTGTTAACATCACAAGCTAAATAGTATTTACTTTGTTCACGAACACTTACATTTTTCTCCCTTTGTCCCTTACTTGTATGTCACAAGTTGCTGCTTGCCCATTTTTATAGTTCCTAAATTCAGCAGCACAAAAACAAAACCTTGATTTGGAGGGGCTCTGCATACTCATTTTATGAGACTGTCATGATCACAAAAGTGTTTTGTCAGAAGTGGAAAGATTGCTGCAACACAAATGTAGAGAAACCTTGTTGATGCTCATGTGCCCGGTAGTAGGATAAACGCAACTGTTCTATTATACATGTTTAATGTTACAATGAAATCTGGTACAGCATAACAATTGCCTAAACTTCTATGTATTGAATACATCAGCTCAGTCTGCAAGTCGTCTTAATATGCAAATCTCCCCTTTGAGCACATGGAATACATTAGTACTTATTTTCACACTTTATAAAAACAAAATAATAATTAACTACTGCATGTCTGTGATAAACTACCTTTTGGTTGGTATCCCATCAACAGTATTTTGAGTTAATCCATCAGGGGTAATCAGAGTATAATACTCAGATACTGGTTCAAGTTTAATTGATATATAAGCATATCGTATTCTTACAAAGTAAAATGCACCCTATTTCATTTTCAAAGTATCTGTGGAGACAACAGGAACAATGGCAACGGGTCCTGTAGCATTTGAATTGTTAACTGCCTTCTGCCACTTGTTGTTAGATCAACACACTAATACAAAATTGCCCTTGACCTTTTGGCTTTGTAAGAACAAAAAATAAACATTTTAATATTTTTGAAATGTCTCTGAACTGTGATCTCCATGTCAGATCCTTACAGCTGCAGGGTAGCTGCCTCTTATGTATAGAAATAGATACATGAAAATGATATTGTTTGCATTTACATGACTGTGTACAAGTGTTATTCACATTTGGGTATAGATTTCTGAAAAACATATATAATTCCATAGCCAGTTACATACAGATGCTGGGATTCGTATGCAAATGAAAATCATTTGTAGAGATTGCGGTACATTTCCTTTTTCTTTGTGTTCTGGAAAAATCAGTATACTGTAGATCAGGTTTATTTAGCAGGCGTTTGGAGCTCTCCTAGAACATACCTGAAGCCTCATGTTTTAATGTACACCACAGACACTTTTAATATCCAGGGTTGAGTAATATCCGTGCTCCTACAATATGTCTTGAAATTAACCTTATGTATGGCCAATGACAAATCTGCATTGTACAACTGGTGTTGTAGTTGGATGACTCAACTAAGCACTGAGGGAAAATATATATATATATATATATATATATATATATATATATATATATATATATATATATATTCTGTTCCCTATGTACTTTGTAAATTCCACATCTTTCCTTATTTTATCAAAATTTGAAACATCAAAAAGTTTGAAGTGTGGCAAACTCAAAAGAAAGTGGTTTTACTTTATTGTGCCAATAAAAAAGGTAACTGTCCCCTTTTGTGGTCTGGTTCATAGCAAGACAAGATTTTCAGATTTGGCAGTGGAATGTAGGAACCCAAACTAAAAACGGCTATCACTGGTTATCTGTAGTTAGGCAGATGCTTGAGAAATGTTGTATTCTAAATCTCATATTTAATTTACAAACCCAAACTGGGTTTTGTGTTTACCAAAATTGAAGATGAATTATTTACATGTTGTGTAATACTTCATTGTCAGAGGTCATACATGTATGTATCAATATATATTTATTTTGTGTTTACAAAACATCATCAAATGCGGTTTTCTACATTAAATTACATTATCTGCAATGTACAATAGACTGTGTTGTCTGTTTTGATGGTGAGAATATGGTATAGATGTACCATGTTGCTTATGGTTTGTGGTTTCACATTGAGACCTTAAATAGAACTGCGGTTTTATTACAAAGAAATTATGAAATGGTACTCCATTTAGAATGTTTGAAAGCTAAAAGACCATATTTTTATTAAAAAATGAATAAACATTTGGGTATAGTTTTCTCTATATAAAAGAAGCACATGAAGCAGTCACTGGTTGATAGACTTACTCAAATAGGTACTGTATGGTTTGTAGAACATTGGATCTGTGTATTGCAAATATTCCCCTTTCCATTGGAAAAATAAAATATTACTTTGTTAACTTGTAACAACATATTTCCACTGTCCTCAGTTAACGTAGTCTCACTTAGTGATATTTGATTCTTTTACGTCTTTGTATCATGTAAGCAATCACGTCTTTGGTCCTTTTTCTATGAGACGAGACGTCTTCTAAATGTAAAGACCTCTTACCTTACTATGTATGAGGTGCCCATAAGAGTTCAGCATAACAGATCATCTGTACATATACATTTTAAGAGCATACTTTTCATATTTATATAGTCAGAAAAAAATAGAAATGCTTTAATGTTGTAAAAAAACTTTTTTTCCGCCTGTCTGTACAGAATAAATAGAGCATAGCTCTGTATCCGAGCTCAGAAGTGAGCATACAGCATCATAAAGCATATCATATAGCCAAATATAACATCAAGTCCACATTGATAACGGGTATCTTGCAAGTAAAGTCTTGCTTGCAAATCTAGTCATATGCTTTGATTAGGGGGAGGAACTGTCAGGTGGGCTGACCTAGCTTAAAGACTTCGTGTATAAGGTCACTCCCCTGGGGCAAGACTAGGTGGGCTGCAGAGTACTTGAGATAAACAATCAAACATCTGAGAGTACTCGCACTTGTCAGTGTAATCCTGTGGTCTGCACTGTAGATTCTGAGAAACAGTGTCCTGGGAGGAGACGTGCAGGCAGTGCACAGCTTTTGGAACCGAGGAAAAAGAAAACGACGGTGGCTGGATCAAGATTTCAGTAAAAATAAATTCCTTTTATTGGGTCTTCCAAACAACTTGCTCGCATAGTACTGTGAGAGTTAGCTGAAGACATTGTTTCTTGGATAGATTCACCTTCCATATATTTATTAAACAGGGCCATTAGTTGTGGGGCGATTATCTTGGAGCATTTTTGAAGTGAAACTTCTTTGCTGGCACCTACCAAAATTTTGCTTGCAAGAAATCGTCTTGATGGTGACAGAAGAAAGTACCGTAATGGGAGTGACGTCACTGTTGACAGAAGAGGCTGTCGGCGACGCCAGTGTTGGCAGCTCGGTGCGCATGCGCAGAGGTCACTGGTGCAGTAGCCGCCAGCGTCGCACACTTCAGTAGCCGCCGGTGCCATGTGCAGAAGCAACACACACACACAGAGACACACACGAGGAATTCGGTTACTATTAATAAAGAAGTGCAAGAATAGCTAAAACGGGATGTAGGCCACGCATGCGCGTTCTAAGTCAAACTTCTTTGCGTGTTGTCACTGAAATTGTGTTTTGATATTTTATTAAAAACATCACCATCACAAATACAAAATGCGCGTGCTCAGCGCACACTTTTTTATATAGTATTGTAACAGGGACTTATCACTGAGAAACTGCCTCTAAATCCAGCAGTGTGCTGGTTAATTGCACAGGCAATCAACCAGACTCCACCTGGCTGATTAGGACTGTTAGAAAAAGCCTGGTCTGAGTAACCGGAAAGAGATTCCTTAGCTCGTAAGGGAGCTGACAGAAGGAAAAAGAGGGCTGTGTCCTGAGAGAAAGACACAAGGGGACCAGACCTCGATGCCTGCACCCTTCAGCAGACACCTACCTGGACACCACTGACCTTAAGGGCCACCTGTGTTAAGGTCCTGCTGAGACTGGATAAGGGGCTTTCCCGCCACCCCCCATATTACCATATGTTACCTCAAACTTATTACCATATGTTTTGTCAATTTGATGTAGCATTGGGCACCCATGTCTTTTGTTGTATACATTTGCCACGCCTAGTAGCACTGATTTTGGCATAAATATATATTCATGATGTGGTGGGTGTAGGAGTTTGAGCTAACTAGGAATGTGTGTGTTAATCAATTTCTGACTGGTAACAGTTAAATGGAGGTAGGTGGCACCTCCCCCCAGAGCTCACCCCTCCCCACCTTTTTGACTTGGGAGGTTCTGGCATTTGCTGAAGGAACAAGACTCATTGCAGTTGCTTCCCCTCATACAGAGGTAAAAGGAAGGGTTCACAGTTTTAGTATTAGGACCTGCATTATTGGTTATACCTTGACGTTTTGGTATACAGTCAATTCACAGACATTTCATGGACAGATAAGAGTTGGAAAATTGGGTACAGGGGTTAAAGGGCTTGTGAGTTTTAGATTGAAATAGAGCAGCTTTAACATCAGCGAATGGCAGCCAACGGCTCACCCTTTGGCTGTGCCAAAGGCTGTCCGCCTTTGGGGCAATGCAGATGTACACTGGGGTTGTTGAGATTCAATGTAGCTGTGAACAAACAATTCTTTGTGTCCTCTTGGCTCATTAACATTCCAGTGGGTGGGGTTGACGTTCCACAAAGTACAAGCAAGTGTTAACCCTTAGCACGCTGGTCCTGTGCAGAGGGGAGAAGCTCTTGGGGAGCCCTATCAGGCTGTCCGCCTTTGGGGCAACGCAGATGTACATATTGTCCAGAAGTATATATTGGGGAAAACCATCAGGTCCCACAGATTTTATTTTTTTCAGTTCTTTTATTGCTGAAGCTATTTCTTCTCACGAGATTCTTTGGATAAGATTAATTGTTCTGGTTTTAATTCAGTGAGATATGTGTAAAAATTTCCTGAACTCTTCCACTATCTTGGTCGGATCATATAACAAGGCCCCACCATTAAGGTTAATAGCCTGGACACTCCCCAGGCTCCCTTAGTTTTCTGGCTAACATGGTGTGGGGCTTGTTCCCTCATAGAACTTTTGAGACGTCCATCTCATGGCTTGTTCCGTTTTGATCGCCAGACAGGTTTAACTCCCCCGTTAGTATGGATTATCTTGGCGATAAGCTCAGCTGATTGGACAGTTTTGTGGCTCTGTTCTAGTTTAGTTAACTCCTTTGTTAGCTCTTCCATTTTATTTTTTTTCCTGTTTTTTTCCCCTTGTGAGAGGTTACTCATTAATGAGCCTCTTATGATGGCTTTGTGGGCCTCCCAAGCTACAGAAGAGGGTACTCCTTGGGAAGAGTTTGTCGCAAAAAAAAAAAAATCCCTCTTCCTCTAGAGGTATCAGCACTTTACAGATTCATAGGAGAGACGTATTTACCCTCCATTGGCCAGCCACCCTGGGATCAGCCAAGTATATGATTGTGATATCTATTAATGCATGATCTGACCAAGTAATACATTGAATATTTGCCCAGGGAGTTTTTCCCCACCAACCTAGCATCAATCAGAATCATATCAATCCTAGAATATGATTTGTGGGGGGCTGAATAAAATGTGTAGTCCCGATTGTTTGTCTGCAAAGACCTCCAGATGTCTACTATTTGGATTTATTTTAGTAAACTAGACAAAACATTCCATTCCCTACTATTTGACCGATGTATCTCACCCTTGGGTCCTCCACATATGTCTAGTTTTGGGGTAAGTCCCAAGTTGAAATCATCTGCCACAATCAGGAGGCCCCTTTTAAATTCTTGGATTAAATCCTAGTACTTCTTCAAAATAGGGAAACCTAGCTGAATTGGGGGCATAGATGTTCACCAGTGTGACCTGTGTCCCACCAAACTGACAAAGCAGGAGAATGAATCGCCATTCTTTGTCCATTTTAGTATGCTCTAGCTGAAATGGAGTGTTATTGAAGGCTATGGCCACCTCTTTCTTTTTGACTATTACAGATTAATCGAATACCTGGGAAAATTGTCTGTGCAGGAAAGTGAGTTGATGATGTTTCGAAAAGTTAGTTTCTTGTAAAAAGATGGCATCCGCGGACTCCCTCTTATAATTGGAAACCACCATCCGGTGTTTAGCCTGGCTTTTAAGACCTTTAATGTTGTGTGAGATGATTTTATGGACTGCCATTGTATTGATAGTTGATAACAACATTCCCTTTTATCTTAAAGTCAAGTATTGTTTGTATTTGTGGAACTTGAATGTTCTTGGAAGAACCATATGTGCACATTTGACCTTTTCTGCTACAGAAGTTTGGAGAAAACATGGGAACGGGATTATGAGTCAAGCACACCAAAAAATGAAAAAAAATTAAAAGATAGCAAAAAAGTTAATTTAATGACTTCAAAAAGTCACGGTAGCACCCAACGTTTCGGTGCCAACATGCACCATCAGGAATAAAGGGAAGGGGATAAACAACAATAACAATACAAAAATACATACCAAAGAAAAAAATCTGGGCCATTTAGGCGGCACCAATAGAAAGGATGTGAGATGGATGCGGGGCACACAGATTTGAAAATAAATGAATTTATTAAGCTAACAAGCTGTGTTAGCTTAATAAATTTATTTGTTATTTTCAAATACGTGTGCCCTATCTTCCATCTCACATCTTGCACTATAGGATTAAATGCAGCCTTTCGTTCATTGACTGGAGCACCGGTAATTGTCTCAAACCCCTCTTTTTGCTCTATTTGGTGTGCAGCGCTTATCCATTTTCGCACAAATAGAAAGGATCAATGTCTGACCTACTTTTCGACATGTCTAACAATTAACCAGGCACAAGATGCGTGGTGCTAAGCCCATAGGCACCAAGCAGCAGCCCCATGGAACCTCGTCTTAAACTTTTGGCAATAATTTTAAATGTTGTTATTAATGCTTAAAGAATTGATGATCCAGGGCACAATGTGGATTTTCAAAAAAGATTTAATTATCAAAATAGCACCAAATACGACGTTTCGTCCTTCTCAGAGGACTTTTTCAAGTGACTGGTGCCTCACTTGGATCTTTGATTCTGACTTGGGTTCCCTCTTTGAGCACCATGAGGCGGAACGGATATCCCCACCGATATTGATTCCAGCGTTACCAAGGATCTCTGTGATTCTCTTTAAGTTTCTCCTTTTTTGCAGCGTAATCGCTGCCAGATCTGGGAACAGCTGATGTTTTATTGATTCAAATTCATTAGACTTGCGGTTTCTGGCCTCAGTCATGATTGATGCTTTGATCTATTGTAGTGGAGGCAGTGGTGGAATTCAGAAATTTTAGCAACCGGTTCTCACCTCAGAGAACCTGAACAGAACTAGGGGACCCAAACCCGGGTCACCAGAACCTAACTCGGCCCAAGCCATGTTGTTTATAAATTACCTGACTGTTGCGTCATTTTTTCTAAATTTCACTCCAAGTATTCACCCCTCCTCATCCTGTCTCCCCTTTCCTATCACCCTCCTCCTCTCTCACCCGCTCTCCCTTCATCCTCTCACCCCCTTCCTTCATCCTAAAACCCCCCTTCATCCTAAAAAAAACCTCCCTCACTTCATCCTCTTTCACCCCCTTCCTCCATCCTCTCACCCCCTCATCCTCTCTCACCCTCTCCCTCCCTTCAAACTCTCACCCCCTCCCTTCATCCTCTCACCCCCTCCCTCCCTTCATCCTCTCACCCCCCTCCCTCCCGTCATCCTCTCACCCCCTCCCTTCATCCTCACCCCCCTCCCTCCCTTCATTCTCTCACCCCCCTCCCTTCATCCTCTCACCCCCTCCCTTCATCCTCTGCCACCCCCTCCCTCCCTTCATCCTCTCATCCCCCCTTCCTCTATCCTCGGGTATCACTGTGTGTGTGTGTCACTTGTTAGCTGTCAGAGAGTGTGTGTGTGTGTGTGTGTGTGTGTGTGTGTGTGTGTGTGTGTCACTTTGAAATGGTCTGTGTGTTTGTGTGTCACTGGGGAACCTGTGTGTGTGTATATATGTGTGTGTGTGTATTATATAATATTAAAAAAATTAAAAAAAGACGTGAGAATAAATTATTTATTAACATTGTGCAACTTTGATAAATATATTCACATACATCACACACATACAGACACACACACACACATACATACATACACAGACACACACACATATACACATACACACCTCTGTGCTGCCTCGCTGTGCTGGTCTGGTGGCTCTGCTTCTGCTATCTCAGAACACCGACACAGTAGGAAAAAAAAGGGTGCAGCCCCATTGGATGGGAGCGGTCACGTGACCGCTCCTCCGCTCCCCCAAGCGGCAAAATTTCAAACTCTCCTGTCTCTTCTGATTTTCTCAGCCTCCGCACGCATCAGCACGCATGCGGAGGGAGAAACTATAGCCGCGCTGATTACAGATGCAGGGGCTTTGTGCATCTGTTCAGCGCGGCTCAGCCCGCCTCAGCGACGCTGATTTTATTCTGTCCTAGGCCTCACCCCCTTCCCTTCATCCTCTTGCACCCCCTCCTCCCTCCCTTCATCCTGTCACCCCACATCCCTTCATTCTCTCATCCCCCTCCCTGTCATTCTCCCCACCACTGGACAGCCAGAGACACACACACACACCCCCCAGAACAAATACACACAGGACACACAGGGCAGAGGCTGGACACAAGACATACAGGCAGGACACAGCCTCACCTCTCTGCTGCATGCTTTTCCTCCACTCCTTGGCCCCACTCCCAGACTCCTGCCACCTCCTCCTGATTGGCTGCTGCTGTGTAATGCAGTCAATCAGGATGGATCAAGCTGCCCAGCCCCCTAGCAGAAACCCTGCTCTCTCTCTTCTCGCACTGATTCGGCGAACATGGGAAATTCTAGGTACAGGTTCACACGAACCGGT
This sequence comes from Ascaphus truei, assembly GCF_040206685.1. Taxonomy (NCBI): domain Eukaryota; kingdom Metazoa; phylum Chordata; class Amphibia; order Anura; family Ascaphidae; genus Ascaphus; species Ascaphus truei. The sequence continues at coordinate 236,047,164 of NC_134484.1, read as the reverse complement.
GCGAAACGGCTGAATCCCACCACTGTGTGGAGGCACAGGATTATATCTCTCGGTCTACCCTGGTTAGGTGTCCTTGGCCTCAGGGCTCTATCCATTAGCAGTTGAGACTCAGTCAGGTCTGGGCATAACATGGTAAACAGCCGCTTCAGGAAATTCACGAGGTCATCCACCTCCTCATTTATGTCCCGCACTCTAATATTGTTCCTACGGGAATGGTTGTCCTGATCCTCCTGAAACTCTGGTCCGATATCTGATCTTTCATGGCAGCCATGTCATGCACCATCGAGTCTTGAGCTTCTCCTATCTCAGTGACTTGTCTCCAGGTCAGTTGTTCACACTTCAATGTGGGCCTGATCGCCGTGCAGTTCTTTTACTGTTTTTTATGTATTTGTAGCTGGAAAGCAGAGTTTAATTTCATGTATAGATCGTCTATATCTTGTTTTGTGGAGTTAGAGGGACAGGGGCCTTCCTCGGTTTCTGATTCCCACTCGCCATCTGTCAGGACACTATCTTGAAGCAACCTAGTAGTCCCAGGCTGCCGTCTGAAAAAAGTCTGATGCGTTTAAACATTTTTGCAGGCAGAAGGTTAGCCAGTTTATCGCTGAATAGTGCCGTTAAGGGCGACTCTGGAGCGGAGCTACAAACTCAGGCATCCATCTTGCTCCTCGTCGCATATGCGCCCCCTTGAAAGGTGTTTTTAAGGCTCAATAAATGCAATTTATTTTTCAACTCCATTATAATCTAGCACTCATACTCTTCCAACAATAACCTGGGAGTCAATCAGGACCATCATTGGTTATAATTACTTCCTATATTGCAGCCAGCTTTCTGTAGCGAGGGGGAGTAGAAGAGCACACAGAGCCCCTAATAGTGTAAAACATTTTAATAAAAAAACGGCAATTAGAGTAGCAACAAGATGTGCAATTACCATTAAAATAATCTGCTGCCCGTCTCCTGATCAGCACAGCGTCCCACTCCACGAGGTCTATTTCCTGCAGTTGGAGATGTCTGTTTCATCTGCATCTGCTGTCCTTGTGACGTTTTAATAACCTTGCCTCTAGAATCCTGAAGGGTAGGCATACAATCTGCTTCACTAGGCAGCCGGATAGTTGCTTTAGTCTTGGGCGTTTCGCAAGTCTGGTTCTTGCTTCTTCAGGAGAATATGTCATGGGGCCCATAGAGGGTGAAATGTTGTGATGGACCAGGAAGCATGGATACAGACTGTTTGATCTCGAAATGCTGCAATATTTATTAAATATTATCTTTCTATATCTGTTTTAAAGACATTTTTAATGTTTCTAATGTAGGAAGCATTTCCAAAGTTACAGCCCCCTTCCCCTTCTGATCGGGCTCAAGAGCCAGAGCCCGCCCTCTCTCTAGCAGTGCACCAATTATATCTACTAACTGCCCAGTCAATCATATTCCAGGAACTACATTGCCCAAAATGCTGTGCAAGAACTGAATTAAATAGCCCAGAGCAAGCGATTGATTACAGGAGAACAGATCAATCTGCAGCTTAGGCCTTGGCCAGGCAGGGAATGGGCGCGCTGGCGCTTGTGCGCTGCGCCCTGCTCTGCCACGTGATTCGTGGCTAGCTAGGCGTGCGCTCGCCTTGGGGCGCGGCCATGACATCACGGAGCTGGATTGCCCTCATTGGGCGAACCGCTCACATGACACGCTTGAGCAGCAAAATCAAATTTGCTTGCTCTAAGCGCTGAGCGGGTGCAGGCGCTCGCTCACGCTGGCCACACACATTGCCTCAATGTGTTTCATCGCGGCCAGCGTGAGCCCGCCCGCTCAGCGCCACCCTGGACGAGGCCTTAGCTATTCACTTGTCAGTGTGCAGATGGTATTGATGCACATATTGAATGGGAAAAAAATATATATATTTTTTTAAAAACGGCAGCTTGAACTGCAGCTTTAATACAATTTGTCCTTTATCACTCCCAGTTATTATTCTATATTAAACACATATGTAATATACAAGTTGTGTGCCTATTTTTTAAATTCACTTTTTTCCATTTTTATACTGTTCTCCAACATTTCCCCCCCCCCCATTTTATTCTCCCCCTCACTTGTTTTTACTTCACTACTAAACATCAATACTTATAACATGGGAAAGCCAACTATATAACTGTCTACATGCTTATATATCCAATGTATATGATCTGTGATTCCATTTTTCTATTTCATATGAAATATAAGTACTGTATTTTGATTCCTCTGACATATGGTTGGTCAGACAGTGATCACACATTATGTCTACGTCACAAATACATTCAAGGGTTAAATAATTTGTGAACCTATTAATAGCCCCCTCAATGGGCTTCATTAAATAGTCTCCTGAGGAAGCAAGAATCAGCCTTGTGAAACGCGCTGAGCCTAAAGCCTGAGACAAAAGCAGCTTTCCTGCTGTCTACCTTTTGGGATTTTGGAAACAATGTCACCAGGACAGCAGACCCTGGTGAAGCTGACATCTCATAGGAAATGGACAGCGTGACGCTGTGCGTATCAGGAGACCGGCAGATGCCTTTGGACCATACCTCTTGGGTAACCCACAGACTTCTTTGTATATGTTTATTTTATTTTTTTAATGGTAATTAGACATCTTGTTGCTACTCTAGTTGCCACCAATTATTATGAAAAGGTTTTACACTATTTGGGGCTCTCTGTGTGCTCTTCTACTCGCTCTCTACAGAAACCTCTTGGATCGCAGGAGGCCTGGAACGCCTCTCAGAAGAAGCATCTACCACTACAGTGGACTTTATAACCCACAATGGACTGACATCAGAGGCTACAGGAACTACTCCCTGCTTGTTCATATTTTATTATTGCAAATAATTTCACACAAGTGATTGAATGGTCGGGACTTCTGCTGGTAAGGCCGGCCCCGCTGCCTCAGTCAGCGCGCCTGCACTGCATACAGGCGGCGCGTTGAGAGACAATTGACCGCTACCTGCGGTCCGTAGGGAGGGGGAGGGGGGGCGTGGTTTGAGCGGAGGGCTGCAGCGGGGGTCTCCCGGGCTGCAAGAGGGTGCAGCGAGCCCCCACATATGCCCTCTGCTGCTCGCTCTCCGTGCTGCTCCCCCCCATCCCGGTCGGTTAGTTCGTCCCCCCCGATCGTCCATCCCCGGTCGGTCCGTCCCCCACACACAACACATACACACACAGACTCCCCCCCCCCACACCTTTTGGAAGTGGGGAAGCTGACACTCCAGCCCCTGGTGCTGATAGGCTCACCAGCGCACCACGTGATGCGTCACTGCTCGGGATCGCAATCCTCTTGCATCCCCTGGCGGCTGACGTGTCACAGCACGTAGTGAGCCTCGGAAGGAGGCAGCGGGGACAGACAAGCATGAGGTAAGGGGCTGGTGGCCCATGCGCGCGGCCGTCCGCAGCGGGTCCTCAGCCTATGGGAGTGTTGATGCTGCACCGGATGTCAATCCCTATTTGAGCAGTGCATATTGCTGCCTTAACATGGGGGTTATATACATATATATATATATATATACAATATATAATACAATTAGAAAACAAAAGTATCCGTTCACATGACCATCCCATATCTGGGTGATTTGGATCTAACTATTCAAGGCATGTAATAAATAGAATGACTATCATCACAGACGAGTGAAATTCATGTTTTACTATAGGTTACCATTTTTTAAATTATTTTTACATTTATATCAGGATTAATACATCAACCTACTTTTGAGTTTTAAAACTAAAAGTGATTGTAACAAAGTGAAAAAGTAATTTGTTTGTAAAATGGGGCTAAGCATTATTTAGATAAAAATAAATAAAAGTATGGGTTGAGTTACAGTAGCGACAACGAACTGAGATTTTTAATTGTAAAGAAAAACATTCGTAAGTGATCAGTACTTAAGGTCTCAAAAGTAACAAGTTTAATAAGCATGAAGTGAGTTTTTAATGACCTAAGTAAAGATGAGAAAAGTGTCTCAAGGCTGCAATTAAGCAAACAGGCATTTATTACATCAGGAGATGAATTTAATACACTGCACAATGAGCCAAATATTATTAAATCCAGTCATGAAAAAATGTCTCTACCTCTGACTAGAACTCTCAGAGATATGGCTCCAATTTGTATCGCAATATCAGGTTCTCCGTGTTAAAAATAAGCGAGCTTGTTTTCTGCTCCATTAAATGTATTTAATTGCTGACCTACAGCCTTGAGACGCTCTGGGCATCTTCATCTACTGTAACCCTCATCTTCCACAGACTACTTTCTTTGTTCAGTATGCATGTTAAGATGCAGCCAGACTTCTTTTGCCTGTGCCCGGGGATTAATGCGGTGCAGTGTCTGACAGAGGAGAATGGAACCCCCTTCCCTGCAGCTTTTTCCTTCCCGGAGCCATAGCATTTTTTATTTATTTTTGCTGTTCTGCAGGAGGGAAGTCTAACTATATATATATATATATAGACTTGCCTCCTGCAGTGTGTGTGTGTAAGTGGGAGAGTGTGTATGCGTGCGGGTGTGTGTGTGTGTGTGTATATATATATGTATATATACACACACTTAAGTGGGAGTGTGTGTGAGTAAGTGGGAGAGTGTGTGTGTAAGTGGGAGTGTGTAAGTGGGAGTGTGTGTGTGTGTGTAAGTGGGAGTGTGTGTGTGTGTGTGGGAGTGTGTGTAAGTAGGACTGTGTGTATATATATATATATATATATATATATATATATATACACACACACACACACAGTCCTACTTACACACACTCCCACACACACACACACACACTCCCACTTACACACACACACACACACACACACACTCCCACTTACACACTCCCACTTACACACACACTCTCCCACTTACTCACACACACTCCCACTTAAACACACACTCTCCCACTTTTTAATGTTGAGCTTTAGCTTGCGATAAGGACCAATCAAAATGAATCAATTTTGGGCTTGCTATAAACAAATAAGTAATTGCTTTCATTAATTGCATTTAGTCTACTATATATTTTGAAAAGTCGTTTGTTTGTTATGCATTTGAACACAGCCTAAGTCAGTGTTTTTTTTTGGTTAGGGAACCCCAGAATTCGATTTTGAAATTCTGGGGAACCCCAACCCTTGCCCTGTCTATTGTCTCCACCCCCCCCCCCGTTGCCCTGTCTCTGCCCCGTCTCTCTCCCCCCTCACACTGCCCCTGTCTCTCTCCCCCCCTCCTGTCACCCCTGTCTCCCTCCCCCTCCTCCTTACACTCCTTTTCCCCCTCACTCTCCCCCTTGCACGCATGCACACACTCTCCCTCTTACACACATACACACACATTACACTCTCCCACTTACACACACACATGCCCACTTACACACACACAGACACACACACTCTCCCACTTACACACACGCTCTCCCACTTACACACACGCTCTCCCACTTACACACACGCTCTCCCACTTACACACACACTCTCCCACTTACACAAACACACTCCCACTTACACACACACACTCCCACTTACACACACACACTCTCCCACTTACATAGACGCACACACACACTCCCACACACATACACTCCCACTTACTCAGACACTCTTCCACTTGTTCAGGAGTGAAGCACTTGGAATGTGTTCCCCCTCCCCTCCCGCTCTCCCTCCCTGCGAGAGTGCACGCTGACCAGAGCAGGCAGATAGAAGAATAGCAGTGAGCTGCCGGCTGCTGCTGCTTATCTCAGGAGCCGCCGGGTCACTGCTGTTTGTGGTGCCACCATGCGCCGATCCGGGGACAGCTTGGAGAATTGTCCCGGCTCTCGCCCTCGGGTGGCTGCGGAACCCCCGTTGAAAACCACTGTCTTAAGTGATCGTAAACAAATTTTGCATGATGGTTCTTGAGATCAATGAGTATGTTTTTGTCTGTTTGGATACAATTCACAAATTGCTGATGACCTCCATGCTGCCAAAGACAGAGGTCATTACACTCTACTCATATTATTCGACCTCTCTGCCACATTTGACACCGTGGACCACCCCCTTCTCCTTCACATTCTCCATACTCTTGGTATTCGGAACACAGCTCTATCCTGGATCTCCTCTTACCTCTCCCATCGTACTTTCAGTGTCTCTTTTGCTAACACCTCCTCCTCTTCTATCGATCTCTCTGTGGGGGTATCCCAGGGCTCTGTCCTGGGACCCCTTCTCTTTTCTCTTTACACACTCTCTAGGTGACCTAATCACATCTTTTGGGTTCAAATATCACCTCTATGCTGACGACACACTAATTTACCTTTCAACCCCTGACCTTACACCTGCTATACAGACCAAAGTTTCTGAATGTCTCTCTGGAATATCATCCTGGATGGCCATCCGCCGACTGAAACTTAACATGGCAAAAACAGAGCTCCTTCTACTTCCTCCCAAACCTGGCCCTACTACCTCCTTCCACATTAGTGTTGGCAGTACCATCATTCACCCAGTAGCCCAAGCACGCTGCCTAGGGGTCACACTCGACTCCTCTCACATTCGCAACTCACATTCAAAACATATCTAAAACCTGACGCTTTTTCGTCCAAAATATAACAAATATATGCCCTTTCCTCTATTGCTCGACTGCTAAAACTCTGACTCAGGCCCTCATTTTCTCCCGCCTCGATTGCTGTAACCTCCTGCTGTCTGGCCTTCCTGCCTGTCACCTGTCTCCCCTACAATCTATCCTAAACGCTGCTGCCAGAATCACTCTACTATTTGCAAAATCTGTCTCAGCGTCTCCCCTGCTGAAATCACTCTCCTGGCTTCCTATCAAATCACGCATCCCGCACTCGATTCTCCTCCTCACTTTTAAAGCTTTACACTCTTCTGTTCCTACTTATATCTGAGCCCTAATTTCTCGCTATTCACCATCCAGACTCTTGCGTTCTGCTCAAGGCTGTCTTCTTTCTACCCCCTTTGTATCTAAAGCCCTCTCCCGCCTTAAACCTTTCTCACTTTCTGCCCAGCACCTCTGGAATGCCCTTCCCCTCAATACCCGACTAGCACCCTCTCTAACAACCTTTAAGACCCACCTTAAGACACACTTGCTTAAAGAAGCATATGAGTAACACTGTGGCTAATACTATACACGATACATAAAGCTTGGCCCCCTGCAGATGCATTTACCTGAATGCCCTCCTACTGTCTCTGTATGTTCTCCCCACCAATTAGATTGTAAGCTCCCCGGAGCAGGGACTCCTCTTCCTTAATGCTACTTTTATCTCTGAAGCACTTATTCCCATGATCTGTTATTTGTATTATTTGTTATTTATATGATTGTCACATGTATTACTAATGTGAAGCGCTATGTACACTAATGGCGCTATATAAATAAAGACATACATACAAATTACATCACAGATGACCTGATCCCATCACACAACCCTCAAGCTACCACGTAATATTGGTCACAGAAAATCCGATTGGCAACATTAGCAAAAATATAGGACCAGCCAAAATTCTTCAAGAGTGTGAGATCATTGTTTGGGACGAGAGTACAATGTCTCAGAAAAACGCTTTAGAGAGACTCGATCGAACACTTCAAAAGCAATGAAACTATTATGGGTGGAGTTGTTTTAGTAGGGGATTTCACATTACGAAACAAACGAAACTATTTATAAATCTCTGCACTTGGTTTCTTAGACGTCCCAAGCAATGCTGAGTACTTTTATCTAGTTGTAAATGTTTTGGATTAACAAAATCTATTTAATACAAAAAACCTTTAAAGAGAAACATGAATACTAAGGAGTTGGGCCACACGGTGGCAGTGTGTCATCTCGAATATCACTGAAGTACAGTTCAAAGCGAACAATTTTTTAAAGGTGAATTAGATCCAGTAAAAGTGCTCTTTTCCCTAAAGGGCTTAAATTCTGCTACTGTGATCAGTTACTTGATTGGTCATGATAAGATCTGTGCCCTATTTACTAAGGCAAAATAGCAAGCACCAGTGTTTAATTAGCCAATTATTTCAATACCTTTGGAATCGTGCAAAAGTAACAAACAATGAATATATTACCCAATCAAACCCCATTCACCATGCAGCCATATCCAGAGGGAGCCATATACAGTATAAGGCAATGACATAAACGGGTTAATTAAAGAAAACGTGTACGTATTCATAAAATATCTATTGTGTAAAACTAATGTGTGCAGAATTAACTGCTTTGCTAATAGAGAGGTATGAAATACAAAAGGTCTTAAATGAAGCCAGGGCCACCAACAGAAATCATGGGGCCCAGGACAAATGAAAGGAGCTGCCCCCCCACCCATAGCGCACCTGCCATGGAAAAAAAACTTTTAGCGCGCAACTTTTACTTAACTGTTTTCTTGTTAATAAAAAAACATTACAATGCAGTCTGTTTATTTTAATATTTTCAACAAAAGACAAAGATACCCAATGCTACATCCTATGTGACAAAAGGCCTGGGTGGGGGGGGGGGGGGGGGAGTTCAGTATGGGACTGGGGTGTTCCCTACCTGTCTTCTGGGTTAGGGGGAATTCCGATGTCTCCTGTGTGAAGCTTGAGAGTCAGATCTAGAAAAAAGCAGTATAGGATATTTCGGTGTAGGTATGGGGCAGTTAAGATAAAACAGAGAGAGAGTGGGTGTGGGTGATAGGGTGGGCAGGTAATTGACTCTTGGGTGGGTGACTGACTCGTGGGTGGATGACTGACTGACTGACACTTGGGTGGGTGAATGACTGACACTTGGGTGGGTGGATGACACTTGGGTGAGTGACTGACACTTGGGTGGTGGGTGACACAGACTTGGGTTGTGGGTGCCACTTGGGTGGTATGTGACTGACTGACTGTGGGTTGGTGTCTGTATTCATTCTCACACTCTCAGACTCACACTCACGCACAAACACACTCACATAAACACTCACATACACAGGCACTCACTCAGGCACTCTCACACACTCTCTCACACAACTCCTATTGACTTAAATGGACCTTCAGTTCTCTAATGCTGTACCGCGTGCATCAGGAAATGTGACACCCCGGGAGCCCTTATGACGTATGCTGTTCGCCATTGGTTTTTTCTAGTTTCTATTTTTTTAGGGGCTCTATGCGACTGGAGTGCAAATTGCGTACTACACTGAAGGAGGAGGGGAGCCACTTCACATCCAATCCAACAGCTAGAACCTGGAGCACATTATCTCTTCAAAACGTAAACCCACAGAGGTGGCAGCACACCCTGTCACTGAAGGTATTCATTTGTTGAATGAGTCACTTAAGAAGAGAGCGGAATTCATAAGGTTATAACTGTACTTTATTCACATCATTTTTTTGTTTGTGTGAATGTATGTTTTTGATGAGTTGTTGAAAACCTTTCATTTTACAGCAAAAGATTGTTATACATGTTTCAGATGAAAACATGGAAGAAGTTAGTGAAGTGATTTGTTTCTTGGGTACTGACATTGATTCACTGAAAATTGAAGTTTGATTGCCACCAGACAACCTGTTCAACAAAGTTACTTTACCCAATAAAAAAAATAAAGGCTTTGAAAAGGTGAAGTAATAAAATATTTGTTGGGCTGTAGACTTTGCTTGTTGAGTTTTGCAAATCGGGATATTTTTCTGCAAGTTTTTAGTGGTTGCTTCTGTGGGACTTGTGAAACTTTATGGTTAAATAAATAAATAATTTGTAGAATGCCAGTGCATCAGAATAAACAAGTCCCTTGAGTATATAAAAATCTGCAATCGGACCACTCCAAATATACTGTGTGTGTATATAATATGATTGCCCTAATAGAGTTAGGGGACTAGTACCTAATGCTATAAAGCACCAATAATCAGTACAAGCATTGTCCCATACAGTGAGAGATAAGGGTATGGAAGCCCACAGGTACAACTCACTGTTAGTTTCCAGGATTCATGGGAGCGGTCCACAGCAGTTGAATCAACGGCATGCAATCCACCAAGCCGAACAACAGGAACAGATGAAGAAAAAAGGCAGTGCACTGCCTGTTTTCTTCATCTGTTCCTGAATAAATAAATAAAGCAGGACTTGGCAGTTTATGAGATCATTTTGATTAAGTATGTAGCCCACTTTCCCTATGCCTAAGGGAACTACGCGGGCACCCTGGGGTGAGCTCAGTTTCGTTGCGTGCAGTGCCTCCACCTATGAGGGATCCCAGTGTTGACGGGATAAGCCCTCACAGGAACCAATACAACAATAGTAAGCAATACACCACACAATGTATATAACTAATCTTTACTGTACCCAACACTAAATACAGATAACACACAATATCAGGTACCAACAGTATAATGCAGTGACCCCAAACACTGAGTGGTTACCACTCAAATGTGAGGTAGCGCTACCCCCTGTAAATGTTGGTGCACGTTGGGTACCTGCCTGAGTACTCCAGTACCCAGGTTCTACTTGTCGCGTTGTGATGGAGTGGGTCCACGCAGTGGGGCCTTACAACACAATTCCCCTCATTGCTAAGGGTCCCGATTCTCCTTGTGGGTTAAGCTCCAATCGGAGTGTCTCACCCAAGTGTTCTGGGATACTGCGGCCTGGTCTCAGGTCGAAGATTGCCGCGTGGCCGTCCGCCACCAGTGCAACAATACTGGTAAGAGGCCTTCCCTGCAATACTTCTCTTTGGGTGTCTCAGGGCCTGACTGGGGCCTAAGGGAGGAGTTCTGGCCTAGTCCAGGGGCTGCTGGCACCCTGGACACATCCATCCTCTCTGCCGGCTCCTGCTAGACTGAGCACGCTGGCTCCTTGTCCTGTTTCTTTTAGGCTTCTTCAATCCCACTGGCTGGGACAGCCCACCTGATTTCCCTCCCCCCCGAGGATTCTGGGGCTCGTAGTCCCGCTTAGTCTGTGCAGAGCCAGTCCAAGATGGCCGCTGCACTATTCCTGCAAAGCATTCTGGGGATTGCAGTCTCTGTTGGCTGTTGAAGCCATTTAAAGATGGCCGCTGCTCCGGCCGCAAATGCGCATGCGTGGCAGTTTGAAACCGCCGCCGCCACCTCTCCCAACTCGCGCGGAGCTCTGGCTGTGCAACCAAGCAGTTCCCCCTCACCGGAGGTAAGATGGGGCACTCTGCTACATCCTCCCCCCTGTGGAGAATTCAATTTCCCCGCTTGAGGACACATGCTATAAACAGAATCTTATATAATGAAAAATGCATATCATATATACAACTTAACTCAATTAAACCATATTACATATTTCAGTGAGTACGGTCATTATAGAGGCAAACCAGCTCTGAGACAGCTGCTAAGACTCATAGTGAGGTGCCCCTAACGAATCATATGCCATTCTCGTTGGAGGGTGTCTCACTCTTTGACTCCTGTGAGTCTCTTCTCCGATGTCTTCTTGGGTGGATAGGCAACCATCGGCTTGAGGTCCTGGCCCTCTCATAAGGTGTGACTCTTGAGCTACATAGTCTCTAGTTGGAATGAAACATGGACTTGTTGAGCCGGTGGGGCAGGTACATGGATGACAGGCCTATTATCCACTACTTCCTCAGTGGTGCTCACCAGTCTCCATGGGTATTTGAAGAAGTACCTTCCATCGGATCTGAGCTCTCGTCGATTAGTAGAGTCGAGGTCCCACTGGAGTCTTCTCGTTTAATTGATGGTGTTCTGGGCAACGGATCAGGATCACTTTTCCCCACTTGAGGAATAGGTAGCAAGTGATTCCAATGCCAGACCTTTACCCTGCCCTCAGAGTCTTTGATGTGATATACAGGGAAAGCTGAGCATCTGTGACTCTACCTCGAAGGGAGCTTTGCGCCAACGCTCAGCTAACTTGTTCTTCCCTGGTATCCCTAATTTCCGCAGAACTTTGTCAACATTCAGCTTGGCGGTGGCTTTTTCCGCCAACTGACATGCTCTACGGAGTTTATCCTGGAGTCTTTGCACATATTTGTAGTGAGTCATGTTCAGTACACTGTCAGTGGACACTCAGACGAATGTCCACAGGTAGTCGCGCCTCTCTACCGAACATCATAAAATAGGGTGTATACCTGGTGGATTCATGCCTGGTGCAATTGTAGGCATGTACTAAAGACTCAACATGCTTGCTACATCCGGCCTTCTCGGAGTCCTTCAGAGTGCCCAGCATATCCAGTAGAGTTCGATTGAACCTTTCCAGAAGGACATCTCCTTCAGGGTTGTAGGGAATCGTACGAGACTTCTCAATATTGAGCAGCTTTAGGAGTTCTTTGATCAGCATGTTCTCAAAGTACCTCCCTTGATCGGAGTGCATCTGATTAGGTAACCCGTAATGTATAAAGTACTTCTCCCACAGTATTTTGTCTACTGTGAGAGCTTTATGATCCTTGACTTGAGCGTATCGAGTGTAATGATCTGTTACTACGAGAATGTATCTGATACCCTTAGAGTTGGTCTCGATGCAGAGAAAATCCATACATACCAGGTCCATGTGAGGTGCGCGTGTAGGCAGGGTTTTCGCTGTATGCACCGCAGACACCTCCAGCAATGGTACTCCACCGATTCCCGCGTCCTGGCCCAGAAGAACCGATCTCTTATAAGCCCGAACATTTTGCCCACTCCCAGGTGTCTGTGATCATCGTGTAGGGATCGTAGGACCTGGTACTGCAACCTTCTGGGCAGGATTAGTTGTCTCCTATCGGGGTGGTTTTGATAGGGGACGACTTGGTAGGGGAGGCCACGGTCTATTTGAAACTTGTCCATTCCCTCATGTGAATAGCGACTGTTGGTGGGAGCACGCTTCACTAAAGAGGGATTCTCCTCTTCTTGAATGGCCCGGTGTATGGCTTTAGCCACCGGATCTCACATCTGGTGTATCAATAACTCCTTTCTGGCAATTATTGTCATACATATGTAGCCAAGCCCCCCAGGTTTACCCTCACCTCCGCTGTAGTGGAAGAGTCAGAGAAGGTTGCAGAGCATGCAGGGAGCACTCCGGTGCACAGGAGGCTCCGCAGCGTCCCGAGCGTTCAGGGCGCCGCCATGTTGGTACTCGCATGTGCAGTGAGTCCCGTAGGTGACAGCGCTAGAAGAGAGTTTGCGCATGCGCAGGGAGTGGCTGCGAGCCACAGGTTACACAGCATTGGTAGTCATACTGTACCCAGGGGGAAACAGGGCTACACATACATCAAGCTTATTAACACTTTACCATCTGGATCCTTTGATTGAATAAAGCATGAAATAAAATAAATTGTATTTATTCACATAAAGAACACACACCGCTTGAATTACTAAATTATCACAAATAAACACTTACGGGAACGAAATAAAAGGTTTCTGGAATGAAAGTTCATGCAATCCGGTCTCCAGGTATCAATTCACAGAAGCGGGGTTGATCCTCGAGCAGGAAACAAGATGCAGTCTTTTGGCTAGGGGCGCAACATGCGTTCTGCCCTTGCAGAATTAGTTTCGAAATCCTTAGATCTAACGAAATCCTGAGCGGGGTACAAATCCGTAGTGATGATGAAAACGTCTCTTGGTACCGCTCGCTATCCTTTCTGATGTAAAAGCAGAGAACACCTTCCTGACAGAGTGCATGGGTTTATAATACCCTCACAAGCCTATCTGGGCAATGAGCAACCAATCTTCGGCGTGGGAGCCAAATTCTGCCCTATCGCAAGGTTGCCAATAGTAGCCGTAGCCGGGCAAAGGGCGTCACGGCAAGCTAAGGGTCAGGCGCCTCTATTCCACATCCATTGTGACAGGTTCCTGTGTGCTATAAAGATCCTGCAGTTCTTGTCTTTCCTTGCTGAGCATAACTAGTTGTAGCCTTGTGCTTCCACGTCTGTTGTGCCTTGCTCCCTGTCTTGTGCTTCTCTCTACAGTTATATATATGTGTGAACAACACAAGAGGAATGTCTGCTACAATCTATAAATAAAGAGTACTTAAATCAGTGAAATAAACTATAATATAACAATCACTGACGGTGCTTGGCACAAAATATAGCAGAATTAAGGACTGTTTTAATTGTGATATATGTAAGTTGATGTGACTTTTTTTTTCATATTAAAAGATTTTGTTTATATATATATATATATATATTACAAAAATGAGATTAGCAATGTTTTCCTGTCTTCTCTAATGCTATTCATACTGTCTGCTATTCAATTTGCTCCCTGTAGTGCAGTCATTATTTCTAACTGGAATCAGAAATCTGTGTCATTTATTGAGCTCAGAGGCATCAGCCTGACATTATGCTGCAGGTAGAACAGTGTAGCCCTGAGATTGTTATGCATTCACATTTTTTGAGGTTAGATTAAAAAAAGTCTAAAGTTAGTTTCTACACAAGAAAGCTCAAAACCCAAACCCACTACAGTGTATGTGTCAGTGTATATATAATTTGTTTATTGGAGTGTGTGACAGGGTGAAGTCAACCCCTATCAGTTATGCCTGGGAAACATATGTCTGAGTGCTTCATCCAGCACTCAGAAGGTTAACTCAGGAGGAAGCTAGGTAATCAGGAGGTAAGCTGACACCTGTTAACTAGCTAGGTATAAAAGGATGTTGTTATTGGCAGTGGCTGGCTGGCTGCCTTAGACCTGAGAACTGCTATCCAGGCTGAGAGTGTGTTCACAAGTATGGAGGTGCAGTGAGAGGTGTGTGGGGGAGAAGGGGGTCTGAGACCCATCATGGAGGCAGACTCTGATGGAGTGAGAGGATTAAGACAGCTGAGAAGTTCTGCAAAAGCAAAGAAATGTTTGTCTGAAAAGGCAGAGATGAAAGTGAAAACAGAGTTAAGCAAAATGAAAAAACTAAGGAAAAAGAAAGCAGAGAGCAGAGCTGCAAAAATAGAAGAGACTATGAGTAGTTTGTCCTCAGATGAGGCCCCTGAGAGTTCCAATTCCCAAACACAGGGGCGGAGTAGCAGTTTGGAGGGAAGCCAAAAGCTATACCTGAGTGAGGGGAGAAAAGATGATGCAGCAGTTAACCCCTTCAGTGTCCGGAAGATCCATTACTACTCCCCAGTAAGCAGCTGGAGCAGCAAAGGGTGTGTCTCGCAAACACAGCCACCTGAGACCAGCAGTGCAGAGATGCAAGAAACAGCAGCTCGCACCCCTGAGCATGGTGTCCCAGGCACAGACTATGTGATTAGTGAGACCTCACTGTCAGAAAGCAATCTGGATGATACAAACAATGCAGAAGTGGTCATATCACAGAACAGCCAGAGTGCAGAAAATGCTGCAGAACTGGCACTACCAGAGGGCAGACAGAGTGTTGGAAACACTGCAGAAGTTGCATCATCAGAGGGGTGCCATAAAATCACTGAACCTGCACAAGGGCTACCAATTAGCCTCAAGAAAGCACAACCTGTGCACAGTACGGGGGAGGGAGGAATGCAGAGAGGAGCTGCAGCCTCAGGAAAAAACATTACAGAGGAACCACTAGCCACAGATGGTGCAGCACAGAGGCCACCAGCAGCCACAGACAATGCAGCACAGAGGCCACCAGCAGCCACAGACGGTGCAGCACAGAGGCCACCAGCAGCCACAGACGGTGCAGCACAGAGGCCACCAGCAGCCACAGACTGTGCAGCACAGAGGCCACCAGCAGCCACAGATGGTGCAGCACAGAGGCCACCAGCAGCCACAGACGGTGCAGCACAGAGGCCACCAGCAGCCACGGATGGTGCAGCACAGCGGAGCATCCCTGGAGAAGCTGGAGAGAGACCAGAGAGAGCAGAAGGGTCCGCATGGAGAGGTGCCGGTCCAGGGTCCAGCAGTTACCCCCAGTTTCCAAGCCCCACTGCCAAGTGGATAAATGTGGTGAGACTGCGATACAAAGGTATTGGGGCTATTCCTGATAAATACTTTATTGGTAAAGTCCTTTTGAAGGAATCTATGGGGTTTCAGGCCTCAGACATTTTTGCTTTCATACACACCCCAGGTAACAGGGAATATGTCATATACGCTTCAAAAGGGGTGATTTGCTAGAAGCTTTCTGGCACAGGTTTGAGGACTTGAAATTCACACTTCTGTGGAAAGACTTTGTTACCATCCCTGTAAGTCATCCTACAACCAAACTGGTGACTGTAATATTTCGCAACGAGGCCGTTGCCAAACAAGACATTCTTTATTGGTTGAAGAGACAATGTACTATGCTGTCTGATCTGGAGAAAATAGAGGAGGAGATCTGGGAAGGAGCGTGGGTGTGGACTGGGGGTTGGAGGTGTAAGGTTAAGCTGTGGGAAAGACATGGTGTGTCTCACCACCTCCCAAATTCCCTCTTCATTGAGGGGGACAGAGGGGTCTGTTTTTACAGTGGCCAGCCCAGGCTTTGCTTCAAATGTGGGTCCAACAGGCATTTGAGTGCAAGCTGTGATAAGATCAGGTGCAGCCAGTGCGGGGTTCTTGGGCATAACCAATCTGTATGTCCTAATACTGTGCTGTGTAACTTGTGTGGGGGACAGGGTCACTCTTTTAGGGAGTGTCCTGAGGCGGCGCATAATAATGCTCCCCAGGACACTGAGACAGCCCTAGTAGAGGAGACCCAGATAAATGAGTTTGGTGCCATGGAGTTATCCTTTGAGCAGGAGCAGGAGCCAGTAAGAAGAGAGGCAGGAGGGGAGCAGGGGCCAGTAGCGGAGGGCGGGGAGCAGGGGCCAGTAGCAGCGGGCAGGGAGCAGGGGCCAGTAGCAGCGGGCGGGGAGCAGGGGCCAGCAGTGGCAGGCGGGGAGCAGGGGCCAGCAGCGGCAGGCAGGGAGCAGGGGCCAGCAGTGGCAGAAGGGGAGCAGGGGCCAGCAGCGGCAGGAGGGGAACAGGGGCCAAAAGGGGAGGGATGGGAGCATGTAACTAAAGCAAAGAAAAAGGCCAAAGGCAGAGGTCAAACTGGGGAGTTACAGTCATCAGGGATAACCACCTCAAACACCTATGATGCATTGTCTTGGGGGGATACTATGGATGCAATGGATGAAGGTAGAACAGAAGCCCTCAAAAGTGAGGGGGAGGAGGAGGGAATAGCAGATACTGTAAAAAAAAAAATGTAAATATTTTAAATAATTGCACTGAATTTGTGTTCTATTGTTTTTATTTGTATTTTTTTCCCTCCCGATATAAATATGTAATGTTTTGACTGTCTGTTTCCACAATAGACCAGAAACAGTGGGAAAAACTGTGGAGAAATGTAAATATTTGAAATAATTGCACTGAATTTGTGTTCTATTGTTTTATTTGTATTTTTTTCCCTCCCGATGTAAATATGTAATGTTTTGACAGTCTGTTTCTGTATTGTATATGTTGCATGTTTTTCAAAAAATAAAATCTGAGAACTCTGCTATGTGAGGTGCTAGCCAGATGGATTCACCAAACTTAACTACTTCAACCAAAGGTAAGACTTGTTCATTTGTTTTCCTGGCTGCTTAAAATATACTTACGGTTTGGTAAATGGTTTAGCCAGCCAGCCTGCTAGATAGGCCTGGAGTGTTAGTCAGTTCTCCCAATGTGGAGCAGGATTTGTTTTTGTTTAAAGGGACAGTGTACCCACATGTTATGTTATGCTGTGGAGAAATAAAGCCACTGAACGTTTTCATTTATCCTGGAACTACACGTGTGGACTGTTCCCTGACCTCGGCTATAGGCCGTCCTGCCACAGGTGGTGTCAGAAGTGGGATGTCGGACGGCCCCTGTATCTGAAGGGCCACACAGAAAGAAAAAAAATTGAGACAATTTTTTCTCAGTTCCTTGAGCAACAGATCCAGCTAGCAGAGAAGAAAGCAGAACATCAAGCTCAGCAAGCTGAGCGACAAGCCCAGCAAGATGAGCAACAGGCCCGGCGAGAGGAAAAGCTACTCCAACTGCTGGCCGAAGGCCCAGCCACAGTCAGACCAGAGATTCCAAATAACCCACCGGTGATGCTGCCTAAAATGAAGCCAACCGAAGACCCAGAGGCATTTCTCCTCACTTTTGAAAGGGTAGCCACGGCCCACGGCTGGACAGTTGATCGCTGGGTAACGACTCTGGCTCCACTCCTCATAGGAGAAGCTCAGGCAGCCTACCAGGCTCTTCCAGCAGACGAGGCATGGACTATCAGCAACTAAAGGCTGCTATTCTGGATCGCCTAGGCCTCACTCCAGAGACCTACCGACAGCGGTTCCAGACAGTCAAATATGCAAACAGAGACCGACCCCGGGTCGTAGCCCACCGCTTAGTAGACTTATGTACCAGGTGGATACAACCGGAGAAGCATACCAAGGCAGAGATCCTTGAACAGTTTGTGCTCGAGCAGTTCCTACAGATATTGCCCCCTTCCTCCCGCTCCTGGGTAAAAAGACACGCTGCATTTTCCCTGGATTCAGCGGTCCGCTTGGTGGAAAACGTCCATGGCGACGACACCCAACAGGATAGCTGAGAACGGTCCGTGCAAACACCAGTTGCTTCCGGTGATGCCAGAGGCAGGAGAGCAGACAATCGAGGGGTCTACAACCCGCCAGCTCGGGAGATCCAGTCAACTCGATCGGAAGACCCTTTCCCATCTCGGAGAGTTCCTGGTACAAACTCCCGCAGAGACGCCCATCCCGGGCCCGAGGCCATTGGATCACTCAAGGGAGGCCGCCACCCACAGTATTCCCTGAGAACCTGGACTCACCCATCCGGTGGAGAGGATACCACCACCAACCAGAAGGGAGGTTCCATCCAACAGCGGAGAGGTCCAAACACCGAGCCCCGTCGAGAGCTTCCGCTGACGACCGAGTTTGCAGACTCCGGAGATGATGAGATGGACTGTTCATATGGCAGAACCACTGCCACAGCTTCTCTCCGAGGGGACCACAATCCGTGGTTAGTCCCAGCATCTCTGGAGGGGAAAATAGTAAAAGCCATGCTGGACTCGGGATCTGGAAAAACCCTGATCCTAGAGGGCCTAATTCCAAGCAACAGACTATCCTATGACTCTCCGTGGAATATCGAGTGTATCCATGGGGATACAAAGAGATACCCGACGGCGAACATTCTACTGCGTATCAAGGATCAAGAGGCTAGCCTGCTAGTTGGAGTTGCTCCCTGGCTACCTGCTTCTGTTCTACTTGGCCGAGACTGGCCTACTTCGAAACATTGTTGCCCCATGCTCCTACGGAGCCTACTTCTCTGGTACCGGAGAAGCCCAGAGACTTGTTTCCTTTTTTCCCAGAGATTTTTCCCTGTAGACATCACGTCCCAAAGACACGTAAACAGAGACGTGCGGAAAAAGAGGACTGGTTAAGAAAGGCTGGGACTCTTGGTAACATTAGTCAGCCCAAAGGACTGCAGGTCATGGCCAGGGATGACCAGGGCGGGGAACTGATACATACGGGAATTTTGCCAGACTTGGATCTTCCTGACTTCCGTCAGTGGCAGAGGGAAGACCCAGCTCTGGCTAGACAATATGAGAAGGTGGTACAGGTCAACAACAAGATAATGGATGAACAAGGTGTAAGTGTGTTTCCACATTTTGAACTATTGAATGACATCCTATATCATGTGAATAAGGTTACACAAACAGGGGAGGTCATTCGACAGATGCTAGTCCCTAAAGGGTTGATTAAAACAGTGTTCACCCTAGCCCATACTCTCCCATGGGGTGGACATTTGGGCAGGGATAAGACCACGGACCGCATCTCGTCCCGGTTTTACTGGCCAGACATACATGGTGACATCATGAAACTATGTGAGACATGTCCTGAAAGTCAGTTAACTAGCCAAAAAGGACAGAAGCCGGCTCCCTTGGTCCCTCTGCCCTTGGTAGACGTCCCATTCGAGAGAATTGGGGTAGATCTGGTCAGACCTTTAGAACCCTCTGCGAAGGGACATAAATTTATACTCGTTGTTGTAGATTATGCCACCAGATATCCTGAGGCCTTCCCGCTGAGATCAGCCACTGCTAAACAGGTTGCTCACAGGCTGTTAGAACTGTTCTCTAGGGTAGGACTTCCCCAAGTAATGTTAACTGACCAGGGAACAAATTTCATGGCAAAGTTAATGCAGGATGTCCTGAAGTTATTGGAGGTAAAATCCGTCCGGACCTCAGTCTACCATCCTCAGACTTATGGATTGGTAGAGAGGTTTAACCGTACTTTAAAAACCATGCTTAGGACGTTTGTGGATACTGAAAAGCGAGCTTGGGATGAACTTCTCCCTTTCCTATTGTTTGCGGTACGAGAAGTTCCCCAATCATCCACAGGCTTCTCCCCGTTTGAGCTCCTATATGGACGCCAACCTCGGGGTATTCTCGACCTACTGAAGGAATCCTGGGAGGAGGAGCCCTCCCCCTCCAAGAATACCCTTCAGTATTTCATAGACCTTAGAAACCGCCTAGACATGATAGGTCGGTTTGCTAAGGAAAACCTCAAATCTGCTCAAGAACGTCAAGAGAGGCAGTACAACCAAAATGCCCGCTTGAGGGTCTTCGAACCTGGGGACCAAGTGATGCTATTACTACCGACATCAGAGAGTAAACTCCTTGCAAATTGGCAGGGTCCTTTCCAAGTTCTCCGCCGCACCGGGGAGGTGAACTATGAGATCTCTCAACCAGGGTCCAGGAAGGGTAAACAAATCTACCACGTAAACCTCCTGAAACCCTGGAAAATGATGAGATCGCTGTTCATCCACCCTCGGGAAGGAGAGACGGATTTGGGTCCACAGCCTCCAAAGGGTAGTACGTTCAATGACCATCAGGTTCCCATGGGAGGGCAGTTAACAACGGAATAAAGGTCAGACCTACTAGAATTATGTGACCAGTTCCCAGATGTTTTTTCTGAGCTGCCAGGGCAGACTGATTTAGTGTCCCATAGGATTGAGACAGAACCTGGCGTAAAAGTACGGTCCCGTCCCTATAGATTGCCAGAGGGCTGAAAAGACCTGGTAGAGAGGGAGATAATAGACATGTTGGAATTGGGCGTGATCGAGGAGTCCCACAGCGAATGGTGTAGTCCCATAGTGTTGGTCCCTAAACCAGATGGGAAGGTGAGGTTTTGCGTGGATCTGCGAAAGGTAAATGCTGTATCCAGATTTGATGCATACCCAATGCCTAGGGTGAATTGCTTGACTCTCTTGGTAAAGCAGAGTATATCTCCACCCTAGATATCACGAAAGGATATTGGCAGATACCTCTAGCGGAAGAATCCAAATGCAAAAACTGCCTTCGCCACCCCTCTTTGTTTATACCAATTCATCACTATGCCATTTGGGTTACATGGGGCTCCAGCCACATTCCAAAGGTTAATGGACAAGGTACTACGACCCCATAGGACATATGCCGCGGCCTACTTGGATGACATTGTCATCTATAGCAGACACTGGCAGTCTCATATAAAAAGGTTATGGGCAGTCCTAACGTCATTAAGAGAAGCAGGGCGCACTGCAAATCTGAAAAAATTTGCCCTGGGTAAATCCACTACAAAATACTTGGGCTATGCCGTTTGGGGAGGGATAGTAAGACCACTAGCTAGCAAGGTGGCCGCCATAAAGGAAGTCCCCACCCCATAGACAAAGACACAGGTAAGCTCCCTTTTGGGGTTAGCAGGGTATAACAGGTGGTTTATCCCCAATTTTTCAGAAATTTCTTCACCCCTAACAGATCTGACAAAAAAGAGTGCCCCGACCCAAGTTAAATGGTCTTGGGAGTGCCAAGACGCCTTTGACATGCTAAAAAGGTGCCTGTCAGAGGGCCCGCTCTTCAGAGCCCAGATTTAAAGAGCCCTTCATCATCCAGACGGATGCCTCAGAGGTAGGACTGGGAGCAGTGCTGTCCCAGCAATTTGATGGTGTTGAACACCCCATACTGTTCATCAGCCGGAAGCTGTTCCCAAGGGAAGTGAGGTATTCCATCATTGAGAAGGAGTGCCTCGCTGTAAAATGGGCAATTGAGGCCTTGAGACATTATGTCGCCGGAGTACACTTCACCCTGGTCACTGACCATGCGCCCTTGAAATGGTTAAACACCATGAAGGACACAAATTCAAGGTTGACCAGGTGGTATATGGCCCTCCAACCCTTCTCTTTTGATATACAGCATAGACCTGGAAAGGACCATGGAAATGCCGATTTTTTGTCAAGAGAAGGAGTGGAGGGTCGTGCTTCAGCCGTGTGGGACCCTAGCCACACACAAACAGGGGAGGTATGTGACAGGGTGAAGTCAACCCCTATCAGTTATGCCTGGGAAACATATGTCTTAGTGCTTCATCCAGCACTCAGAAGGTTAACTCAGGAGGAAGCTAGGTAATCAGAATGTAAGCTGACACCTGTTAACCAGCTAGGTATAAAAGGATGTTGTTATTGGCAGTGGCTGGCTGCCTTAGACCTGAGAACTCTACTATGTGAGCTGCTAGCCAGACGGATTCACCAAACTTAACTACTTTAACCAAAGTAACACTTGTTCATTTGTTTTCCTGACTGCTTAAAATACACTTACGGTTTGGTAAATGGTTAACCAGCCTGCTAGCCTGCTAGATAGGCCTGGAGTGTTAGTTAGTTCTCCCAATGTGGAGCAGGATTTGTTTTTGTTCAAAGGGACAGTGTACCCACATGTTATGTTATGCTGTGGAGAAATAAAGCCACTGAACGTTTTCATTTATCCTGAAACTACACGTGTGGACTGTTCCCTGACCTCGACTACAGGCCGTCCTGCCACAAAGTGCTACTGTGTTTGGGACAAAAAATGTATACAATAAGGCCCCAATGTTACATCCAATATGACAAATTATTTAGTACATTACTATGTATATGTAGCACAGTTTCCCCCACCCTATGGGAGATATGGCGGCTACTGAGTATGTGGTGCGTTACCTGTGGTTCACAGGAGGCCTGATCCTCCACTACTGGGAGCCTGGGGTGTATCTGATCTGTCTGGTGACAGCGCCTCTACCTTTGCGGGATCCTACTATGTTGGATAACCCTGTCACAGGACCCAATGCAATAATACGCCCACTGATATAGATAGTTTACTGCATGCATATGAAAAAGGAATAACAATATAACACCCACACCAAATAGACCACACATGGCCGTAATCCCACAGTGCCCTCCAACACAATGTCCACACCGGATGGGATATTCCCCAAAAGTACTGAGGTGCCCCTGGGCACCCAACCACCCTGGTGTCCACAAGAGTCAACCTACCCAATGTGTGCAACAGCGCTGCCCACAAATAATGTGTGATCTGTTGTTTCACTTGAATATACCTGCCGGGTGCTCCAGCACCCGGTAGCGCCGACTGAAGACAAGGGGGCCATCAGGTCCCACGCTGTCGACGGCGGCGATGAGTCCGCCTCCACGTGGAGTGGTGTTCAGCTGGAGGGTCCCACCGTAATAGTCTCTCTGTGTATGGTGATCTGGTTCCAGACCACCACATGCCAGGTCGCCACCGCGTCCTGGCTGTGTCCCTCACGCTTGTACTACTGGGCAGTGTCCCTATCTAATGGGATGGTCCCTGCAGCAGCCACAAGCTCAAAGGGGGAGTCAGGGCCTAGCTAGGGACTAGACTAAGGGGGTCTCTGGCCTAGTGCAGGGGTCATAGACACCCTGCACACACACCCTACCCTCTCCTTGTCCCAGCTCCGACTGGCATGCTCCTCAGCACGCAAAATGTAACAATATCTGTGCAGGGGAAAGGCTGCAGCCCTATTGGCTGTCTTGACTAACATGCCCAGCAGCCCCTGTGCATCATGGAGCTTGTAGTTCCTGTCCAGCACCTCTCTGTAATGGCCGCAGCTGTGACACTACTCTGCGCATGCGCGAACGGTACAGTGCATGCGCGAACATTATCAAGATGACGCCCTGCTAAGGGTGCCACCGCGGATCTCCGGCGACCCGTTCGCCGATACACCACCTCCCTACCTACAGTACAGCGGTCTAACAGCAACCTCCATCGGCATCCGCATCCCCCGCGGAGGTAAGGGGGAGCCAAGAGGGGAACCTCGCCACACATATCTACTGTGTACTCTTTCTTCGTTAATATGGATAATTTAGTTCAATACTTTGGCCAAAATATTTTTAGCCTCAACCATGTTACGGTAATCCCATTTCAGTACGTAATACACTACCAATTTTATACTGTTGCATGTATTTCTTCCACTGTGCATAGAGAGAAGAGGAAACAAAACACCACTATAGCCATCAGCATGGGGTACGTGAAATATATGCAGTGCTTAAAGGATTAACATTTAAGAATCACTATATGTGCTGCTGATGAACTACAGTGCAGCAAAAAAAATCCAAAAAAAAAACCAGAAGTGCCATAATAATTACAGTGAAAAAAAATCCCAAAAAAACAATCTCACGGCAGTGGAAGAAGAAACACATAAGACAGTATAATATTGGTAGTGTAGGACGTACTGAAATGGGATTACTGTGACGTGGTTGTAGGCTTCAAATATTTTGCCCAAAGTATGGGAACTAAATGACCCATATTTATAAGAATATAGATAAAATACATATTAATGTACTGAACAATTTGTTATATTGGCTGTAGCATTGGGGCCTTTTTGTCTCTTGTTGCAAAGGTAGTTTCTACCATTATTTAGATATTCAAGGCCACGTTTTCATCATATAGCTATTAGTGTAGAAGATTGAAATTGTTAAAGCCCTAGTTGTATAGATGCATATACAAATGGCAGGAATTGTATTTTACAATAGTATATAATACATTCCATCTTTATATACATACAACCACAATGCATTACTTTTATGTATACAGTACACAATATATTTTCAGAGCAGTAACCAATGCATTATTCAACGTTTCCCTTTGGAAATATTTCATGTTAGAAAACTTGAAAAACAAATAAGGTAGCGCTAACTTTCTAAACGTGCAAATGAAATCCAAATGGATATGAATGACCTATTAATCCCAATTGGGGATAAAGGCTGGCTGCCTGTGATATAACTCTAAACCCAAATCAGACACAACCGATAGAGAAAATATTATACCTGTGGCGCTCCATACATACACAAATGGTGGTTAAAAAGGATATATACAACCCGTAATGGTGGCTTCATCGGGTCCAAAGGTAGGCTCCCCACGATAGCAGTGATACATAAAAAAAATAGGGAAATCACATAGCATAACACTGTAAGATAAATATTCACAGCATACAAACTAATGACATGACAATAT
The DNA here is from genome assembly GCF_040206685.1 of Ascaphus truei. NCBI lineage: Eukaryota > Metazoa > Chordata > Amphibia > Anura > Ascaphidae > Ascaphus > Ascaphus truei. The sequence continues at coordinate 236,022,118 of NC_134484.1, read as the reverse complement.
ATACCCATGCCAGGAAAGGGTTAAATCTGTTCCTGATACTGTTAAGGGACTTTTCCTCCCAAATTAGCAACCAATCAACTGCAAGGTATTAGACATGGGTGCTGAGAGAAGAATCAGGACCAGCTGTCAGCAATCAGGAACCCTGCAATAGAGGAGCTTTAATACTTCTACTTCTTGTTCAAAATGGTGAGAAGCAGATTAATGTACAGTTAGTAATAGAGTAACCGCCACTCAAATTGAAATGAATGCTTTAACTGTAAGCTGAAGTTTTCCGTGAGAGTGAGGCTCATGGATCGTAAAACATTGCTTGTTCCTAGTACTAAGAAGGAGCACATAATAAATAGCAAACAGATTGATGTAGCCTTTATTACTAATTTTAATTCAGTAAATAAAAATATAGAAAACATTATAATCAAGCATTGGAATATCCTTTGTAATGATCCTATTTTGGGGGGTCATCTTGTTAAGAGACCTCGCTTTATATACAGGAAGGCTAAGAACCTGAAAAATCTATTGGCCTCTAGTGATATTGGGCATGAGATGAATATAACTGTTAACAAAGGGTGGCTTAATGATAAACCCCTAGGGAACCATACTGTGGTAGATGTTCTATTTGCAAATTCCTCCATCCTGACAAAAAACAAATTATTTCTAAAACAACTAAGGAAGTCTTCGTTATTGAAGACTTCATTCTATGCACTTCTTCCTTTATAGTGTATCTCCTTGAGTGTACCTGCGGGTTCCAATATGTTGGTAGAACCAAACGTGTTCTTAAAATACGCATACAGGAACATATTTGTAACATCAGAAGTGGTTTCACCAAACATAGTGTATCTCGTCACTTTTTGCAACATCATAATAAAGATCCCTCTTTTCTAACGTTCAAATGCATTCAGCATGTTCCGTGTAGTAGACGCGGAAGAGATAGGGTTAAAACTCTCTCAACCCAAGAAACCTTCTGGATACATAGGTTAGGTACAATGTCGCCCAAGGGGCTGAATGAAGACATTGATGTGTGGGCTTCATACTAACCTATATTCTTATTTGCATAACTTTGTCAATATTTATCAATTTCTGTATCCATTCTAATTATGGTTTTTCTGTCATTTCAGATTTTTACTAGATTTTGTATTCAGATTTTTATACGGCTGTTGTTTAACTAAATGAAATGTGTATGTGTTTGATTTGTGATTATGCTTCACCTGATGTGATTACCACTGGTGCTAACCCGATTGGATGTTCATGCCATTTGTGCCAACCAATGCGGGAGCTCTGTGGGGTATTTAACACCATCTGAATCATTAAGTGATTATCTCTGAGGAAGTAGCATTGCCGCTACGAAACGCGTAGAACTGTCACTTTTAAACATTTTTTTCTTAGCCTGTGATCCTTTTGTAGCACACTGTGTGCTTGTGTACCGAGTAAGGCGCTTTGCTCACGCGACGCACCGTCAAGAAGTGTTCGCGACTAGCAGTGATGTCACTGACTGGTTCACAGCATACCAGGTATCTACTCGGGATATATGAGAACCTGTGATACACGGACAATCACTATATGTGGACTTCTTAAACCTGTGGTTATCACCGTGATTTGATTATTACATCAAAGGGAGAGACAATCTTCTGAATGTAGGAATAAATCCTGCCAAAAAGAAATCATCCTGATAGAAGGGACGCCCGCTCTGAGACGGATCCATAGTGCCACTGATGAGAGAGGCCATCACCATTGACGAGCTGAGACGATCCCCTGATACCACCGAGATCTGATTTCCATTCGTGTGCAGTTCCATTGATTGGTAATCTCTGTGTTTATCACAGTCAATGCTTTTACCCTACTGATTTTATGTACGCAGAATACTTACCCTTTTATATATAAAATTTATCCTTATGTACTTTACCATGTGCGGTTTTGCACTGTTTTCTTTTGTTTTTGATTCATCAGTGAGGACCCTTAATGTCAGTAATCTGTTGCAGGCTGCTAATGCCCCATGTTAAGGCAAGAAATGTACTCGCTTGTACTCCATACAGCGCACTTCCTTCTCTTTTATCTTTGTGTTATTTTTAATATGATAGTTGTCTACAGATTGATTAATTGAGGGATTGGGAAATAATTAATGCGCAGTAATTTAAGTAAGATCTGCCTGCATACAGTTTTGTTTTACACCTGTTGACTCCTTTCAAATCCCGTCCACACCACGTCCACCCCCAGTATGGGTTCACTAATCACCCAAGTGCATACATTTTATTTTCTTCCATAGTTGCAGCTTTAGTTGCTGTTACTCTATAGTGTCAACTTGAATGTATGCCTTACATTAAATAAGGTGCCAACCCAAGATGGACCAAAATATGTATATCTTAAAAAAAAAAATTTGTAACCTACACATAGGGAAGGTTGTGTTTTGGAGAAAACCTTCTACAAAAGTTTTAAGAACAGATTCCCAGAGAATAAGGAAAATTTAAAGTAGGTGAAGAAATTGAGTTACAGAAGCCGATGATGAATAACAGAACAATTTGTTTACATTCGTTATGCATACATCCTATAATTCACATAAACCTGGCCTTTAGTACCATTTCAAACTTCACCTTGTTGATGAAGCTTTTCATTCAAAAACTCCACAGCTCTTTCTAACAGCCGGATTAAAATTTCTCCAAAGTGGCTATCTGCACCATTGTCTGTCAAAAACTCCCATTTACTTCAATGGGAGGTTTTGGCCAATGATGGTGTAATCAGCCATTCAGGAGTACAATTTGGTGAGAATTCGCCAGGGTGATGATTGGAAAATGGCTTTCAATTCACGAGACAGCCACTATACTGCACCGACACACTTTATTCGAGCAAATACCCAGTATGTACCTGGCAGATACCTGGAATGCGCCGCTCCTCACCTCTGACATGCCCCGTTGCGTTTGCCTTCCCAGCCTGGGTTCATGCCTGGCTGACGGGCGGCTGATCTGTTAAATGATAATGATTAGGATTTAATAGGCTGCAATGCTTCGCGTGTCTACCAGATGGCATAAATTCATGAATTGTAATGCAGTATATATATATATACTGTGCAGTATTGCAGCCAGTGGGAATAAAATGCTTCAATCCCTGCCTGGAAAATAACCCAATGCACTCAGGCAGAAAACAGTCACAAACCTCAATACACCCGGGTATACCCGAATTCGTGGGACTAGCCGAGCTCGAATAAAGTGTGTCGCCAGTGTAAATAACTCGTCCTGCCTTTCGGCCTCTGCAATGTCCCTGCTGTCTTTCAAGACTTCGTTAATGAGATCTTCAGAGACCTTCTTAACCAATTTCTTATTGTCTATTTGGACGACATACTGATTTTTTTCTATGTCTTCACAGGAACATGTCGCCCATGTCAAACAGGTACTTCTACGTCTATGGGAAAACCATTTGTTCGCCAAGCTGGAGAAGTGTCAGTTCCACCAAACCAGCACGGCATTTCTGGGATACATCATTTCGGACACTGGTCTCATATTGGATCCTGCTAAGGTGAATGCGGTCCTTGATTGGCCTCCTCCCACCACTCTTTTTTTTTATTACTTAATTTTTTTTTTATTAATCATTTTTCAAAAGTAAGAGGGGTACAAAAAGAAAAAAGGAGGGGAACAATACAACGGTACCATATTGCAAATAGTCTGATTACACATTAGGAGAGGAGGAGAGTATGGGAAGGGGGGAAGGGGCAGCATTTGAAATCATGTAACATATTAAATAACAGGTTAAATACAACATAAATCATAAATCACTCTGTTCAGAATAATCTAGTCTAAATATGGGGATATACCTGCGTGTCTAAACCAAGGAGCAAATGTCTCTGAGAATTGTGAAGTGGAACCAGTTAGGTAGCAGTGAGTTTTTCCATGTAGACTATATGCCAGATTTTGTTATTGATTTGGTTTAAGGATGGGGGAGTCGGTTGTTTCCAGTTTTTGGCGATGGTGCATCTAGTAGCATTTAGAATTTGGGAGATAACTTTAATTTCTTTTTTGTTACAATTGGCCATTGGCTTTCCCAATACTATATATATTGGGTCCTGGGGGACAGTGATGCCCAAAACCCTATGTATTAAAGCAAACACTTCCCTCCAAGTTTACTGAATTTTTTGACACGACCAGAATATGTGCAGTATATTTCCCATTTCGCCACAACCACGTCAACATAAAGGAGAGACACCTGGGAGAAAGGAGTTCAATAATATAGGAGTCATATACCATCTAAATATTAGCTTGTAAATGTTCTCCTTAATCACCACACAGGAAGAATTTTTGGAGGCGGCTTCCCAAACATCTTTCCAAACATCAAGGTCCAAATTGGTATTTAACTCCTCCTCCCAGGACACCATATATTTATCAGGAGTTTGGCTATTTTTGACGGGAGTCAAACTACAGGTATGGTATAGCCTGGAAGTAATGCCCTTCATAAGAGGCTGACGTACACACTAGTCTTCATATAACGTTAACACATGTGGTTGGTTTGGCTTGTAAATGGATTGGATATAGTGCCTAACTTGGAGAAATCTGAAAAATTCAGTGGAGGGAATGTCGTGGCTCGTTTGTAACGAGGTGAATGGAGGAACTTTACCTTTGATGAGAATATCATTAACTCTTAGGAGTTCTTTTTGGACCCAAAGGTTAGATTGTTGGTTATTAGTGTAAGAAGGGAGGGAGGGATCTGAAAACAGGGGTTGCATGAGGGATGGGGTACCAGTAAGTTGGAACCTAACTTTAAGGGAGCCCCAAAGATTACATGCGAAAGATAGCACCGGGTTTGTGTAAACCGCAGCTGGTCTGGATCTTCTATTAAGCCAGAGGAGAGTCTTAATTTCTAATGGGGAGCAGATCAGTTCTTCTAGTTCGACCCATCTTTTTTCGGTTGGGTTTGAATGCCATCTAACTAGTTGCTCTAGTTGTGCCGCTCTATAGTACTTTAGTAGGTTTGGACGGGCTAAGCCTCCTTCTAACTTAGATTTATAAAGAATATCTTTGCGGACTCTAGGACGTCTATTTTGCCATACAAATTTCAGAATTTTATTTTGAATATTATTTAGGTCCTTCTGACAAATCTTTATTGGGAGAGTTTGGAAGAGGTATAGTATTGTCGGTAAGATGTTCATTTTAATAGTGGCGATCCTTCCGAACCAAGAGATAATATATGGATTCCAGGTGGACAAGTCCTTTGCAACTTGGTCGAATAAAGGTTTAAAGTTTATTTTGTATAGAGATGAGTAATCTTTTGTTATTTGTACCCCTAAATATTTAATGTGGATCTGATTCCACTTGAAGTCAAAATTAAGTTGCAGTAATTTTACCATATCCTTGGGAAGGTTCAAGCCAAGAGCCATAGATTTAGAGTGGTTAATTTTGTATCCTGAAAGGGAGCCAAACTCAGATAGAGCTTGGAAAAGGTTGGGAAGTAAGATGAGAGGATTTGAGAGCGTCAGTAGTATGTCATCCGCATAGAGAGCTATCTTAAATTCCTTCTGTCCAACATTGATACCCGTGATATTGGGGTTCATTCTTATCTGGCAGGCTAATGGTTCTATTGCCAAAGCAAACAACAAGGGGGACAGTGGGCACCCCTGTCGGGTTCCGTTCGATATTAGGAAAGGGTCAGACAAGGAGTTATTTGTTTTTACTATGGCTGTCGGAGCCGAGTATAGCGTGTTTATGCTGTTTAAGATTTTGGGAGTAAATCCCATTTGTGAGAGTGTGGCGTTCATAAACTGCCAATCCAGCCGATCAAAAGCTTTTTCAGCGTCTAGTGAAAGTAATAATGATGAGCGTGATTTTGTTTTGCTACATGTATTAGGTTCACCGTCCTCCTTGTGTTGTCAAGGGCTTTCCTGCCCAAATCAAAGCCAACCTGGTCCGGATGGATCAATCTTGGAAGAATATTGTTTAATCTAGTGGCCAGGATTTTTGCGTATAATTTTAGATCTGTATTTAACAAAGATATAGGTCTGTAGCTAGAGCACATCATGGGATCTTTTCCATCTTTTGGGATTACGACTATGGTTGCTCGTAGCATATCTCTGGGTGGGGGGAGGCCTAAACGCATCTCTTTAAATACCTTGGTTAAGTGTGGGAGGAGTATTATGGAGAATTTTTTGTAGTAAAGGTTTGAAAATCCATCCGGACCAGGGGCCTTCCCATTTTTCAAAGATTTGATAGCCTCCAAGATTTCAGGAGGTTCTATATTTTTTTCAAGATTTATTATATCTTATAGTTCCAGCGTGGGGAGCCAGCATTGAGTTAGAAAGTTTTGAATTTTTTTCGCTTTTTTATTTTTAGCCGATTCTCCCACTGGGCCAGGCAGATTGTAAAGAGATGCATAATATTCCTTAAAAGCGTCACTTATAACTTTGGGGCTATGAGATATCTTTCCATTTTTAGTATAAATATTATGGATCTTAGCTTTAACCTGCTTTTGTTTTAGCTTACGTGCCAGCATTTTATCTGCCTTATTACTTTTTTCGTAATATTTCTGTTGGGTCCATCGTATAGCTCTCTCTACGTTTGTCACTAACAAAAGATTTAATTGCCCTCTAACTGAGATTATTTGTCTATAGTTTTTTCGGGAGGGATTTGCTTTATGGATACTTTCTAGTTCTGATATCTTTTGTGTTAATGTCACAATGTGTTCTGCTTTTTCCTTCTTTTTCCGAGAAGCCAGAGCAATCAGGTGTTATTTATATCAAAATATTGGACCAGGTCCTCTTCCAATTGTTGGAGATTTTGTGGGTTCGACAATAATGATTCATTTAAAGACCACAACCTTGTTTTGTTTTTGGTTGTGAGGCCACCTAGTTTATTTATAATTGTAGAACCAAGCAGAGGGGGCAATTGTTGCTGAAGAAATGTTATCGCTAACTTGTTGGTCAATTAAAATATAGTCTATACGTGAATAACTGTTATGGGGATGAGAGAAGAAGGAAAAATCTTTGTCCTTATTGTTCATTAATCTCTAGGAGTCCACCACCATCAGATCCTTGGTCATGGATACGAGACCACGAGTTGAGGGAACTATCTTTTGTGGTGATGGAAGACTAGGGAAGTTATCTAAATTTGGGTCCATGATTCCGTTGAAATCCCCTGCAAGAATTAGAAAACCTTTCTGGACAGAGTTTATTAAATTTGTAAACTCCCGGAAAAAGGATTCTTGATTTTCGTTAGGGGCATATATTGTATTGTATTGTATGTCTTTATTTATATAGCGCCATTAATGTACATAGCGCTTCACAGCAGTAATACATGTGGTAATCCAATAAATAACAGATAATATAAATAACAGATCATGGGAATAAGTGCTTTAGACATTAAGGAAGAGGAGTCCCTGCTCCGAGGAGGTTACAGTCTAATTGGTAGGTAGGGAGAACGTACAGAGACAGTAGGAGGGAGTTCTGGTAAGTGCATCTGCAGGGGGCCAAGCTTTATGTGCCATATGTTCAGAATAGCCACAGTGCTATTCATATGCTTGTTTAAGCAAGTGTGTCTTAAGGTGGGTCTTAAAGGTGGATAGAGAGGGTGCTAGTCGGGTACTGAGGGGAAGGGCATTCCAGCGGTGAGGGGCAGTCAATGAAAAACGTTTAAGGCGGGAGAGGGCTTTAGATACAAAGGGGGTAGAAAGAAGACATCCTTGAGAAGAACGCAAGAGTCTGGATGGTGCATAACGAGAAATTAGGGCTGAGATGTAAGGAGGGGCAGAAGAGTGTAAAGCTTTAAAAGTGAGGAGAAGAATGGAGTGTGAGATGCGGGATTTGATCGGAAGCCAGGAGAGGGATTTCATGAGGGGAGATGCTGAGACAGATCTAGGAAAGAGTAGAGTGATTCTGGCAGCAGCGTTAAGGATAGATTGTAGGGGAGACAGGTGAGAGGCAGGAAGGCCGGACAGCAGGAGGTTACAGTAATCAAGACGGGAGAGAATGAGGGCCTGAGTCAGAGTTCTAGCAGTCGAGAAACAGAGGAAAGGGCGTATCTTTGTTATATTGCGGAGGAAAAAGCGACAGGTTTTAGAAATGTTTTGAATGTGAGGGGCAAATGTGAGAGAGGAGTCGAGTGTGACCCCAAGGCAGCGTGCTTGGGCTACTGGGTGAATGATCGTAGTTCCAACAGTAATGTGGAAGGAGGTAGTAGGGCCAGGTTTGGGAGGAAGTATGAGGAGCTCTGTTTTAGCCATGTTGAGTTTAAGGCGGCGGAGGGCCATCCAGGATGATATAGCAGAGAGACATTCAGAAACTTTGGTTTGTACAGCAGGTGTAAGGTCGGGTGTTGAGAAATATATTTGTGTGTCATCAGCATAGAGGTGATAATTAAACCCAAAAGATGTTATTAGGTCACCTAGAGAGAGTGTATACAGAGAAAAGAGAAGAGGTCCCAGGACAGAGCCCTGGGGTACCCCCACAGAGAGATAAATAGAGGAGGAGGAGGTATTAGAAGAAGAGACACTGAAAGTACGATGGGAGAGGTAGGATGAGATCCAGGATAGAGCTTTGTTCCGAATACCAAGAGTATGGAGAATGTGAAGGAGAAGAGGGTGGTCCACGGTGTCAAATGCTGCAGAGAGGTCGAGTAATATGAGCAGAGTGTAATGACCTCTGTCTTTGGCAGCATGGAGTTCGTCAGTTATTTTAGTGAGGGCTGTTTCCGTGGAGTGAGCAGTGCGGAAGCCAGATTGTAGAGGGTCTAGGAGAGAATAGGTGTTGAGAAAAAGGAGCAAGCGAGCGAATACAAGACGTTCAAGGAGTTTAGAGGCAAAAGGCAGGAGGGAGACAGGCCGATAGTTAGAAAGACAGGTAGGGTCAAGCTTGCTGTTTTTGAGTAATGGTATGACTGTTGCATGTTTGAAGGAGGATGGAAAGGTTCCAGAGCAGAGGGAGGAGTTAAAAATGTGTGTGAGCGTAGGGATTATAGTAGGAGCAAGAGGTTTTAGGAGATGGGAGGGAATGGGGTCAAGAGGGCAAGTGGTAGAGAGAGAAGAGGCGATCAACAGCGACACATCCTCCTCTGAGACAGTGGAAAAAGAGTCAAGGAAGGCAGGAGGAGAGTTAGGAAGAGGTGTAGGATGGGAAGAAGAAACAGAGGGGATGTTCTGACGTATGGATTCCACCTTTTCCTTAAAATAGTCAGCAAAGTCCTGAGCGGAGATGGAGGAAGGAGAGGCAGCTGAGGGTGGTTTGAGTAGAGTATCAAAGACAGAGAACAGTCGGCGTGGGTTAGACTTGTGCATGTTGATTAGTGAAGAAAAGTAGGCTTGTTTAGCTTGCGAGAGGGCAGAGTTGAATCAGGATAGCATAAATTTGTAGTGAAGGAAGTCTGCGAGAGTATGATATTTCCTCCAGAGGCGTTCAGAGGAACGAGTGGAGGAACGCAGCATGCGCGTGTGGGAATTTAACTATGGTCCAGGGTTAAAAGGGCGAGTGCGGCAGAGAGAAAGCGGGGCATATAGATCAAGAGAGGAGGACAAGGCAGAGTTGTAGTTCCTGACCAGTTTGTCAGGGTCTGTAGCAGAGCTTAGAGAGGAGAGAGAGGAGTGTAACATGGACTCAAAGTCAGGTAAGTGAATAGAGCGCAGGTTTCTGCAGAACCGGGGGGTAGATGGAGGTGGAGAAGGGGAGAAGCGAGACAGAGAGAATGAGATGTGGTGATGGTCAGAGAGAGGAAAATGGGAAATGGAGAAATCAGAGAGAGAGAAGTTTTTAGTGAAAACCAGGTCTAAGTAGTGGCCATCCTTGTGGGTGCTGGCTGCAGTCCACTGTTGAAGGCCAAAAGAAGAGGTAAGAGAAAGAAAGCGGGAAGCCCAAGGGAGAGAGGGGTCATCAATGTGGCAATTGAAGTCCCCAAGGAGAAGAACAGGGGAGTCTGAGGAGAGGAAGAAAGAGAGCCAGGATTCAAAGTGAGAGAGAAAGGCAGAAGGGAGATGAGTAGAGGTAGGTGGGCGATAGATGACCACCACATGAACAGGGAGAGGAGAGAAGATCTGGACAGTGTGAACCTCAAAGGAGGGAAAGGCAAGAGAGGGGGGAATAGGAAGAGTTCGGTAACGGCAGAGAGAGGAGAGCAGGAGCCCCACACCTCCACCCCTGCCATCAGGGCGCGGAGTGTGGGAGAAGGAAAGGCCACCATAAGAGAGGGCATCTTCCAGAGCAGAGTCAGACTGAGTGAGCCAGGTCTCAGTTATAGCAAAGAGAAGCAGGGAGTGAGAGAGAAAGAAGTCATGCACAGAGAGGAACTTGTTAGAGAGGGAGCGAGCATTCCAAAGGGCACTGGAGAAAGGGAGAGAGGAGGGAGGGTGGCAGGGGATGGGTATGAGGTTGGAGGGGTTAACACCAGAAGGAGTAGAAGTTGTATGTGGGAGGCGAGGACGAGAGCAAGTAGAAATAAGGCAGGGACCAGGATTGGGAGAGATATCCCCAGAAGCAAGGAGGAGAAGCATGGATAGAAAGAGGATGTGTGAGGATGATTTATAGGGGTGTGTTTTAGTGCAGGGTGTATTGTTGTGTGGTGACAGAGGACGCAGGTAAGAAAGGAGTTCATGTGAACTGAGAAGTGGGGAAGAAAGGAGAGATGGAGATATATGAATAGAGTTAGAGACATAAGGAGACTGGTGGAAGGAAGTGCATCATTTGAAAATAAGTGAGGTTGCAGCAAATATAAAAAATAATGGCGGCATCACAGCAATAGTTAAGTGTTGAGATGTGCAGTCTTAGATAGATGATATCCTCTTTTCCAACGTAGATCAAAAGCAGGAATCAGAAGCAGTAGGTGATGTCCAGTTTTCCACTTATTTTTGAACTTCCTTTTTAAACTTCATATTCTACTTGAAACATTTCTACTTAAAAGCATATCTGCTTACAAGCATGGCTGCTAGCAGCAATGGCTGTTAGGAGTTTACTTATATACTTTTAGAAAGTCACCTGGTTGGCACAACAAATATATGTTAGCAATTGTTAGATGGGTAGAGTCTAGTAATCCTGTAACAATTACAATTCTCCCAGCAGGATCATTTTTAATTTTGTCTACTTTGAAGTTTAGATTTTTGTGGAAAAGTGTAGCCACCCCATTTTTTTTTGTATGGGATGATGAGTGATAGATTAGAGGGTAGTCGCTAATGTACAGCAGTGATTGATCCTCCTTTTTCAGATGCGTTTCTTGTAACAAAATGATATCTCCTGCTAGTCTTTTAGCCTCTGAAAGGGCTATTCGTCTCTTACGGGGGGGTCTTGAGGCCCTTGGTGTTTTGGGAAATTATATTAATCGGCATAGTGATGTTTTAAAGGTCTATTATACAGGTGAACAGAGTGATGACTTATATATAACAGAAGAAACAGTATCTTAACTATTGTAAACAGTCTGTATCGTGAACATACATCTTGAGAGATACACATATTAACTTTCTGCAGTAACAAATGCTTTAGAACTGGGTGTGGGGAGAGGGTGGACAAGGTAGGGTGGGGTAAAAAGAGGACCCCGGTTTCCAAACTATGTTTGGGGGGACCAACCATTTCAGGTCCCGTGATGTGAGTGTATCGCAGTCACGGGATGCGCAAACCTGTTGGGGGCGGGCCGTAGCCCAACGGCTTAATGCCGCAGTGCTCCCTTGTTTGGGAGCCAAACCTTCAGAAATCAAAAGCAACACCCCGGAAAGTACGGGGTGGATTGTATGTGTAGTCTTACACATCCGTATACAGAAAAACGAGGGGGAAATGAAACTATTTACATCACCTTATCTTTCCTTAATTTTCTCACATTGAGTAGATCAGAATGGCATCCAGTGTTCGGCCATCTTAGAATCTATATTTAGTCTATAGGGGAAGAGAGACACAAAAGGAACAGTGCAAAAATTATACTTACAGTATTGGGGGAACAGATCTGGGGTAAATAACATAGAGAACCTGCGACCCGGACATACTTTTACCCATACCCATACTTTTACCCAGGAAACGGTTCTGAAGCAGGCCCGGGGTATCCAAACCCGGGCCCCAGGAGCCACCAGCGGGCCGCGTCCCAGCACAGGCGGCCCATCCAGCGACCCAGTCAAAGACAGAGCCACCGACCAAGCCGCCCGCACCAAAACAGGGACACCCCCAGAAGCCGGACCACCGACGGCCACCAGGGACCGAGGCCGAAACCCCCAAATTGGGCAAACATGTGTCAACTACACAAGACGTTCAACTTAAATCAGGCTGCTATCAGTGGCTAGGTGCTTTGAGACTTTCAGTCCACTTAGAAACAGTCAATTTTGGGGGGAATTTTTTTTTTTTTCCAAAGCAACCATCTTGGTAGCCTGTATTTCAAGTAAATTGACGCCAGGTGTCTCCACTCCTGTTCAAGAGAAAGGGCATATCTGGAGTAAACGACAAGTTCAACTATGCCGTATGTTCCGAACAACATTCTGTCAGTCTGTGGAATTAACTGGAAACTCAATGAGTGATCAGCTCCAAGTTTCAAGCGGGCTGGTTCTGTTCTCTTCGTGGAGTTGGGGTCTTTACCCATGTTGGGCACTGTTGTTTAGGTGGGGACTAAATCCGCTAGGAGGCCTCCATTCCCTCTAGTTCAAGGAGACCCACTGCTCTCAATTTCTCTTCACCTTCTTCTGGAGAGAGAAATATGTGTTTTTTCTTGGTAGGTAAATATTATCTTGCACGGAAAACCCCAATGGTAGCATATTTTGTTATTTCGCAGTGTGTTTGTGACCTGTGCGAACATTTTACGTTTGTTCAACGTGATTTGAGCCAGATCTGGGAAAATGAGAAGCTGAACGTTGTCTTGTTCTATCCTTGGAATAGATCTGGCAGCTCTTAGTATCGCCTCTTTACTACGAAAGTAGTGTAAACGTGTAATCACATCTCATGGTTTTTTTGGGTCCAGGACTTTAGGTCTAGGCAGTCTATGTGCTCTGTCCATCTGGAGTTTGTCTTCCGTCATTTCTGGTACCAAAGACCCAAAGAGCTGGATGAGATATGCGTCCAATTGAGCATTGTCCACTTCCTCCGGGACCCCTCTGATCCGCAGATTATTGCGTCTTGATCGGTTTTCCGTATCTTCCAATTTTTCGAAAATTGTTTTAACTTGTGTTTTTAATTTGTGGATTTCTTGGGCTTGGGTCTCCTGGGCAGAGGCGATGGTGTCCACTTTCTCCTCCAAGTCCACGATACAGTCTCCTATAGATGCTATTTCCTCTCTGACGCTATGGCGGAAACTCTGCATCTCGGAGCGGAAGGAGCTTTTAATGTCTTGGACAAACAGCAGCATTTCTTTGCGAGTAAGCGGAGTATCCGTCTCTTCTACAGAGTCAGGTTCTGGTTCTGCGTCTTCGTCAGCGATTGACGCTTCTTGGTCTTTAGTTCCTGTCTTTGGTTTTCTAAAGAAGTGTGTGGCCTACCGCGGGTTTTTTTTTGGTGTTTTGGTAGGTGGCATATTTATTGTTATTGGTCGTTAATATATAGTTGAAGCTGATATTGTTTGGGTGATGTAAGTTTCGTTTTTTCTTTTTACTTTGACATAAACCCCCTCATTCCTGAAGCACCATGATCATTCACATTTTTTTTTAATATTAGGAATAGGGATGGGGAGAGAGTGTGTTGGAAAACAACTCAGAGCCCTGTTTTTCAATTTTTCAGTGGTTGTATATGTTTGTGTGTTCTGTGCCTTTAACTCTGGCCAGCGGCGGCCATTTTGGATTTCCTCTGAGTTGTAGGCTGGAACACATGGGCACCTCTCCCTCTCCCTCTCCACCTCCTCGGAGCTCCCCCGTCCCCTCTCTCCGCTCCCACCACTGCTCTGGGTCCCCTCCTGTATTTTGCAAGCCCCACGCCGATCTCCCCCTCGAGGGACTGCGCACCTCGGCTGGACACAGGTAGGCTTGGTAGCTCACACGCCTGATGGCGCCATTTTGCGAGCCTCGGCGGGAAAGCAGGGATGCGCCGCGTTTTCGGGAGAGGGGCTACTGGTGCTTGCGATTGGTGCAGGGCTGCCCCCTACCTTGTGGCCGCTTGCCGTGGTCAGGATCGTCCCTTTAGATGAGCCACGTGGTCCCGGCGGCCATCTTGGTTTCACCGGAGAGAGGGGAGCTGTGCACCATCAGCTCATGGAAAGCTGTTTCTCCCCTTTTGGGTTAATATTTTGGACCAGGGACCGGATTGTCTGCACTGGGGGCTTTTAGGCAGTCTCCTAGGGGTTTTTTCCCTCAGTTTTTGTGGGGTTTCTGAAGGTTTCTTCAGGTATGTTTGCGGAGCTATGCAAGCCTATGACTTGCTCGTTCAGCCTCCTAGCCACGCCCCCCCCCTCCCACCACTCTTAAGGCCATACAGCGCTTTTTGGGCTTCACGAATTACTACGGCAGGTTAATTCAAAATTTCTCTTCTGCGGTAACCCCCGTTACGGCGCTAACTAAAAAAGGTGCGGATCCTGCTTCATGGTTGCTGGAGGCCACCCAAGCCTTCGATCATCTAAAGACAGCCTTCGTTTCTGCTCCTATCCTTATACTGTACATCCGGGTCCCAAACTACCATTCACCTTGGAAGTAGATGCATCAGACGTCGGGGCTGGAGCTATTCTGTCACAGAGAAGGACTCCCCAAGCCAGACTTCATCCCTGTGCCTTTTTCTCCAGCCGAACAAAATTATTACGAAAGTAAACCGGGAACTTCTAGCCATCAAGTTACTGTAGCGCTAGAGGAATGGAGACATCTTTTAGAAGGCACGGAGATCCCTATTACTATCCTGATGACCACAAGAACTAGCTCTACATTGAAGGCGCTCTATGTTTAGGCACTCGACAAGCCCGCTGGTCTCTTTTCTTTTCTCGTTTCAATTATATTTTTTCCTTCTTAACAGGTTTGAAGAATGTCAAGGCCAATGCTCTCTCTCAGAGGATTACCAGGATACTATTCTCCCCTCCAAGTACATAGTCTCCGCTAACACCTTTGATGCATTGAGAGATATTGTACAGGGCCAGTCCCACATCCCTGAAGGTCTCGAAGTTCCACAGGGACAATTTTTTACCTCTCCACCTTTTCGGAGGAAGGTTCTGGAATGGAGTCACTCTTCCAAATCATCAGGACATCCAGGTACTAGAAGAACCACCGATCTTTTGGAGCAGACTTTTTGGTGGCCCGGCATGTAGAAGGACATTCATTGCTGCGTGCTCAACATGTGCTCGTAAAAAGACTCCCCAGAACAAACTATCAGGACTTCTTCAAACTCTTCCCATCCCAGACCGTCCATGGACACATCTGTCCATGGACTTCATAGTCAAATTGCCCGTGTTGAAAGGGATGAACACCATATTAGCAGTGGTAGACCGCTTTCCAAGCAGTCTTACTTTTTCCCCTCGAAAGGGCTTCCCAAATCTCCTAAACTGGCAGACGTCTTTTTCATAGAAATTTTCCGCATCCATGGGGTCCCACAGGTCATTGTTTCCGATCAAGGATCCCAGTTTATATCAAAGTTCTGGCATTCCTTCTCCAGCAATTGGGTATTGCTCTACATTTCTCCTTGAGTTATCACCCCCAAACCAACAGTCAGACAGAGTGAACCAACCAGTCCCTGGAACAATATATTTGATGTTTCGCTCAGACACCCAGGATGACTTGTCTGACCTTCTTCCCTGGGCCGAGTTCGTGCACAACAACCTGCGCAGAGAATCCACCATGGAGTCACCCTTCTTCATTAATTATGAGTTCCACCCATCTCTACTGCCCATCACCACACCCAGTTCTGGGGTACCGGCAGCAGACAACAGAATTCGTTGTCTTCAGAATTTGTGGAAAAATCCAAGAGAATCTTGTACGGCAACTTCTAGACAGAAGACTCAGGCGGATCGTCACCGGCGCAGGATTTAAGAATTCAGCCCGGGAGACATGGTATTGTTGTCTTCTTAAAATTTCCGCCTCAAGGTCCCTACGCTAAAATTGGCACCAAGGTTCATTAGACCCTACACCGTGGTGGAGAAAGTCAACCCAGTGGCATACCGCCTACTTCTCCCTTCATCTATGAGGATCCCGTCTGTGTTCCACTTCTCCTCGTTGAAAACGCTATCCGTGATCCTCGTTTCCCCGACTCGTCCTTGTCTCTGGCTCCTCTCCTCGTACAGGGCCAACAGGTGTACGAGGTTCAGTCCATCTCGGACTCCAGGATTTCCAGGGGATCGGTCAGTATCTGGTACACTGGAGGGGCTTTGGGGAACGGTCCTGGGTTCTTCACCATTGTCTTCATGCCCCCAGGCTTGTTCGGCTCTTCCACACCAAATATCCGCACAAGCCCTTCCTGAGACCCTGGATCTCGCTCCTGAGGGGGGGTGGGGGTACTGTCAGGTTCCGTGATCCGCAATGCGCTCGGCGCACCCAGCACTTACCCCAACCCGCTCCTTCCGTCATCCGTGATGCGCCCCTTCCCCCACCTGGCATCAGCCGCTATCGTAGGGGCGTGTGCTCATGCTGCACGGAGGTAAATACACTGGCGCGCACACGTGGCACGCGGTCAGCGTACGGCAGCACCGCGTCACTCACCATCATCACGGACCTTTCCCACACCTGTCTCCTGCACCGGAACTGCCAATCACAGCAGGCGCTGCTGACGCGCCTCCACTCTGCTTCTTCCTCATTGGTGCCTGTCTCCTTTATATGCTCAGCAATCACACTGGCAATTCGGCTAAGCATAAACCTTTGTTTCTTCGAAGTGTTCACTGCTACTCTTGCCTCCACAGCCTTGTCTTGTACTCCGGTTCATAGTTCATTTGTTTCTGATCTTGGCTACTCTTTTGGATTCCGCTCTTCTAATCTCCTGACCCCGGCTATCAACAACGATCCGCACCTCCCCAATCCTGACCTCGGCAAAGTACCACGACGATCCGCATCTCTCCAATTCTGACCACGGCTAAGTACCTGCAACGTTCCACACCTCTCCAACCTCGGCAAGTACCCCTGACTATCCTTACCTCTCCAATCCCGACCCGGCTACCTTGACCAATCTACACTCCAGACGCGCCCACGCGGCTGTGGGTTGGTGTTGTATCTGGCCTCACGGTCATGCCTTGTTTGTGGTGAGCACTCCGTTACAAATAGTAGATTAGTGGAATTGTGGTGGAGATTTTGGCCCCTAAAGTAGAAGAAACTGGTTGAAGACTCAGGCCAACTACTGTATGTCTGATCATGGGCAAGCCCCCATTTTTTTTTAAACGATGCCTTAGTTACTAAAATTAGACATGTTAAATAGGTCATGTTGAGTTCAAAGTGGATTAATTGTTAAACAAAGTGCAGTACACTGCAGGAATATAACTATCTTAACTCCGTTAGAAATTCTCATGTGCCTTATGGTTAATAACTGTCCTTAATCCATAAAATATGTGACACATGCATACACTAAAAAAAAAAGTCACATATAAATGTTAGTGTTCCCTAATCATGTTGTCTCTCAGAAGACATGGTCATGCGACTATCTTCCAAAAGTAATAGAGACAAATATATTATTCTCGCCCGCTATTGTGCCTCCATTTTTCCTTGAAAGATAACAGCCTGCACAATATGATAAGTGATGCAGTGGTGTATAAAATGGGAATCATTGTAAACTGCGCTGCTTGATCTATATTAAATCGAGCAAGGAAAAGAACTTGATGGAAAAAAAATAAGTTGATTAATCTTACAAAATGAATTGCCTTACCTACTTTGTAGGCAGCAAAAGTTTCTTTATTTAGACATAGCAAAAAAATAAATAAAAGTGAAGTAGTTAACCACTTTGGTATCAGAGGAGACAGTATTGAGGGGGATATGTTTATGCTGTAGAATGGTATATATTGGGAGATCAGCTCCTAATCTCTCCCTGTAGGTTGGGTTACTAGCAACATACATGGTAAACTTTCTGCAGATAGCTCCCCAAGTTAAGTCCTCAAGAGCCACCAACAGGCTAGGTTTTCAAGATTTCTCTAACATAATTAACTAAGATAGCTATACGTATTATGAAGATGTGTTTATATATGTGTTGCCTGGAAAATCTGTCCTGTTAGTGGCTTTCATGGACGGAACGTGGGCTACTGATTCATTGTGCCTGTCCCTTTGTTGTTAGTACAGCTCTGCAGGCACTGTGAGATGAATTAATATTTCAATGACTTGTCTATGCCTCGAGCTGGACCCATCTCCCATTCCCAATAAATACACCACACAACTTTTGGGGAGAAATTAACGGCCACAGCTTTATTTATTACAAGATAAATATAATATTTATCCCCAATTAAAGACCCAATCAGATTACTTTGCTAACATCTACCAGAGCTCGAGAGAGACCCTCAGCTCGTTCTCATCTAGCCATTCAGTACCTTAGTCTGAATGTCACAGAGCCCCCATCGGAAGGTCACCACCATTCCAACTGTAACTAGCCTGGAATGGCATCGATTTCCACAAATTCCATCCAGAAGGTCACCACCATTCTGGTCGCCCTAACCTGAAATGGTACTGCCTTCCCCAACTAAAACACTTCTGAGGTCTGAGACTTCCTTCCAGGAGCCAATACTGACAGCGTCCCCCCCCTCCCAGAGTAACATTACTCTCGCCACCAGCTAAGTCATTAAACAACCCTTAAACTGGCCTTGCGAGCTGCCACTTGACTCACTGCCTTTTCTAGTGCGCCTTGCCAAGATAAAATTAGGATATTGTTCCTGATATCAGATAGATGAACTTCATCCTCCCTTCATCCTCCCTAAAGAGGCCTTTTCAGACCCCCTTTTACGTCATCATGCCTTAATCCCCCGTAAATCCAGCATGAATGCTGCCATCGCCTTAATTACCTGTTTCATAGAGCTGTCTACTGCTGCTTCATTTACAGCCCTACGCCAACACAAACTAAGCCTAAGGCCCTGCTCCCTCAGTCAGCGTGCCCGCACTGCAGACAGGCGGCGCGCTGACAGGCACAGACCGCGATATGTGGTCTGTAGGGAGCCGGGAGCCAGAGCAGGAGGGGGGCGGGAGTGGGAGGTGGGGGGCATGGTTTGAGCGGAGGGACCCGCTACTCCCCCCCTCCCTCCACAGGCTTGGTCTCCCGGGCTGCAGGAAGGAAGGAAGGTAAGCTCCCGCTCCCTTCTCCCCCCTACACGCTGATACACACACACACAACCCCCCACCCCCTTACCTTGGGTAGGAAACTGTCTGACAGCTCCCGCTCCCATCCCCACCGCTGATAGGCTCATCAGCGCACCATGCGACGCGTCACCGCTCGGGATCACAATTTTCTTGCATCCCCTGGCAGCTGACGCGTCACAGCGCATAGTGAGCCGTGCAGTGAGGGGGGATTGGGACCTGCTCAGAAGGATTCCCCTGCTGGTGGGGAACGCTCACGCGGCCGCCCGCGCCGCCGGGTGCACCGGGTCCCAGCCCTAAGAGACACTTTTGACCAAACTATCATCATGTCTAAATCTTGCCACTAACTGTGCTAAGTCCTGCTGCATGATCCTCGTTAAATCTAACAATTGAACCAATGCCAGACTGTTTCCCCATAAATGCAGCAAAATTATATTCAGAGGTACCCTACCCCTTTCCCTATGCAATAACTTGGGCAGTAGTTGGTCCCAATACATCCCCCTACTGCCAACCCACAACATCTTGGCCAAGTCTGCCCTTGTCCCAACTGACTTCCTCCTGGCCTACACTCGGCTCGCTTCCCAGCCCTGTGCACATATGACTCCCCACATAGCCAGATTTCCAATGGGGCTTGACCTGAAAAAGAAAAAAACACGTTACAATCAACCACTGAACTCTTAACAGTTTGTACAGGGTCTAACATAACTCCTAAAATACCCGATGACCATCTGTCTAACTTTTTAATGGCTTCCTCCCCCACGTCCAACTTCACGGCTTCAGATGGCACCCCAATTCTGAAGGAGTAGGACTTGATTATCAAGTCCCCCAAACCCGCAAATTCTGCACACCTCTTCAGAAACCTTATAAACTGAAAATGGGACACTGCAGTTCTGTATTCATGTATCAAAAAGGAAGGGGCATCATATGGGACCTACACTGCCCATACTCCCCCACTCGCTTTGCAGGACATATCATACTGCCCTCTTACACATTTCCCTTTTCCTGCTAGGTCTGTTTTAGACCTGATTCTAAACCATCTAGTATCCAACTCTACATCCTTTTTTTGAGGTGCTCATTATCTCACTAATACGCATGGCCACAAAGAAGGCCAGGCAATATGCTATGCTAAACAACTGTGCTTCATACTTAGTAGGGGAAACATGCAAAACGTGTTTTTCTATTTTTTCCAGCATTGCTGCCGAAATTTTGGGCCCTATCATCCTTGTATCTTGCCCCCTTCTTCTAACCTGCCACTACTCTGTATATCATGAAATCCTTTGGAAAATCCCTGTCTCCCTTGAATTTTAAAAAGGAGACACCAGCTAAAAATTTTGCTATCATTGAGGCTGATCCTCCCAACTCCCGTTTTTTAACAGGAACCTTAACAGCTTGTCCCTGGTTGCTCTATCCTTACGCCCTCAGTCCTTTGCTCTTCCATGTCTGTACTTAACCAGGCCTGCCATTCCTACAAAGCCCTAGTGTATTCTGACCACATTCAGTGGCGACCAACTTTATTCTTACTTGGCTAGCTCCGCGAATTTCAGAAGATCCCGGTGATGTGCGTTTTTGTGTCGTTTTCTCCCAGGGTGTATAGCGTTATTTTCGCGGCTGTGATTTAAGCATTTTATTCCCGCTGGCTGCAATACTGCAATGCCGTGTAAAAACACCTGGGGGCGTTTGCGAGCTGTTGTCTCTGAAGTCTAATACCTTCGCGGTTCAACCTGCAGTACACAGTCTGTGCGTGCGCGCGCAGTAATAGTAAAATTGCATATTTACTTTATTTTAAAGTACAGTACTGTACATGCTCGGACCCTGTTGAGGTGAAGTTAGGGGGTTCCTAACATCTGGGGGAAAATGAATTTTAATTCTATGGTGAGTACTGTCTTGTTGCCGTATTATTTTGGTGGGGCTGGCTGGGTACTTCTTTAGGGGGCTGACCATTACTGTACATTAAAAATTTTCTTTTTTTTTCCTCAGAAAAGAAAACGGCTAATGGGGGGATTTCGATGGATAATATTGTACTGTATGATGATGTTTTCCGGCCGTACAGTATACTGTGTAATAAACCCGAATAAATAAAACTATGCATTTATTCTACATATTCAGTATCGTTTCATTATGTGTCTTCCACAGTATACTGTACAGTGGTATACAGTGCCTAACATCTATGGGCAAAAAGAATTTTATTCCTAGGTGCCCTAGAACAGAAGTTCCCACGCCAATTGCCAATTGCCCGTGAAGTTGACCGCGGCCCTAAGTTGTTCCCACGCCAATTGTGCGAATATAATGTCAAATAACCCATTCTGTGGGTCTGAGCGGGTTGAAATTTACCTGGTCCTCATGCGGGAGGACCCTTGCCATAGTGGCAAAATATCAGCCTTGCACGACCCCCGGAACCGGTGGTACCAAAAGACAGTTTAAAAGCACATTACCAAAGTGGCTTTTTTTCTGCCATGCAAGTCAATGGCAGAAACCTGAACTTTAACATCACCCTGACTCCGTTCTGTTGCCACGAGAGGGTCGCATATTGCCATTGTGTTCTTAATCCGCCCATAGCTGAGCTACAAACACTCAGCACGCCTGCGTCTAATCACACCATCCCCCTCCCCAACCCTTAGAGGCCTGTTGTTTGAACGGTAATGCTTTCGAAAATCCCCTCTAGAATTTGAAATGTAAATCTGATTTGCACAGCACTGTGAGAATTGAGAGTACACTGATACAGTATTTCATCAGGGTGTGAAAATATTTGTCAGTCACATGTTTTTAATACAATACAGTACATTCTTTAATATCTTTAAAATTAAAATATATAAATCCTGGTATAAATCCTGGTAAAATATTTTATAAATAAATAAATAAATAAAATAATTCATTGGTGCACTGTAGGGGTGGCTGTCAATGATTATGATTCGCAGGAAAGTGAATAAATATTTATTTTATTTTATCAGGAACCAAAAAATACAAATATAAAAATAATCAGGAATAATACATACAGTAATGCAGTCTTTATTAAGTTATTTTCGCAGCTTGAAATTGGATAACCATTTGGAAAACCTTTGTAAAACATGGGGAAACATGAGTAATGCACATTTATAAGAATATTATTTAATACTACAGTATACAGTATACAGTACAGTACTGTAATGTACTGTATAATATACTGTATATACTGTATAGTAAAATTATTTTTTCTTTAGTCTTTATCTTTTCCTCATTCTGTCTGCAGTACTGTAGTTCATTGAGAGAGGAGAGGTTTTGTGTACATCATTGCTGCTGTTTATATACTGTACATTTGACTGTACAAGCAGATTTGACTGGACACAACGCCCCCATCCCCCTAGGCCACCGTTTTTCCTGGAACGACAAGAAAACCAAAAATTAGTGCAGTTACTGTACTGTATTATGGCAGAACTACTGTAGGTGGCTGGTGCAGCTTTCTCTGGAAAGAAAAAAAATGGGGCAGTTAGTAGGCAGTTACTGTAGTACTGTCAAACTAGTGTACTGTATACTGTACTGGAACTACTGTACAGTATACTCTGACTACTGTTAAATTCTATGTACTGTAACCTGATGGCTGGTGCTGCTCTCTCTGTAAAGAAAAAACTAACTACTGTATACTCTTACTATCTGAAAAGAAAAAATCTGTGCCATACTTACTGTCGCGGCCGAGTTTATTCTTACATTTGCCCGGTCTCGGCCGCGACAGTAACAGGGCGCGCGCCGGGGTGTCCCGTGCGCACGCTGAAGCCTCGGAGGAGCGGTCCTCTGATCGGGGCTTCCCCCTCCCCTCTCCGTGTCCACCGGGTCCCCCGGAACCCCCCACCGCCGTTCCCCACATCGTGGGACACCAGGGCTCCCTCGGGGAGCCTTGGGCACGCGCGCATGGGGCGCAGGCACCCGATGAAGCGTGACCGCGCATCGGTGACGCGCGGCACGCCGCGGGGATTTGGCTAGAGAGCCGGGAAATCTCCCGGCTTGCGGAACTAGCCCAATAAGAATAAAACGTGTCGCCAGTGTACCTGTAACATACTGTACTTACAATACTACAGCACAGTACTACTTTCCTGATGCTTGCCCATTACGCGCGATGACAATGGGCAACACAGTGGTCTATATATTTATTGCAGCGTTCCACGGTGAGTATATCGTTCCAAAAACTCAGTATGCCTTTCAACAACTCGTCCTTTTTGGAGGGTTTCATCACTTTCCGGATATGGTCCTTCAGCTGATGCCAGACCATTTCGATCGGGTTGAAGTCTGGCGACCTGTCATTGGAAAGAAAGGACAATTGGTTTAAGAGCTAAAAACAGTGGGGAACAAAAATGGGACACGGTCTACTGCACTTACTCCGCTGGCGTCTTCACCCAGTTGATGCCGCGCTCAAGGATATGCGCCATTAACGCAGTGTGCTTGGGATCGTTGTCCTGGTAGAAGCGGTGACCATTGGGCAAGTCGCGTGTGATGTATTGCATCTCGGGCACAATGTTGTCTTGGAAGAAAGCTTTATTCATGATTCCTATAGCAAGAAAAGAAAAGTGCTCAAAAAACTGCACAATAGTACAGTACAGTGCATACGGTAAGGCAACACTAGTCAAGTACAGTGCATTAGGCGACATTATATTTGATAAATTTTACCTTCAAAGATGACAATGCATCTCGGTCCACGCCTCGAAATGGCACCCCACACATGCAGCTTCACAGGGTTTTTTGGCCGCGGCTTCAAAGATAAGCGGCCTTTTTTGTGGAACGCAAATCGTGCAAATCTCTCCAGCGACAGTAGACTTATCAGTGAAGATGCAATCCTGGAAAGTCTCCCCGCTGTCGATCCATGCCTGGGCCTGGAGCACTCTTTTGATTTTGTTTGCGTCCCGTATCATGAGGTACACTCTATAATGACAAGGAATAAAAAATTTTTTTAGCGGCACAGTGCAGTACAGTTTGCTAAACAACACTTTTACCTCCTGTACTTTCCAGTACTAACCTCACACGTCCATATTTCCATCCAATGCTGCGTCTCATCTTCTTTATGCTGCTCTCGGATACAGTCAGATTGTGCTTTTCCTGCAGAGTGTTTTTAACCCTTAATGCACTCCTCTCATCATTCTCCTCACTTATTTTGTCCACCAGAACAGTTGTCTCCCTACAATGTAAAGAAATTATATTGTTTTATTAATATGCAGCAATATAAAATGTATGTAAATGTAATGTTGTAATATATATTAAATATAAATAGACAAAATATATATACTTTTGTACAATAAATATAAATATACAAAATAAATATACTGTTGTAATATAAATATAAATATACAGTACATCCTATTCAGTATATACCATTGTAAAATTAATTGAAATATACAAAAAATGTATACTGCTGTACTACTGTATAAATATAAATAGACAAAATATATATACTGTTGTACTATAAATATAAATATACAGTACATCCTATTCAGTATATACCGTTGTAAGATTCATTGAAATATACAAAAAATGTATACTGCTGTACTATAAATATAAATAGACAAAATATATATACTGTTGTACTATGAATATACAGTACATCCTATTCAGTATATACCGTTGTAAGATTAATTGAAATATACAAAAAATGTATACTGCTGTACTATACATATAAATAGACAAAATATATATATACTGTTGTACTATAAATATAAATATACAGTACATCCTATTCAGTATATACCGTTGTAAGATTAATTGAAATATACAAAAAATGTATACTGCTGTACTATAGATATAAATAGACAAAATATATATACTGTTGTACAATAAATATAAATATACAAAATGAATATACTGTTGTAATATAAATATAAATATACAGTACATCCTATTCAGTATATACCGTTGTAAGATTAATTGAATTATACAAAAAATGTATACTGCTGTACTATAAATATAAATAGACAAACTACAGTACTGTACAGTATGTTGTAATATAAATCAACAGAAATAACAACAGTATTACAGTAGATACAGAACTGTACTGTAGATGTACAGTACAGTTTTCTATATTTTTTTTGTGTTAAGTTTTATACTGTAAATATACTTACGCGTTAGTTACCCTTGGTGCCTTTTTCCGGTCTCTGTTTTTTCCTTGTGCATGATAGCTCACGGTGGTTAATGGCACAACGAGGTCAGAAGTAGCTAACCAGCGTTGGATAGCAGCAATTTGGTGTCCGCTCCTGTACATCTCCTTAATTCGCATGCTGAGATCCTTTGAAATCTTTTTAACAGGCATTGCTGCGAGTAGAAAGAAATACAAACACAAGAATGTATATTCGATGTTTAGTCGATGTGTATTCTATGTGCAGTCAATACACAAAATTGATGGTGTATTTATACGTTAATGACTCACACGCCCACTTTCAACACCTGTACCTGGCCGCCATGCATAAAAGGTCACACACTTTTCATAGGCCACCACTCCAGGATCTTTATCTGAACTTGCCCTTGTCCAGATACTGTACTGCATTGTGCCACCTGCTTCCATGGAGCATCCCCGGTTCTATGGACCCAAGAACCCACTCACCTCTGCCGTGCCTGTCATGCTGAAAAAGCGAAAGGCGGTTGCCGTTTCCATGCCAAGGCAAAAGCGACAGGCTAAGGCAAATAAAGAAAACCGTCTGCTGACCCCAAAGGTTAAGGGTTTTCTTAGACGTAAGCCTCATTACTGTATGTGAAGAAGATATACAGTGATGTACTCTCGACGCAGAACGAATGGCAGCCTACCCATCGGACCCGCAGACCACTTCCTGCCATATGCTTCAACGACTCTGCTTTAGCTGTCCCGGAAATCTTCATCCCGTCTTCTCCACCCCCATCTTCTCCGGTTCCATCTGACGACGCTGCCGCCTCTGAAATCCACGGGTCACTTTCTCCTTTGCTCTTAGACGACTCTGCTTCTCGCCCGGAAATCCAAAGGTTACCTTCTCCATCCCTCTTTGACGCTGCCGCTTCTCCTCTACCGGGTATCCACAGGTCACCTCCTCCACTCTCCATCGATGCCGCTTCTCTCCATGGAACCCCCATCTCATCCTCCGTTGCACCCATCCCCCCAGATGTCCACACGCCATGCACAAGAAGCAGCTCGTTGGACCGGATGCTGAATGGGATAAGTGTGGATCTCCCCGGGAATTCTATTGTGCTGGCAAAGATAGATCTGCTTCTGGAGAAAATGTTAAATGTGGAGCAACGGATGCTACAAATGGAGCAACGGATGGATCAACGGATGGAGAAGATAGAGGCTGACATTGCGGGCATACATTATTTGCTCGGTGCTAATGCCCCTATTTCCCCGACGCTGGAGCAGGAGGGTGACATGGATGTGATGAATGGGACCTTCGACCCCCTTCCATCACCAAGCGCACCCCCTCCACCAGAAGATGTAGTGTACATGTATGCAGTTGAGGAGGACATGACAACCCCGTCAAGACCACGCCAGGAGACAACATGGCGACCACGACCGGAGGAAAGCTTCCTCCCAGACATCCTACCATCGCCCGTCGCCACAAGCACACCCGCTCCCAAAAGACCTACACCCGCTCGCATCGAAACAGTGCCCGACATCACCCTGCGCGATCTGCCACCGGCGCTTAGGGAGAAGTATAGGGTGATGAGTGCTGGTGTACCCCACAAGTATGCCTTGATCATTTTTAAGCACCATGTTCCCTACACGTTGTACTGCGAGTGGGTGTTCAAAGGGAACTACGATGGGAATTGCGTAAAAAAGGCCCTTCTTGCCAATTTAAGGAAAAACATTGTGGAAGAATTGCGGCGCTTTTATACAGTTACAGATCCTGTAATGAAAGGCGTAAGAAACTGCACTAATGGCGTTTTGCGCCATGCAAGGAATCGGCCATGGATGGACAATGTGGAGGACTGTCAGTGAGACCATACTGTTGTGCTGAACTGTATTGTACTGTACATGTTTTGCCCTACAGTACCTGCTGTACTTAAACAAAGGAGATGTTGTTGTGTGTTTTTTTTCACAGGACATGCACAACTCCAGTCCCTGAGGGCCGCAAGCAGGCATGGTTTTCAATGTTGCCCTGAAAACCTGCCCTGTTTGCTGCCCTCTAGGACTGAACTGGTGCAGGTCTGACTGACAGTGTTGCGCACCATCCCACTGTACTGTAATGTATACAGTACTGGGTTTCTTTAATAAAGGAGATGTTACTTAAAATGCTTCAACATTGTACAGTATTTGTAAATAAATGTTTTTGTACTGACCCCACCAATAAAAGACCATGTTGAATTGCCTCACATTGTTTCCATTTGCTCCTTTGCCAGTGTAACAAATGTAGAGGTTTGTTGCACTGTTTTTTAACTGCCTGGTCGCGCAATTGGCGTAGGAACTACGGCAATTGGCGTGGGAACTAGGTCAATTGGCGTGGGAACTTCTGTTCTAGGGCACCTAGAAATAAAATTAATTTTGCCCCTAGATGTTAGGAACCCCCTCACTTGACCCCAACAGGGTCCGAGCAGTAATGGTGACGAGAAAGGGTCACGCCGGCGAGGAGGGTCCTACCATTGAGCGCAATGGCGGAGAAAGCTTTGAACCGGCTAAGTCAGAATGAGCAGAAACCTGGAACCCACAACTCCGGTTCTGTTCGACCTAGAGGGCTCAGATTCGGTGACCATGTAGTCCTAGTTGCGGCAGGATTGCATGGCAAATTGCGACCCTCTCGTGGCAACAGAACGGAGTCATGGTGATGTTAAATTTCAGGTTTCTGCCATTGACTTGCATGGCAGAAAAAAAGCCACTTTGGTAATGTGCTTTTAAACTGTCTTTTGGTACCTCCGGTTCCGGGGGTCGTGCAAGGCTGATATTTTGCCACTATGGCAAGGGTCCTCCCGCATGAGGACCAGGTAAATTTCAACCCGCTCAGACCCACAGAACGGGTTATTTTACATTATATTCGCGCAATTGGCATGGGAACTACTTAGGGCCGCGGTCAAGTTCACGGGCAATTGGCGTGGGAACTTCTGTTCTAGGGCACCTAGGAATAAAATTCTTTTTGCCCATAGATGTTAGGCACTGTATACCACTGTACAGTATACTGTGGAAGACACATAATGAAACGATACTGAATATGTAGAATAAATGCATAGTTTTATTTATTCGGGTTTATTACACAGTATACTGTACGGCCGGAAAACATCAGCATACAGTACAATATTATCCATCGAAATCCCCCCATTAGCCGTTTTCTTTTCTGAGGAAAAAAAAAGAAAATTTTTAATGTACAGTAATGGTCAGCCCCCTAAAGAAGTACCCAGCCAGCCCCACCAAAATAATACGGCAACAAGACAGTACTCACCATTGAATTTCCCATTCAGCTTGCGCCGGCGCCGGTCCACTGCCAGTCCAGCTTTCTTCATCATCCACGTCGATAGTTGGCAGCGGGACTAGTCCACCTGTAGTCAGCAGGTGAGGCTGGAAATCGCTTAGGTACATGCAAGCTTCATCAAAACTGCACGCCAAATCCAGCTCAACCTCAGGCTCAGGCTCAGGGTTGTCACTGACAGTGGGACCGTCATTGGAAGCCGGTGCTGGTGCTGGTGCATTGCTTGGCAGCGACTGTCGCTTCTTAGTTGGTTTTAACACGACCCTCTGCCTTTTGCCGCCTCCATGATCATAGATACGGGAAAAACCCGGTGATACACACCAATACCCTCCAACAAATTGGGGCTCAATACGGTGAAAACAGGGGTCACTACATAACCTTTTCCTTACTGCACGCTTCCACGTATGAGGAGTTGGCGAAAATTTGTAAAAGTCATAGTTTTCGATAAAATACTGATAAATTTGAGCAACTGTTGCCATCTTATCCTCTGTTGCATTAATCGCGGCCCATATCAAATACGCGTAACTTCTGTTAGGTTTTTGGAAAGCAGGCTGCACTTGAACACTCATGGCGGGTGGGTCTCTGGAGAATAGTGTAACACAAACTGAAACTGGTCTTTGTCTTTCTTTAATATGAAAAGCCTAAATTGATACATTTTGGCAACTCTTCCTTCAGTCTCAAGGCCAAGGCCAAGTTACAATGGCACACTGTGGTACAGTATCTTTTTTAAACGAAACACCTGCAAGCCGACACATTACTGATTTGGCGCATTACAATTCATGAATTTCTGCCATCTGGCGGACACGCGAAGCAGTGCAGCCTGTTTAAATCTGAACCATTATCAATAAACCCATCAACCGCGCGTCAGCTGGGCATGACCCTGGCTGGGACGGCAAAAGGTGCACGGCATGCTCCAGGTGAACAGCGTGGCATTCCAGGAACAAGCCAGGTAAAAGCCGGTGATTTGTAAGAATAAAAGCTGCTGCAACAATACCTGCAGCTACCAAAGCCCTCACCAGCTCCATCACTCTCAAACTGCTTCCTGCCACAGCTTCTGTGTTCAAGGCTCCCCTGTCATAGCCGCACCCGGAACCAACTCATGCAATGCCGCAAATTGAAAACCGAGCAAGGGCATCTGATAACATGTTATTCAATCCTGGGGATATGCCTTTCCTTGAACCATATATTATGATTCAGGCACTTTAGGACTAGCAACCGGACCCCCACTGGATATGAGTGTAAAGACGTGCTTGCCACAAACCAGGACCGGACCGTAGAGCTGAGGTGGGGATATGAAAGCACCGACGTGAAGCCGGGCACAATAGCAGTTTAAGGATCTGTGCTGCAGGACTCAACAGCCATCAAGCAAGAGCCGGAGGGTATAGTGGAGCAGTGCATGTACCCGGGAGAACTGATTTTGGAGTTACACGCCGCGTGGACTTCACATCCAGTTGCAGAGAGAGTGTGCAACTGATTACAGCAGAAGCCTTGTGGATCCTACTGAAGTGCTGGGGTTTGAGAATTTTTCTCATATATGCTGAAATTCAAGCTGCGTTTGTGAGTCTGCATTTTACTATTATCCAGTCCGATAAAATTGTGAAAACTTTAATACACTAGGAATGTGCCTGTATTTTTTTCTTGTTTTGTCTATACAGCTCAATCCCGTTATAACGTGATCCAATACAACGCGAATCCGCTTATAACGCGATCCAAGCGTGGCTCCCAGTTTTTGTATTTGTGAATACTTTACAACACGATTATTGGTATCTTAAATACTTTATTGTACAATGCATACAATTATACATTATTTCTAACGCAATCCGCTTATTAATGCGATGTGATTCTTTGGACTCCAAGCACAGCGTTATAAGGGGGTTGAGCTGTGTGTGTGTGTATGTGTGTGTGTGTGTGTGTGTGTATATATATATATATATATATATATATATATATATATATATATATATACACATACACACAAAAAAAGTAGCGCTACTTAGTGACATGAATAAATGTGAAACTAAAATATAAACACAAATTATAAATGTAATAATCTAGTAATTAATAAAACCAAACAGATAATGCAATAAACATAACAGAGTAAAGTCCAAAAAGGATAAAGTCAGAGTGTTTCCACTTGATGGTGGTTCAAGGGAGGAAAAAATCCCAACGACACGATGCTCCCAGGAGCTCCTTGCTGCTTCAGAAAAAGTGGTGTAGCCACCCACTAGAAACCTAGAAGAACAAAACACAAAGAAGCGCAAGCTCCATAGCGCGTAACTGTGTACAAAATGAGTAAATTTATTTAAAGGAAAGTGTCTCTAGGAGATACACTTACAGGATGCTAAAATAACACAAACATTGGAGAGAATCTGTAAAGGGCATCATCTACAGGAGCAGGAGGGGGGGGGGGCGACAATGATACTGTGCACCTGATGTTTGAAATGGCTGTTTGCAGCTCCTGCCATGAGTACTGCAGCGTTTCAGCGTCTCCAATCACTTCCGTGTATAGTTCACAGTTGGAAGTGAGGGCGGATCAGCTGAATAGAGTATTAGGAAACTCAGGACCTCCACCCACACGTCACCACGTCACCTCCTGAGGAAGTCACGCAACGTGATGAAACGCATAGAGACGTGATGACGTCATCTTAGACGTCCTGCCTTCGCCTTCCCCTCCCCCCACCCCTGCCTTCGCCTTCCCCTCCTCCCACCCCTGCCTTCACCTTCCCCCGCTACCTGCCTTCGCCTTCCCCTGCCCCCAGCCTTCGCCGCCCCTCCGCCCCCTGCCTTCACCTCACCCACCCCTCCGCTCCCTGCCTTCACCTCCCCCCACCCCTGCCTTCGCCTTCCCCTCCCTCTGCCTTCACCTTCCCCTCCCCCCGCCCGTGTCTTCGCCTTCCCCTCCCCCGACTCTGCCTCTCGCCTCTGCCTCCCGCCCCCTGCCTTCTCCCCTGCCTTATCTCCCCCTGCTTTCTCCCCCCGCCTCCTGCCTTCTCCCTCCTGCCTTCTCCCCCCCGCCCCTGCATTTCCCCCCCGACCCTCCGCCATCTGCCTTCACCTCCCCCTACCTCTGCCTTTGCTTTCCCCTACCTCTGCCTTCGCCTTCCTCTACCGCTGCCTTCGCCTTCCCCTTCCTCTGCCTTCGTCTTCCCCTCCCTTTGCCTTTGCCTGCCTGTCACGGTGAGATTATGGCAGGCTGTATAAGGTCACATAAATATATATAACAGATGATATATATTTATCACTGGGTCTGAACTGAAGCGAGTCTTAGATATAATAAAGTATATTTATTCCTTTGGATAGGTGAACACACGAATAATACAGTAACAGACAAGAAGTACACTTACTTAGGGGTTGGGGAATGAGAAGTATGATGTAGCATTTCTCTCAGCAATCAGGTAATCATTCAGGTGATATCAGGTAACCATATCAGCAAACGAAGACAAAGGATATAGGGAGGACAGCAGTTTATAAACCTTTTGTCCCTCTATCCTTAACATTAAGTACCTGTGATTGGTTTTCAATTACCTCCAGCCAATCTTTAATGTGGGAACACATTTTGATACATGCCCCCCTGCTAGCTGGCACAGGCGCAGTAGAACTCTGGGGTCTCATTTCTGTAGCCCCACATATGCAAATGGAATGCCAGCCAGTCTACCCATTTGGATCTCTGGCAGGAAAACCTTTGTTGGAAGGTGTTAAATGGGACACTTAAAAACTGCTCTGGTTTGAGCCTTCTCCGCCCTCAAATAAACAGGGAGGGTGACAAAACCCTTTGAACAGTACTTGAGTCCTAGACATTGGGTCGCCTCTAGGCCCATCTGCTATCCTGGCATGCAAAAGAATTTCCTCTGGGTTCTATCCATTCCTGGGGATACAGTATTAAACATAAAACATAAACGTATTAAAATATCCGGTTCCGCTGGGTCCAGCAGGTCCAAACTTCCCAGTTCTCAATGTCGGAACTGGGACACCGTATGGTCCAAAAGGCGATGTGCTATGACCTTCGGAACCGGAATTACACAAATGCACCTTAAATCATTTTCCATCTTAATACAAAAATCTCCGCTACAAGAAATCACGGTTTTTCACTAAATCCCCCATTGAAAACAATGGGCTTCGCCGCCATAGACTTTCAATGGCGGCTATGGGAATCCCTGCCATAGACTTTCAACGGGGCGATGCCGCCGTTGAAGTCAATGGAGTTTTCCGCCGTAGCCGGTCAATGGGGTTTTGCCGCCATTGGAGTCTATGGGAAAAATCCCGAACTTTCAAGAGGGTCCATACTCCGTCGGGTTGGTCTCAGAGGGTCAAGGATGGTTCTGCAGCGATGCAGGAGCAGTGGCTACAGATACCCCAAACCCTGACTCTCTGGAGCCTCCGGAACCGGAGCTATGGAATACCAAAATTCAGCTTTTCACACTTAGCCGTTTTCCTGAGCCGGTGCGGCCGCCGCCATTGGAACCTATGACATGGCCCGCTCTTATGGGTTCGACGCCTTCCTCTCCCCCTACCTCTGCCTTTGCCTTCCCCTCCCTCTGCCTTTGCCTTCTCCTCCCCCCGCCCCTGTCTTCGCCTTCCCCTCCCCCGGACTCTACCTCTCGCCTCTGCCTCCCGCCCCCTGCCTTCTCTCCTGTATTCTCCCCCCTGCTTTCTCCCCCCGCCTCCTGACTTCTCCCCCCCGCCTTCTCCTTCCTGCCTTCTCCCCCCCGCCCCTGCCTTCACCCCCCTGCCTTCTCCCCCCCTCTTCCCCTGCCTTCTCCCCCCTGCCCCTGCCTTTCCCCCCCCGCCCCTGCCTTCTCTCCCCCACCCCTGCCTTCTCCCTCCCACCCCTGCCTTCTCCCCCCCTCCCCTGCCTTCTCCCGCCCCTCCCCTGCCTTAACCCCACCCACCCCTGCCTTAGCCTCCCCCCGCCCTTGCCTTAGCCTCCCCCCGCCCCTGCCTTTGCCTCCCCCAACCCCTGCCTTTGCCTCCCCCCCCTCCCCTGCCTTCGCATCCTCCCGCCCCTGCCTTCGCTTCCCCCCACCCCTGCCTTCGCTTCCCCCCGCCCCTGCCTTCGCCTCCCCCCACCCCTGCCTTTGCCTCCCCCCACCCCTGCCTTTGCCTCCCCCCACCCCTGCCTTTGCCTCCCCCCACCCCTGCCTTTGCCTCCCCCCACCCCTGCCTTTGCCTCCCCCCACCCCTGCCTTTGCCTCCCCCCCGCCCCAGCCTTCGCCTCCCCCCACCCCTGCCTTCGCCCCACCCCTGCCATTGCCTTCCCACCCCCCTGCCCCTGCCTTATCCTCCCCCCGCCCCTGCCTTCACCTTTCCCTCCCCCGCCCTTGCTTTTCCCTTCCCCCCACCCCTGCCTTCACCTTCCCCTCCCTCCCACCCCTGCCTTCGCCTTCCCCTCTCCCTGCCCTGCCTTTGTCTTCCCCTCCCCACACCCCTGCCTTCACCTTCCCCCGCCCCCTGCCTTTGCCTTCCCCTCCCCCCTGCTCCTGCCTTTGCTGCCCCTCCACCCCCTGTCTTCCCCTCACCCGCCCTCCGACTCCTGCCTTCACCTCCCCTGCCCCTGCATTCACCTTCCTCTCCCCCTACCTCTGCCTTCACCTTCCCCTCCCTCTGCTTTTGCCTTCCCCCCGCCTCCTGACTTCTCCCCCCGCCTACTCTTTCCTGCCTTCTCCCCCTGCCCCTGCCTTCACCCCCCTGCCTCTGCCTTCACCCCCCCTGCCTTCTCCCCCCCTGCCTTCTCCCCCCCCCTGACCCTGCCTTCTCCCCCCTGCCTTCTCCCCCCCACCCCTGCCTTCTCCTCCCCACCCCTGCCTTCTCCCCCCTGCCCCTGCCTTCTCCTGCCCTCCCCTGCCTTCTCCCCAACTGCCCCTGCCTTCTCCCCACCCGCCCCTGCTTTCTCCCGCCTGCCCCTGCCTTCTCCCCACCCGCCCCACCTTAGCCTCCCCCTGCCCTTGCCTTAGCCTGCCCCTGCCTTCGCCTCCTCCCGCCCCTGCCTTCGCTTCCCCCCGCCCCTGCCTTCGCTTCCCCCCGCCCCTGCCTTCGCCTCCCCGCCGCCCCTGCCTTCGCCTCCCTCTGCCCCTCCCTTTGCCTCCCCCCGCCTCTGCCTTTTGCCCACCCACCCGCCCTTCCGCCTCTGCCTTTTTGCCACCCACCCGCCCTTCCGCCTCTGCCTTTTTCCCACCCACCCGCCCATCCGCCTCTGCCTTTTACCCACCCGCCCGCCCGCCCTTCCGCCTCTGCCTTTCACCCACCCGCCCGCCCTTCCACCTCTGACTTTCACCCACCCGCCTGCCCTTCCACCTCTGCCTTTCACCCACCCGCCCGCCCTTCCGCCTCTGCCTTTTACCCACCCGCCCGCCCTTCCGCCTCTGCCTTTCACCCACCCGCCCGCCCTTCCGCCTCTGCCTTTCACCCACCCGTCCGCCCTTCAGTCTCTGCCTTTCACCCACCCACTCGCCCTTCCGCCTCTGCCTTTCACCCACCCGCCCGCCCTTCCATCTCTGCCTTTCACCCACCCGCCCGCCCTTCCGTCTCTGCCTTTCACCCACCCGCCCGCCCTTCCGCCTCTGCCTTTCACCCACCCGCCCGCCCTTCCGCCTCTGCCTTTCACCCACCTGCCCACCCTTCTGCCTATGCCTTTCACCCACCGCCCACCCTTCCGCCTCTGCCTTTCATCAACCCGCCTGCCCTTCCATCTCTGCCTTTAACCCACCCGCCCTTCCGCTTCTGCCTTTCACCCAAGGCTCCTTAGACTTTCACCTACCCGCCCGCCCTTCCGTCTCTGCCTTTCACTCCCCCAGTCCTGTTTTTGCCCCCCCAGCTCTGTTTTTGCCCCCCCAAGCTCCGTTTTTGCCCCCCCAAGCTCCGTTTTTGCCCCCCCAAGCTCCGTTTTTGCCCCCCCAGCTCAGTTTTTGCCCTCCCAGCTCCGTTTTTGCCTCTCCAGCTCCGTTTTTGCCCCCCAGCTCTGTTTTTGCCCCATGACACACACAGTGACAGACACACACACTTACAGACACACACTGACACACCCCTTCCCCAACCGCCCCTGCCTTCACCTCCCCCCCACCCCTGCCTTCACCTCCCCCCCACCCCTGCCTTCACCTCACCCGCCCCTGCCTTCGCCTCCTGCCCGCCCCTGCCTTCGCCTCCACCCGCCCCTGCCTCCACCTCCACCCACCCTTGCCTTTGCCTCCACCTGCCCCTGCCTTCGCCCCACCTCTGCCTTCACCCCGCCCCTGCCTTCGCCTTCCCAACCCCTGCCCCTGCCTTTGCTTCCCCACGCCCCTGCCTTCTACTTCCCCTCCCCCCACCCCTGACTTCCCCTCCCCCCCACCCCTGCCTTCCCTTCCCCCCACCCCTGACTTCCCCTCCCCCCCACCCCTGCCTTCCCTTCCCCCCACCTCATCCTTCGCCTTCCCCTCGCCCCCCCCTGCCTTCTCCCCCTCCCTTGCCGTCTCCCCCCCGCCCCCAATTTTTGGATTTGAATTTGTATGTTGATTTAGAGAATAAAATCCAATCAGATATTTTCAGGAAAGAAAATGCCAGGAATTCATTGCTTCACGCAAAAAGTTGTCACGCTCGCCCTCTGGTCAGGGGTATTCCGAAGGGGCAGTTTCTGCGGCTACGCAGGAACTGCTCTACTTTGGAGTCCTTTGTCCACAGGGCGAGCGAGATGAGGGAGAGATTCCTGTCAAGAGGATATGATATCAAAGATGTAGATCTGGCATATCAAAATGCGCTAGATACAGATAGGGAACGGCTCATTAATATGAATGTCAGCCGGAAAAAACAGGGCACTCTAGTTGAGGACACTGAAACCCCCTTTTATGTTACGAATTTTAGTGAGCAAGCCAATTGCATTAAAGCAATAATACACAAACACTGGGCCACGCTATCTTTGGACCCTGCTGCGCAAGATGGTCTCTGTAGGCCCCAAAGTTGTGTTTCGTAAGGCAGCTACACTTGGTAACTTTTTGGCACCCAGTATGCTAAAACCATCTAACCGCAACAGGACTAAACTGTCCCTATTTCCAAAATTAATCGGTTCATTCAAATGTGGACATCGTAAAATCTGTCCGAATATGTTTAAAACTAAACACTTTTCAAATTATGACGAAACACGTAGATTCCCTATCAGAACCTTTATGTCATGTCAGACTAATTTTGTGATTTATTTAATAAAATGCGGATGTAACAAACAATATGTAGGGCTCACAAGTAGGGCTCTTAAAATCCGCATCATGGAACACCTTAGATTAATTAAGAATCACGACATGACACATTCGGTCCCTATACATTTTAATGTGTGTCCGTTGGGTTCTGTGGAGAATTTTCAATGCTGTGCCATTGAACATATTGCATTACCCCCTCGGGGAGGTGATAGAATTAAGATCTTGCATCAGAGAGAGGCCCATTGGATATATACTTTAAATTCTCTACAGCTCAACGGACTTAATATTGACTGGGATCTACGTTGTTTTCTTTAAAGTCATCAAGAGTATATGTTTCAGGGATGTATGCTTTTACTATATCCTATTTTAGGAGTGTTTTAAAATGATGCCATAACTTTTTCATTACATTCAGAGCCTCTGTGGATGTTTCTGAATCTTCTCCTATTCCATCACCCCTTCCTCCCCCCCCCCTCCAAGCACACCCCTCCCCTCCCCCCCACCCCCTCCCCCTTTCCCTCTTCCCTCTTTTTTCACTAACCAGTTGTGCTTAATAATTTATGTTTAAGCAGCCAAAGTCTACAGGTTTATAGCTGAATTAGAGTGTGGTATTTAACTTCTCTGATAGGAATAAAGCCACACAGTATACTAGCAGGTGGCTGCTAATCTATATACAACATTGTATTAAGAGAGTCAACGGGATACTAGCAGTATTTACAGCAGTTCTTAATTTCATTATATACCATCAATGATTAACCAGAGCCAGGGATATTATATATATATACAAAATGAATGCAAAGACATTCTAAGATTTCATAATATTGTATTCCCTGTACAATTCCTTTGATAGTTTATCTACATGATGATGCAAAAAGAGGGAATATGTCAATAGGCTCACGCATTGATGGGGTTAATGTTTTAATTTATTTTATGCGTTTTTCGCGTGCTTTTTTCTGTATTTAATGTGGCAGCTTCCGCTTCTCCCCACTCCAAGACGAAGCCCTACTTGTGAGGGTGAAACGCGTAGAGGGGGAGATTGCGGTGTTAGCCCTTGTGTGTACTACCAATAAAGTTGTTTGAAGAACTTCAGGAGTCTCTCTGATCCAGACATGCGCAGTTGCGCCGAATCCACCATTGTTTCCAGCCTACACTAAAGACGGTGGCACTCAGGAGCAGCCGAGGGAGCAGACCCCAGACCGGAGTGCAGGTGAGGTAAGGCATCTTCATTCCCCCTGCACCGGTTGTTAT
Organism: Ascaphus truei; assembly: GCF_040206685.1. Classification (NCBI taxonomy): domain Eukaryota; kingdom Metazoa; phylum Chordata; class Amphibia; order Anura; family Ascaphidae; genus Ascaphus; species Ascaphus truei. Next base: position 235,984,260 of record NC_134484.1, on the reverse strand, counting down.
TGAGGCGAAACGGAGCTCCCACGTGTGATGCCCCAGTGTCTGACGCATTCAGAACACTGCCCTGCACACGGAAGCGCAGGACAGACACATTGACAATTTTCCCCCTCGCCCCTGCCTTCTCCCCCCTCCCCTGCCTTTGCCTCCTCCCCGCCACTGCCTTAGCCTCCCCCCGCCCCTGCCTTCGCCTCCCCCCGCCCCTGCCTTCGCCTACCACTCAACCAGCCCTTGCCTTAATGCCTCCCCCCCAGCCATGCCTTTGCCTTCCCTCCCCCCACCCCTGCCTTTGCCTTCCCTTCCCCCCACCCCTGCCTTCGCCTTCCCCCCCCCCCGCCCCAGCCTTCACCTTCCCCCGCCCCCTGATTTTGCTTTTCCCTCCCCCCTGCCCCCTGCCTTCGCCACCCCTCCGCCCCTGCCTTCACCTCACCCTCCCCTCCACCCCATGCCTTCACCTCCCCTCCCCTTACGTCTGCCTTCACCTTCCCCTTCCTCTGCCATTGCCTTTCATATCCCTCTGCCTTTGCCTTCCCCTCCCTCTGCCTTCGTCTTCCCCTCCCTCTGCCTTCGCCTTCGCCTCCCCTGACTCTTCCTCTTGCTTCTGCCTCCTGCCCCCTGCCTTCTCCAGTGCCTTCTCCCCCCCCGCTTTCTCCCCCCGCCTCTGGCCTTCTCCCCCCACCTTCTCCCTCCTGCCTTCTCCCCCCCCTGCCCCTGCTTTCTCTCCCCCGCCCCTGCCTTCTCCCCCCCCTGCCCCTGCCTTCTCCCCCCCACCCCTGCCTTCTCCCCCCCTGCCCCTGCCTTCACCCCCCCTGCCCCTGCCTTCACCCCCCTGCCTTCTCCCACCCCACCCCTGCCTTCTCCCACCCCAACCCTGCCTTCTCCCCCCTGCCCCTGCCTTCTCCCCCCGCCCCTGCCTTCTCCCCCCACCCCTGCCTTTTCCCACCCGCCCCTGCCTTTTCCCACCGCCCCTGCCTTTTCCTACCCGCCCCTGCCTTCTCCCCCCTGCCCCTGCCTTCTTCCCCCGCCCCTGCCTTCTCCCCACCCGCCCCTGCCTTTTCCCCACCCGCCCCTGCCTTTTCCCACCCGCCCCTGCCTTTTCCCACCCGCCCCTGCCTTTTCCCACCCGCCCCTGCCTTTTCCCACCCGCCCCTGCCTTTTCCCACCCGCCCCTGCCTTCTCCCCACCCGCCCCTGCCTTCTTCCCCCGCCCCTGCCTTCTCCCCACCCGCCCCTGCCTTTTCCCCACCCGCCCCTGCCTTCTCCCCACCTGCCTCTGCCTTCTCCCCACCCGCCCCTGCCTTCTCCCCCCACCCCTGCCTTCGCCTCTCCCCGCCCCTGCCTTCACCTCCCCCTGCCTCTGCCTTCTCCCCCCGCCTTCTCCCTCCTGCCTTCTCCCCCCGCCTTATCCCCCCCTGCACTTGCCTTCTCCCCCCCTGCCTTCTCCCCCCGCCTTCTCCCTCCTGCCTTCTCCCCCCCGCCCCTGCCTTCTCCCTCCCCACCCCTGCCTTCTCCCCTCCCCGCCCCTGCCTTCTCCCCTCCCCACCCCTGCCTTCTCCCCTCCCCACCCCTGCCTTCTCCCCTCCCCATCCCTGCCTTCTCCCCTCCCCGCCCCTGCCTTCTCCCCTCCCCGCCCCTGCCTTCTCCCCTCCCCATCCCTGCCTTCTCCCCCGCCCCTGCCTTCTCCCCCCCCACCCCTGCCTTTTCCCCCCCCCACCTTCCCCCCGCCCCTGCCTTCTTGTCACCCCGCCTTCCCCCCTGCCTTCTCCCCACCCCTGCCTTCCCCCCCCTGCCTTCCACCCCCCTGCCTTCCACCCCCCCTGCCTCCCTCCCGCCCCTCACCCACCTGCTGCCCACCCTCCCACCTCTGCCTTTCACCCACCCGCTGCACGCACTCCTGCCGCCCTCCTGCCTCGGCCTTTCACCGTACCGCTGCCCGCCCTTCCACTTCTGCCTTTCACCTGCCCTTCCGCCTCTGCCTTTTACCCTAGCCCCCCCTTCCACCTCTGCCTTTTACCCGCCCGCCCGCCTCTGCCTTTTACCCATCCGCCGGCCCGCCCTTCCACCTCTGCCTTTTAACCACCCATCCGCCCGCCATTGCGCCTCTGCCTTTTACCCGCCCGCCCGCCCTTCCGCCTCTGCCTTTTACCCACCTGACCGCCCTTCCGCCTCTGCCTTTCCGCCTCTGCCTTTTACCTACCCGCCTGCCCGCCTCTGCCTTTCAACCACCCGCCCGCCCTTCTGCCTCTTCCTTTCACCCACCCGCCCGCCTATCAATCCGCCTCTGCCTTTCAACCCACCCACCGGCCCTTCCGCCTCTGCCTTTCAACCCACCCAGCGGCCCTTCCGCCTCTGCCTTTCAACCCACCCACCCGCCCTTCCGCCTCTGCCTTTCAACCCACCCACCCGCCCTTCCGCCTCTGCCTTTCAACCCACCCACCCGCCCTTCCGCCTCTGCCTTTCACACACCTCACATTTTTACATCACTTATGGCACCAAAATATACATTGTACTGTGGTGTCTTTACAATAAACCATTTTTAAACTACATCATATTCCATTTTCTTCCATATTTCTTTTAAACATTATTATACAACCTTTCCACCAAATAGTCATCCTATTGTTCCCCTATTTATACATAATACTACCTATTACAGATTTACATCCCGGGCAATGCCGGGTATATCAGCTAGTATATATATATATAGCAAATGGAAATATTACTGTATGCTCATTTGCATGTCTTAGACAGGTCTGCAACCCCGCCTTTCACCATTATCACACAGCACTTCCACTGCAGCAAGGGATTCTGGGAAATGACATGCAAATGAGCACACAGTGCCACCTTTTGTCTCAAGCTTACATTAAATGAACAACACTTAAGCCTATGCATGCTGCTTTAAACACAGCATTTAAACATAGCCTGGGTTGAGATGCAAATACTCTCAGTCTCAAACCAGCTAAGCCAGTACAACCAACCTCACACTGAAGAGACCCACAAGGTCAAAACAGTCTGTCTGTGAGTGGGTTTACTGGCTTTGCATCTCATGCTCTATAGAAAGCAAAAAAAACAAACACCCTGTCACTATAACAATAAGGTACATGATGTGGGTCCCATTTGGAATATCAATTAAGGTAAGGCCTCATTTCCAGAAATGCCATGGTCACCATCCTATGTGCAGTTTCGGTTGGTGGCAGAAAGTCATAAGAACAAATGACCCTGCTGTCATGTAATGACAAGAACACAATGTAGGCTCGCTTGGAATATGTGCATCTACTACCATTGAGCTCTGCCAAGCCCGCAATACAGCAGCTCTTTCCTGGCAGCCTTCTCTGTGACAAGACGACAGATCATTGCCGTAAAGTATTCAGTATTCAATATGCTGCCCAGAAGCACCCTATCCATCACTAACACACACACCATTGGAGAACAGTGGAGATAAATGGGCATCACCCTGATCTCATACAAAGCTCTCCTGATTGCATTGTAGATCGATTCCTTTCTCTTGAAATTGTAACTTTAATCCTCTCTCTTCCAAAAAGTGAATGTAATAAAATTATTTCTCATCCTTTTACCTCTTCCTTTTTCTTACGTGGCTGTGCTCTGGAGTAAGACGAGCAACATTAACATTAGATTTTACCATGTGACAGAGTTTGTTGCATTAAACACTGCTCCAGATATTATAGCCATTCAGTAGTTTGCTTTAGGTTACCCATTATGAAGTACTCTATGCCATGTGGGACATTGACAAAATTGTTATAATATAAAAAGTGAAAAAATATATTATTCTGTCATAAAATCTTTACAGTGAGTTTGTTTTGATGGGTGTAGATTCGTACTGGGATATTCAGCACCTATGGGTGAAAATAGATGGTAAGGGCCTGTCAGAGAGAGTGAGAGAGCCATAAAGGACAAAATGTTATAATATGGCTTGCACGTGTGCATATGTACAGCTCAAACATAAATTAACTTGTGTGTATACAGTAAATATATATATATATATATATATATATATATATATATATATATATATATATATATATAAAGTCATACAAGCATGCACTCCTAGATACTTATTTAATCATCTAATAAATATTTTTGGAAATTGGTGACAGCATGATGACCTCATCAAGTGCATGCTGTAATAACAAAATGATGTTTAGCACGTTATAAAGTGCTTGAGACAGAGCAAGAATTATGGTGCAAAATGCTAATGTAAAATGTTTCCTGAGAAAGGAATGGTTGCTAGGAGGACTGATAAAAACAAATTTGTATCATTAAAGAGTGGGAGCAGCTGGATCAACTCGTTATCGATTATGCAATCAGACAGCGGCGTTCTCATCTTCGGGCGTTTCACCAGAAGGACATGTTGAACACACACTTTGAACTCAAACTTTATAGTAATTTTAATGTTTCAGAATAGATTACAACAATTTAACACATTTACAAGCTATGAAAGAAAAATTCCTATTTCTCGTTTAATGAACAAGAACCTACCACAGAGTATCTGGTACTTGTTGACCAAATACAGTGACATCAATTTAGTTGACATCAGTTGATTGTCTACATTGTGCTTCTTATATAGTGTTTATCTACATAACAGACATACAATTGTGTAAAATTTCATGAGGATTGAGCTAGAAATATATAAAATATGATGAAAAACTGAAGGGGTCATTTTTTCCAGAACGCATGGTTTCAGAGCAAACTGACTCAGACAGACACATAAAGTAAATATTGTGTATAAATATGTACATACTGCGACACACACAACAAACGGATTCACCATGAAATCACACTCAAAGAGCGACTGCTAGGGAAGATTTCTGTGTCTAGTCAAGATTTTGGGAGTCTCCCAGTCATTCCAATCTGGACATAGAAACCCTACAGACTTTCCCAGTTACTGTACCTTAATTAAAGTTTCTGTTACTTTTGGAGTGTGTGTGTGTGTGTGTGTGTGTGTCATGCTTTTGGTGTAGCAGGTACAGTAGGAAATGCCATGGCATGACACGAATCAATATTACATTCATTATTTTATTTTTGTTATGATCCCTTATATATATATATTTTTTTTATAAATACTTAATACACATATAGTATCAATGACACTCCTCTGCCCCAATAGTTACTTGATTCTAGTTCTTACTTGACCTTCTCCTGTTGCATTTGAAAATCTTTTTAATTGCTCTCAGCTGTATCAAGCATGTCTGCTGGTGTTTGGTAATTTTGGAGCTCACTATCCAGACCCTCTCCCAAGAACCTTTGCAAGCTGCCATCAAGCATTTATTCTGTATATCCCGAGGGTCTTGTGCTAGTCAGTGTCCTTTATGTTCAGTGATGGGTGAAAACGACAAGACAACCTGCATCTGTCTGCTTTGTTCTTTTGATCAAAAATCACTGTATTGTGAATGAATTTGTAAGTACTGTAGAAGGTTTTTTCATTTTGCTGTATCGATAGATTCACTGCCGTCATTCTCCCTCCAACAGAGGTAAAAGAGAAGTTTCAATAGTTTAGTGTTAGGTCCTGCAAATTTGGGTATGCATTGACTTTGACTTGCAAGCTTATAACACTTTGGCCAAAGGGTTTAACTAAATGACCCTTATTCATGAGAATATTATTATTGAAATATTTAAGTATATACTAATTACTATATATTTTTTCACATTGGATGTAGCATTGGGCTTTTCTGTCTTTTGTTGTATACATTTGGCCACACTCAGTAGCACTATACATATATATATATATATATATATATATATATATATATATATATATATATATATATATATATATATATATATATATATACACTGGCGACACACTTTATTGCAGTGTGGCCAGTACCGCAAGCCGGGAGATTTCCCGGCTTGCAAGTGGCAGCCCCTCGGCGTGCCGCGCGTCTCCGATGCGCGGTCACGCGTCATCGGGTGCCTGCGCCCCCTGCACGCACGTCCAGGGCTCCCCTATTAATTGAAAGATTCTACAGCGCCTGGGTGTGTACTAGCCCCACATTAGACTCCTGACAACAAACAAACCACAACAAATGTTAGCACAAATGACCCGTATAAAACAATTGTAAAAATGTATTATTATAAAATATATATAGGAACTCAGATGGTGGTCATAAGTATTGATGGTGAGTGTGTGTAAAATATAAAAAATGTAAAAATGGTATATGTATAATTGTTGTGTGTTAAAAAATATATTGAATAAAAAACGATGAATGATCAACTATAATTGCAAAAAACACTGAAAAATATGATTATCAAAATATATTATGATTAGGTGAAATGTATTAACCAAAAAATGAAAATGTTAAAAAATAAAAAAACGTGTAAAAAATGAACTAAAAAAAATATATATGTGTTTTCCACAAAAAAAAGTTGATGATTTTGTATGGAGATTACAACGTTCGGGCTGCTTCTTCTTTGGGGTCAGCAACCTCCCAGCAAATTCTATTGGAGAAACAAGAGAAAAAGCGCCCGATCCATGTGTAAAATCTGGTAACAAAATTTTTCCGTCAATCGGAAGAAACGCGTACACATAGGGCAAGTGGTTTCAAGGAGCTACGTTTGGTTGAATAGCTCGTGCGTCTGCTTCAAGGAGAGGGAGGACGTTCCCTGAGCCACACACAGCATCTAATGCTGGAACAACAGACTGTATACCTGAATTTCCGGAGGGACATCTGACTGTGATGCACCGGTAGCAGTGAGGTCTGATGTACTGAAGTTAACATTCGGCGAGCAGCTACTTGTTGGCGCATGGGTTTACCCATACAGTACAATGCTTAATTTGCATTGACAAATTTTGAGTGTGCATTTGTCTTGTGATTTTTTATTAAAATTTTGTTACCAGATTTTACACATGGATCGGGCGCTTTTTCTCTTGTTTCTCCAATATATATATACTGTATATATATATATCTCAAATGGAAATATTCCTGTATGCTCATTTGCATTGAACACCGAAGGCGAAGGACCCCTCTTCCGGTTCCGGTTCCACGGAGGTGACTCACGTGACGACGCCATTGATTGCGGACGGACGCTGGTGATCGAGCTGCATGGCACATGAGAGCCTATCTCATACACGCCTATATTTGCTGTACTTTTGTGAGTGGGCATTTGTAAGATTTTATGTTCATTCAATACATTTTTATTGTGGTAATGCACTAGGTGTGCGCCTGTTTCTTTCTCTTTCCTTTTTGTAGATATATATATTGTGACAAACGCCCCTCTTTTGTAGTGCTGACGTCTGTCTGGGTTCTTCCCGACACAGTCTTCTAGGGTTATTTAATACAAAAAACAGGATCATGCAAAGTATTAAGCTGCTTAACTCAGGCTTCTGCCTGCTTTATTTTCATCCAAGTAAGGTACTGCAGCTTTAACATGTGTAGGTTAGAGGTACTCAGATACTTTCATTCAGCAGTTCACTCATTTCATTGTTACAGTATTTCCCACACTGTTATTTCAAGTAAAAAGAAACCAAATTATATAAACAAAATCCTATCCCTTTCAGGGATCTAACTACACATAGAATCAGTCTCTCTAACAGCTGCTGGCCAACTAACCTGGTTCCCTAGCTTAAAACAATGCTCTCTCATTTAGGGTCACTTAGATACAGCACAGTCTTTTAGCAACAGCAGTAAACATTTGTTTGGTCTTATCTGTTCGTGGTGGGAACTCGGTCCCGTGTCCAGGCAAATCCTCTGGTACTGTGATACGTGGAGGGCCCGTCAACCCCGATACTGGATGCAGGGGAGCAGCGATACCCCCAGCCTCCAGGCTCCAAGGAGAGAGAGAGAGAAATGCAAAACCTCTCTGCTCTAAATACCTGTGCATGTGATTAGAAGAGCAGGTGAGGGAGAACTAGAGCCATGGTAATCTGTGGTCTGGATTTTCCATCCAGCTGCCTGAGGTAATGGGAAGCTGTGGAACGGATCATTTGTAACTATTCCTGCACTTTCTGCTCTAAAATGGGGCAGAAAGCTGCCTAACATCTTTGGACTATGTCACATATCCCCCTCCCCAGCTCACACCTACTGGGGTGAGCGGCCATGGACCTCACTGGGGTGAGCGTCCTACCTGAAATACTTGAGCTAACTCCTCAGTACAACATTAAGTATTCACATGACACGAATATGAACTTTTTCCACGGCAATTATGGACAATAGGTTTCGTCATAAGAGACTATACTTGGCAAACATATTTTTTTGTTGCTCTCTATTAGGGAACTATTTTGAAAAATAAATGTCTAGCACACATTCTTACAACCCAGGATATGCTAAATATATTCACAAAACCAGACAATTTCTATTACCTCCCTTGGTTTTTCTACTCTAGAATATGAACCTCATTATAAATTTACCAACCGAAAAGGGCATTTTTTTTTTTTTTTCATATTGTAAGCAACCAATATTTTTTTTTTTTTTTCTTATACTACAGCCTTGTAATCTTAAGGGCCATCAACCCTGTATATTATTTTGTAGTTTAGCTACATTTTCCACACAATGAACCAATATAACATTGTAATATTGACAAAAATGCTTATTTGCAAAGTTAAGTGTCCGTGACATAGTCCACACGTGTAATAAAAAAAATAAATCGGTCAGTTCCCCCAAACATTTTTTTTTTTTTTTTTTTGACTTCCAGTCTATTGCATCCTTTGACTTTATTTCATAGTCCGCTGCAACCTGCAAATGACTGAACTGTTTCTTTAGCTTCTGATGAGACCCTTGGACCGGATTCTCCTTGGCTCCACAGTATGGTCCAGATTGGTGAGATATGGAACTATTCAGGCGCCGTGTTAACCTTCGTTGTTTTTTCTTTTCAACCTTTGATTTCCCTTTTGTGGCCATTATCAGGCCTTTGGGTTTTGGAGACCTAGTTGCCTCTGTACAAACGTAGTCCATATTAACCACGTCATCAGGATCTGTCAACAAGTTTGTGTTTTCAGGAACTGCCACCCACTTGGCTAAAACATCTTCTGTGGTGTCCTGGGTGTGTCCACTGGTTTGATAATCTTCTGGACAACGTAAATGAAATTGAGGATCTGGATTTTTGAATCCCAGATCAGGGAGAATATTCTCAGGAGGGTGCCTATCTGTTTCTGGAATAACAGCAGCACAATCAAAGTCAATTCTTTCTCCTTCCTCTTTGTCATCAGTGAGGGCATTGAGTTTACGTTCCCTGGTCTCCTTTTGTGACCGTGTCTCTTTTAGCCTTGGAATCTCTTTCTCCAACTTCATCTTTATAGCAAATCGTAATATTGCAACAGCATTGAAGATACACGTATAGGAACGTACAGCTTGCTTGGTTAGGAGGTAGGATTGATAGCCCGACTGAACCACTTTAGCCGCTTCTCCCATGTCCGTCATCTGTTTCAGAGCGAGGTTTAACTCTGTTTCATTTTCTCTATTCTTGACCTGCAGCTGCAGGTGCTCCTTCCGGGTCTTGTCCAGCTCCAGCTGCAGCCGGGCCCCCTCATTTGCCGTGTGGTCCAGCTGCTTGTAGATATCGGCCATCTCGCTTTTATAGCGCAGTGTCAGGCAAACCACCTGACGGACGGACACCTCCTCTCTCTTGGCGCACTGTATCTCGCGCTCAGCCATCTGCTTCTGCAGCTCTTCAACCTGATCGTGCCAGACCTCCCTCAGGGTCTTCACCTCTTTCTGGTGCTTGCTCTGGGTTTGCATCAGCGCCTCCATTTTTTGGAGCTCTGCAGTTTGTGTCGCCTGGATCGCCGCTGATTCTGTATTCTGCAGTGCTTCCTGCATTTCTAACTTTTCCTGGATCAATTGCTTCTCCACTTTTTCTGCTTGGTGAAGCTTCTCATCACCTTCACTGATCTGGTCAGTCAAGTCTGAATTTTTCTGTGTCAGACTTACATTCTCTCTTTTTACAGTCTCTAAATTACTCAGGGTATTCTCATAGGTTTTCTTCAATGTACACAGCTCTGTGCTGCGAGCGTAGACCTCATGGCGTGAGAGTTCCAGCTCTGCTTTAAGCGCGCTAGCCTCTTGCCGAGAAACCCCCAACTCTGTGATGAAGTTTTGCACATCTTTCTGGGACATCTCATAGCATAGTTTCCAGTCAGTTCTTGTTTTCTTTGATTCGCTTGGCTCTCTGCCTATGATGGTAGCAGTAGCCTTTGTCATCTCTAGGCGTGTCGTCATTCCTGGGACGATTGCGCCAGGCCCTATGGGCTGTTGCTCATCTCGGCGCCTTTCTGACGCATGTCCTGACAGTGCAGGTTCAAGTGGCTCGGTCACTTCCCCTGTGACTTGAGGAACAGTTTTCTTTCTTTTTGCTTTATTAGCTCCAGAGATATCAGTGGTCCTGGGCACACACTCACTGTTATCAGCTTCCACATCTTGCTTGCACTCACAGGGCGTTGCTTGCTTTTGCAGCTGTTTGTCTTTGAAAATTTTGGGGCACACATCTTCCATGTGACCTACTTCACGACAGGCCCAGCATACTAAATTCATCTGTGGGTACGGCTCTCCTCCAGGGTCGTGATCATAGTATGGCCTGAAGGGACACTGTTTTGTATGGTTACGTACATTACACAACAAACATTTCACGTCGGCCATTTTAGAAACCCGGCAGGGACAATCTGCTAGCTGCAATTTCACTTACTTCAGCAGCTTACATACAGCACTTGCTAGCTGCAAATTCACTCACTTCAGCAAAAGGCATAAGCTTTACAAACAGCACTTGCTAGATGCAAATTTTTTTTTTTCTTCAGCAAAACATTTTGGTTTTCTGTTTGGGTTCAGGGTGCTATTGCATCCACACTTCGCACATTCTCTGTGTATGCTAGAAGCACAACTGATATACACAGCGGGACAGACTTCACTCATAGCATCTGTACTTTAGTTCAGCTGGGCGGCCATTTTAAACCCCCGCATTTATTTGCAAAGCCACAGACTTTTTAGTGTCTGCCCGCATTCTCCACCATATGTGACAAACGCCCCTCTTTTGTAGTGCTGACGTCTGTCTGGGTTCTTCCCGACACAGTCTTCTAGGGTTATTTAATACAAAAAACAGGATCATGCAAAGTATTAAGCTGCTTAACTCAGGCTTCTGCCTGCTTTATTTTCATCCAAGTAAGGTACTGCAGCTTTAACATGTGTAGGTTAGAGGTACTCAGATACTTTCATTCAGCAGTTCACTCATTTCATTGTTACAGTATTTCCCACACTGTTATTTCAAGTAAAAAGAAACCAAATTATATAAACAAAATCCTATCCCTTTCAGGGATCTAACTACACATAGAATCAGTCTCTCTAACAGCTGCTGGCCAACTAACCTGGTTCCCCAGCTTAAAACAATGCTCTCTCATTTAGGGTCACTTAGATACAGCACAGTCTTTTAGCAACAGCAGTAAACATTTGTTTGGTCTTATCTGTTCGTGGTGGGAACTCGGTCCCGTGTCCAGGCAAATCCTCTGGTACTGTGATACGTGGAGGGCCCGTCAACCCCGATACTGGATGCAGGGGAGCAGCGATACTCCCAGCCTCCAGGCTCCAAGGAGAGAGAGAGAGAAATGCAAAACCTCTCTGCTCTAAATACCTGTGCATGTGATTAGAAGAGCAGGTGAGGGAGAACTAGAGCCATGGTAATCTGTGGTCTGGATTTTCCATCCAGCTGCCTGAGGTAATGGGAAGCTGTGGAACGGATCATTTGTAACTATTCCTGCACTTTCTGCTCTAAAATGGGGCAGAAAGCTGCCTAACATCTTTGGACTATGTCACAATATATATATATATATATATATATATATATATATAAAAAACAGAGAGCGCACGCCCCATAGTGTACCACTGTAACATTTAATGTTGGGGAAGGGTGGATGGAGGGATTAAAAACACTATCCTCCTCCTGTGTGTAATCCCTGCTAAGGGCAGGTTTCCAGGAGTTATCATGGGTTTTCCCTACTTCTGAAACTGTGCTGAGTAAGTGAAGGTAGGTCACTTGACCCTGTGTCCAATCAAGAGGCACAGGGGCGGTGCCTACTGGAGGCTACAAAGAGCAGTGTCACTTCCTATTTAGTGGGCTGTCTGTATGGATAGTGTGTGAGTGAGTTAGTTAGGTTCCTGATGAGTGGAGCTAATAGTGAGCTATAGGTGGACCAAATACCTCTAACCCTGCATATGGGGTAAGGGAAGAGCTAGCCCCACTCTGGATGGCCCTGAGTCCAGAGTGGAGGCAGGGACCATCCTAAGGGAGAACAGCTAGTGGGCTGTGTATCTTAATTGTACCTGACTGCTGCTGCTACTGATGCTGGAGACTGAATAAAGAGTCTGCCGTTAAAAAGGATCTATTGTGTGAGACTGGAATCTCTCATCCCTGGGAGGGGATTTCTGTGGTAGGGATTCAACCCCATATCCCTGGGGCATACTACAGATGGAGGTGCTGCACCATTGAAGAAGAACGAAGGCATCCACCCCAGAAACCTGTCCTGTTGTTCCGCCATGTCATCGCGGGAGACTCAGACCCTCCTGTTGCCAGCAGGTATGCACCACACTAAGACATGTAGCCAGACCACAGAACACCTTAGGGGGCCCGATCTGCGATTGGGTGGGAGTCCATGGGTTACACACACAATATATATATATATATATATATATATATATATATATATATATATATATATATATATATATATATAAAGCAACTGTAAATATTACTGTATGTTCATATATATATATGGACAGGGAATAATTCCGTGGGCGCCTATAAACTTTACTACTATCAAAGGATATATGAAAACCAAGCCTGTTGGCTGTGAAGAAACGTTGATCCTCACGGTGGGCTTGAAAACAAAGAAAAAGCACAACACATAGCGTAATACTGTTGAAACATTAAACAAACAACATATAAGACAACATATAACAGCTGAAAACTGAAATGGTATTTTAGGACAATAAAATCATTTAATAACAATTAATAATTAATATAATGCACAATTTACATGGACATATATATTTAAACAATTAAAAAACTAAATAGGTGGTTCTAGCACTCCGTAGCACCAATGATCATGAAAGCAATGCCTACTCACCAGATGGAATAGGTTTGCAGGCAGTGGATAATTTAGAGAGTATCCCTTCTCATCTGTGTGCTGCTCTCTGCTTAACTGGCGTCTCCGTCGGCTCGTGGGTGCAGCTCATCAAGCAGGGACTCCTGCAGCACCGGGAAGCGCGCCCGAGCAGATGGAACCCAGCAGCAGCAATATTACTGTATGTATGTATATATATATATATACATATATATATATATATATATATATATATATATATATATATATATACTGTCTTTTTAGGGTAAAGCACAGCCACAGGACCATCCAGCTCTGGTTTAAGTGCTTTATTTTTTTGTTACTCCAGCAAACAAAATCAAGACAAAACAAAGGAATCAAAAATAAATCCTTGCTCTATCTGAGCATTAACTAGACAGCAATTCTCTAGCTAATATTTGGGTGACTTCCCCACTTACCAAACAATAAAACACAGGTATCATAAACAAACCTGCTGCAGGCCAGTGCTCTCTTAGCTGAAATATGGGAGATTGGAGAACTGATCCAGTCTGGTCTTTCTTACACTCTGTTAATTAAGGTCAGGTGATCTGCACCTGGCTATGCTTGCAGTACCTCCCCTGGCTCTTTAACCCTTAGTAAGGCCAGGTATAGTTTGCCAAAGCAGGAGATATATACCTCCCCTCTACAATTTTACCACCTTTCCTATCACAATATGGTATACCCTACAGTCTTGAAAATTGCAAAGCCAGCAGTACAACCAACTTCACACTGATGATACCCATTAAGGTTCAAACATGTCTGTGAATGGTTCCTCTGGCTTTGCATCTGATTCCCATGCTGTGAAAAACAAAAATATACTGTGCGCAACTACTTAACCTCTAAAGAAATAAGTGATAAGGTGTAATAACCATAACCCTGCTAATTAGTAGCCCAACTGATGAAGCCACAAAAAACCACAGTGTAGGTGATATAAATTTTTTTTTTTACATAACCGTGTAGTAAATGATGAAGGCGTCTGCTGCTATAAAAACAGGGGGTCGCTCAGCACCCCCCAATGAACTAGAGAAATGGAAACAAAAAAACAGCGCACAACGCAAACAGTGAAGTATGCAAAGACAAGTGTATATTAAAATAGGGAAAAATATTCTGCGTACATCAAGTAAAAAGTAATGAGCATTGAGTGTATAAAACACACAGGTTACCATGCGGCGACTGTATTTTAATATACACTTGTCTTTGCATACTTCACTATTTGCGTTGTGCACTGTTTTTTTGTTTCCATTCCCATGCTGTGCCTTTAAAGCTGTGTTAACAGCGAGCATTAGCTTATATAGCATGTACCAATGGTTTTTCAGACAAAAATTGTGTACTCATTTGCATGAATCCCTTGTTGCAGTGGAAGCACTGTATGTTGGGGATAATGGTGAAAGGCAAACCTGCCTAAGACATGTGAATGTGCTCACAAGTGATCTTTTTATTTGATATATATATATATATATATATATATATATATATATATTGTGGTGGGTACTGACGAAGTTGAGACATTAGGGAGTCTGACGTAAACAGCATTAGGGTCAAAGCAGCCATTTTGTCTGACTATTTTTGTCAGCCATCTTGTTATTGTTCTAGTCCTTGTCTGTCATTTATGTTGTAATGTGCTGTGTTTGTGTCATCCATTTTGTCTTATGTCTGTATGAAAGCAGCATGAAAGTTATAGTGGGTTAAAAGATGTTTCGCTCACAGTGTTTACCAGCTCTGGCCAGCCCAGGAAAGAAGGAGGGAGGGGGCATACAGCCTTGAGGAGTGAGATTAGAATTAGAGAAGATTTCTCACATTTAAGTGCAAGGTAAAGTCTTGAGAAGTGAGAGCAGAATTAGAACCGACTTCTCAGCATGCGAGTGTCTGGTGGACTCAGAGATAGAAATCATTTCTCACATTCAACCGCTTAAAGAATGTATGTATCATTTCATTTTTTGTTATGTATTACAAGAATTTGTCATTTTAGTTGACGCACACTTACATCATTTGTTATGTATTACAAACTTACATCAGTTTTAGTATTGTTATGTATTACAAAATGATGTCATATTTAGTGACGTGAGAGCCCCCTCATAAAGGGGTGGAGCTTTAGTTTTTAGGGTATAAATGTATCTCATACTGTATTATCTAGGAGAGAGCTTTTTGTTTTGAAGCTGTCTCCGCTGTGTGCACCTGAAATAAACTCATTTAATAACTAAAAATTTTGTTGTAACATTTTTACAGATTTAACAGATGGTAGCAAAGGATGGTTTCCAATATCTCAGATGCAGAGCACCTGGACAGGCCACTCCTCAGTCACTCAAACCTGAGCGCTCATAAGAATCAAGGTAAAAGTCACCTTTTTGAGGAAAGCCTGAGTTTAAAATTGTTTTGAGTGATGTGTAGAGAGCTGGCCCTTAAAGGGTGTCTTCTCTGAGTGACGGAAACCTGTATCAAGTGAGTTTATTATTCTCTGTTCCTGTATTCATTTTAAAGTGTAAGAGTTGTTAGGGGCTAAAGTGAGAGTCCCGTTAAAAGCTTTGGTGTTTTTGGTGAAGAGAGGGAGTGTTTGTATGCTTAAGGGATTGTTTTTAGACCGTCCTGGGTTGTGATATATTTTTGTTGTCTGAGCAGGACGGGTACCTGATTGTATATTTGCTCTGTCTTGTCATTAACATACCAAGTGAGTTTATTCATGGATATCTGTTTAGAAGGTTTTATCTGTATCTCTCTTTATCCATGTTATAAAAGTATAAGGTTTATCAGGACTGGGTTGGACCCGCTGAAGTAATTCAAGTTTTTTCTTTGGTATAGTTTTGGTGAGAATATATGATTGGGGAACAGTCTCGTGACAGGTCCTTAATTGCATATTTACACTATTCAGATCAATAACATGCCAAAAGAGTTGTACGTAATCAGCTTGCGCTGATTATTGTAACGCTAAATTGTACAGGTCAATTAAATTTGATTATTGTATCAGGAGTATTGTACAGGTCAATTAAATTTGATTATTGTATCAGGAGTATTGTACAGGTCAATTAAATTTGATTGCTGTAACAGGGGAATAATGGGAAACCAAAAATTCTCAAAAGATTGTGTGTCTGCAGACAAAAATAATAAACAATGAATACAGAGAACGAAAAGAGACAATATAAATATATTTTGTTGGCCAGTGAATGGCACTGTTTGTACTATTATCAACAATTTGCGCAGATGTTTAAATGAAATAGGGGTCTTTTTCTGTGGGATTGAGTAGCTCAGGGAGCGCCGCCTCGTGTGTTTTTGGATCCCACACGGAAACATACCTTACGTTAATATGGGCCAAAATAATTTCTGTTGAGGGACAGAAGGGTCCCGCTGCATTTATTTTAACCATTGCCAGGACAGAAGTGAATATAATAACAAGTGAAATAGAAAGTGAATAGGAAAGAAATAGGAAGTGAATTTGCCGATAGATAATCAAGGCATATGATGGTGTTGAGGAAGTAGGTATTGAGGGTTAGTTTTATGAAAGGCTTAAATGCAGAAATTGGGATACAATTAGAGACTGTGTATATTGTTTGGAAGGGACAGAAAGTGGTATAATTGTAAAAAAGGCAGGACATTTTGCTAGTAATTGCAGAGCAGCCATAAGAGAGAGAATAGAAGAAAAAGAATGGGCATATGATAAAGTAGCCCTGTAACTGGTAAAAATTAAAAGGTTTGTTCGTACTGGCCACACGAATAGGTCTTTTAAACTAGAAAATATTATTTTCCTTCTGTTCAAATGACAACTAGAAAGAGAATCAGAATAAACGCAGCACAGACCGCGCCCCCCTTTCTCCAAAGGAATGTGCAAAAGATATGAAAGTTAACTCAAAAGCTCCGGAGCATAAAAAGTCGTTTTAAAAGCAGGTTATTTATGAAAATAAAGAAAGAGAAATAAACTTTTATTCATTTAGTTGCAGGATGAAATTGGTTTGTAAATAGGTGAGAAATGTTTTTATTTTTAACTTTAAGCTCCAATCCAATAATTAATATTTAGAAAACGGAGAAGCTGTTTTGTTATCTGCTAGGTCTGCTTGGCACTCTCAAGGTCATTTGGCGAAACGCCCGGGCTGGCTTGTTGCCCGAGATAAACAAGCTCTGAAATTATTTTTTCAAATGAATGCTGAGTGTCTTTAAAAATAAAGCTGCAGTGTGCTTGGCACCATGAAAGAGATTATATTACAAGAAATTAGTGTGAAGTCCTATACAAAAGCATTTGACTATCAACTGAATAAGTGATGTATTTTATAACTTTTAACCATTTATTATTTCCATAGGTGTCCTATTTTATTATAAGCAGTAGTTATTGTTAAAATCACTGTATAATATATAATTCTAATTCTGCTAATTAAGCAAACAACATCGTAGTTGCTAATTTATTATTTATTTGTAGAATATTTTGCCATGAAGTGGTGCATTGGGAGTCACCTCTCGTTTTTGGATATGTTCTAGGCATAGAGTTAAAGGACAGGTGATACATAGTTGCAAATGCAATTATATAAGTGAGCAGGTTATACATTATATACAAGGCATTGCAAACTTTTAGCAGAATAGTTAAAGTACAGTGGAGTTTTGGGTTGAAAGCCAGATTGGAATTGGCTAGGGAAATTTGGCTTGGTATCGTCTACAAAATCAGACAATAGGAAAGGAAATCCCTGCCCTGAAGAGCTTACAATCTAAGGTTTGAGGGAAGTTTACAGAGATAGTAGGTGAGGGAATAAGTGCTGTAGATGGTAGTGCTTGGCCACAATGGGTAGCAGGAGTGACTGGGTGTGGGATTATAGCCATGAGTGCAGGCTATTGGGATGCTTGATTTGTGGGGCAAGTTTTAAGTTTAGTTAGTATTTAATGAAAAGATTGATACCATTTGCATCGGAGGAGATGACAGTGAGGCATGAATGAGAGCAAGTGTGTATGGGGAGAAGAGAGATTGGTCTGTAGTATGAGACAGTGTTTTTGTCCCCACTTTTGAAGATTGGGGCAGCTCTGGCAGTTTTCCAGGTTTTAGGGATATGGCCTGCAGAAAGGATAGAGTTGATTATGGAAGCAAGTGGTTTGGCAATGGATGAGGCCCCAAAGTCTTAGGAACTCAAATTGAAGTACAGTCAAGTCCACATTAGCTATTTAGTTTTAAATTTAAGGATCGTTAATAGGGGATACCTCTGTCTATATGCGGATGTTAAGACAGTAGTAAACACATTGATATAAGAATTTATTCCGAGGTATAAATTATCTCCCAATGAGACACTTATGGGATGACTTATGACTATCAGTAGTCCAAAGGAACAAATTAAGGACCATGTTATTAATAATAAAACAATTAATAAGTATTGTATGCAACTAATATATTTTTTGTGTCTCTCTAGGTATAAGGTATGATAAAAGTGCACCTACACGAGACGGAGTTAAAGGTCAAGTAGTTTTTATGCAAGCACGCTCTTCATCCCAGATGAAGAGACCATTTCAAATACTTCTCACCACTAATACCGCAATTAAAGTGTCAGAGATTTCTTCCTGGATCCACGTGGCTCACATAAAACTCATTCCATCTCCACCAAAGACCAAAGTCACCTAAAGCACAGCCACATCAAGTTAACGATTTGACGAGTCACAAAATTCTGACCGTTAACCCACGAGGAAAATAAGATACCAGGCTGAGGCTCGGTCTTATCAGAACATTTAAATTTTTAAAGACTCAATATTTTTATTCTTTTAGAGCAAGCAGGTCAAACTCACGGCCCGCGGGCCGCATGCGGCCCACAATTAACATATTTGCGGCCCAGCTCGCCAATATTTAACTCGCGCTGCGCGCACTTTCTCCAAAGGAAAAAAAAAAACCTCCCCCTTCTCCCGATTGGCTGGCGCGTGTTGGCACACTGCCAGAATTTTTTTTGGCCCGGAGCAAGCTCTTTCCGAGCTTGCATAGTGAGGCACGCCTCTTCCTGCTGCCTGATGCCCGCCTCTTCCTGCTGCATGGAGCAAGTCAGGTGACTACTGCTCCATGCCTGCCTTGCTTCCCCCTTGCCCTCCTGCTCCAATTTCCTCCCCCGTTCCGATTTCCCGTGTGTGTGTGTGTGTGTGTGTGTGTGTGTGTGTGTGTGTGTGTGTGTGTGTGTGTGTGTGTGTGTGTGTGTGTGAGAATGTGTGTGTGAGAATGTGTGTGTGAGCGTGTGTGTCTTAGTGTGTGTGTCTTAGTGTGTGTGTCTTAGTGTGTGTGTCTTAGTGTGTGTGTCTTAGTGTGTGTGTCTTAGTGTGTGTGTCTGAGAGAGAGAGAGAGAGAGTTTGTCTGAGAGAGAGAGAGAGTCTGTCAGAGAGAGAGAGAGAAAGAGAGAGTCTGTCTGAGAGAGAGAGAGAGTCTGTCTGAGAGAGAGAGAGAGTGTCTGTCTGAGAGAGAGAGAGTGTGTCTGTCTGAGAGAGAGAGAGAGAGAGTGTGTGTCTGTCTGAGAGAGAGAGAGAGAGAGAGAGAGTGTGTCTGTCTGAGAGAGAGAGAGAGTGTGTCTGTCTGAGAGAGAGAGAGTGTGTCTGTCTGAGAGAGAGAGAGAGAGAGTGTGTGTCTGTCTGAGAGAGAGAGAGAGAGAGAGAGAGTGTGTCTGTCTGAGAGAGAGAGAGAGTGTGTCTGTTCAAGAGAGAGAGAGAGTGTCTGTCTGAGAGAGAGAGAGAGAGAGAGAGAGAGTGTCTGTCTGAGAGAGAGAGAGTGTCTGTTAGAGAGATAGAGAGAGAGAGAGAGTGTCTGTCTGAGAGAGAGAGAGAGTGTCTGTCTGAGAGAGAGAGAGTGTGTCTGTCTGAGAGAGAGAGAGAGTGTGTCTGTCTGAGAGAGAGAGAGAGAGAGAGAGAGAGTGTCTGTCTGAGAGAGAGAGAGAGAGAGAGTGTCTGTCTGAGAGAGAGAGAGAGAGAGAGTGTCTGTCTGAGAGAGAGAGAGAGAGAGAGTGTGTCTGTCTGAGAGAGAGAGAGAGAGTGTCTGTCTGCGAGAGAGAGAGAGAGAGAGTGTCTGTCTGAGAGAGAGAGAGTGTCTGTCTGAGAGAGAGAGAGTGTCTGTCTGAGAGAGAGAGAGAGAGTCTGTCTGAGAGAGAGAGAGTGTCTGTCTGAGAGAGAGAGAGTATCTGTCTGAGAGAGAGAGTGTCTTTCTGAGAGAGAGAGAGAGAGAGTGTCTGTCTGAGAGAGAGAGAGAGTGTCTGTCTGAGAGAGAGAGTGTCTGTCTGAGGGAGAGAGAGTGTCTGTCTGAGAGAGAGAGAGTGTCTATCTGAGATAGAGAGAGTGTCTGTCTGAGAGAGAGAGAGTGTCTGTCTGAGAGAGAGAGTGTCTATCTGAGATAGAGAGAGTGTCTGTCTGAGAGAGAGAGAGAGTCTGTCTGAGAGAGAGAGAGAGTGTCTGTCTGAGAGAGAGAGAGTGTCTGTCTGAGAGAGAGAGAGAGAGTGTGTCTGTCTGAGAGAGAGAGAGAGAGAGTGTGTCTGTCTGAGAGAGAGAGAGAGTGTGTCTGTCTGAGAGAGAGAGAGAGAGAGTGTGTCTGTCTGAGAGAGAGAGAGAGAGAGTGTGTATCTGTCTGAGAGAGAGAGAGAGAGAGTGTGTCTGTCTGAGAGAGAGAGAGAGTGTGTCTGTTCAAGAGAGAGAGAGAGAGTGTCTGTCTGAGAGAGAGAGAGAGAGAGAGTGTCTGTCTGAGAGAGAGAGAGTGTCTGTCTGAGAGAGAGAGAGAGAGAGAGAGAGTGTGTCTGTCTGAGAGAGAGAGAGAGAGAGAGAGTGTCTGTCTGAGAGAGAGAGAGTGTGTCTGTCGGAGAGAGAGAGAGAGTGTGTCTGTCTGAGAGAGAGAGAGAGAGTGTCTGTCTGAGAGAGAGAGAGAGAGAGAGAGTGTCTGTCTGAGAGAGAGAGAGAGAGAGAGTGTCTGTCTGAGAGAGAGAGAGAGAGTGTGTCTGTCTGAGAGAGAGAGAGAGAGTGTCTGTCTGCGAGAGAGAGAGAGAGAGTGTCTGTCTGAGAGAGAGAGAGAGTGTCTGTCTGAGAGAGAGAGAGTGTCTGTCTGGGAGAGAGAGAGAGAGAGAGAGAGAGAGTCTGTCTGAGAGAGAGAGTGTCTGTCTGAGAGAGAGAGAGTATCTGTCTGAGAGAGAGAGTGTCTTTCTGAGAGAGAGAGAGAGTGTCTGTCTGAGAGAGAGAGAGAGTGACTGTCTGAGAGAGAGAGAGAGAGTGTCTGTCTGAGAGAGAGAGTGTCTGTCTGAGGGAGAGAGAGTGTCTGTCTGAGAGAGAGAGAGTGTCTATCTGAGATAGAGAGAGTGTCTGTCTGAGAGAGAGAGAGTGTCTGTCTGAGAGAGAGAGAGTGTCTGTCTGAGAGAGAGAGTGTCTATCTGAGATAGAGAGAGTGTCTGTCTGAGAGAGAGAGAGTGTCTGTCTGAGAGAGAGAGAGTGTCTGTCTGAGAGAGAGAGAGTGTCTGTCTGAGAGAGAGAGAGAGAGTGTCTGTCTGAGAGAGAGAGAGAGTGTGTCTGTCTGAGAGAGAGAGAGTGTCTGTCTGAGAGAGAGAGAGAGTGTGTCTGTCTGAGAGAGAGAGAGTGTCTGTCTGAGAGAGAGAGTGTCTGTCTGAGAGAGAGAGAGAGAGTCTGTCTGATAGAGAGAGAGTGTCTGTCTGAGAGAGAGAGTGTCTGTCTGATAGAGAGAGGGTGTCTGTCTGAGAGAGAGAGAGTGTCTGTCTGAGAGAGAGAGAGTGTCTGTCTGAGAGTGAGAGATTGTCTGTCTGAGAGAGAGAGAGAGTGTCTGTCTGAGAGAGAGAGAGATAGTGTCTGTCTGAGAGAGAGAGTGTCTGTCTGAGAGAGAGAGAGAGAGAGTGTCTGTCAGAGAGAGAGTGTCTGTCTGAGAGAGAGAGAGAGAGAGAGAGAGAGTGTCTGTCTGAGAGAGAGAGAGAGTGTCTGTCTGAGAGAGAGTGTCTGTCTGAGAGAGAGAGAGAGAGAGAGAGAGAGTGAGAGAGTGTCTGAGAGAGAGTGTCTGTCTGAGAGAGAGAGAGTGTCTGTCTGAGAGAGAGAGAGTGTCTGTCTGAGAGAGAGAGAGTGTCTGTCTGAGAGAGAGAGTGTCTGTCTGAGAGAGAGAGAGTGTCTGTCTGAGAGAGAGAGAGAGTGTCTGTCTGAGAGAGAGAGTGTCTGTCTGAGAGAGAGAGAGAGAGAGAGAGAGAGAGTGTGTCTGTCTGAGAGAGAGATAGTGTCTGTCTGAGAGAAAGTGTCTGTCTGAGAGAGAGAGAGAGAGAGAGTGTCTGTCTGAGAGAGAGAGAGAGAGAGTGTCTGTCTGAGATAGAGAGAGAGTGTCTGTCTGAGAGAGAGAGAGTGTCTGTCTGAGAGAGAGAGAGAGTGTCTGTCTGAGAGAGAGAGAGAGAGTGTCTGTCTGAGAGAGAGAGAGAGAGAGTGTCTGTCTGAGAGAGAGAGAGTTTCTGTCTGAGAGTGAGAGATTGTCTGTCTGAGAGAGAGAGTGTCTGTCTGAGTGTTACGCCGGTACTGCCCGCAGACCAGACCCGTCCCTTCTACTGAGGTGAGGAACGTATATGGACACGCACCCGCAGCAAAAGGAGCGTGTCCGGATTGTGGTGATTTTGGCGCTGCCAGGCCAGGTGACGTTTAGCTAGCAATACTTGCCGGTACCGGTGTAGAAGTGCCGTCGTTGTTGCCGTTTTAGCCAAGGTCAGGGATAGGAGAATTCCGGAAGGTCGTTTGTCCAAGCAAGGGGT
Source organism: Ascaphus truei (assembly GCF_040206685.1). Taxonomy (NCBI): domain Eukaryota; kingdom Metazoa; phylum Chordata; class Amphibia; order Anura; family Ascaphidae; genus Ascaphus; species Ascaphus truei. Next base: position 235,961,491 of record NC_134484.1, on the reverse strand, counting down.
CGAGAGCCAGAGAAAGACGTCCGCCAAGCCAAGTCGTAACCTGAGTGAATGAGAGAGAATGCCAGAATAGTGATCCTAGTGGAAACTATGTCGAGCAATGACTGAATGACAGGACAGGCAATATAAAGCGTGGCTGACCAATAGGAAGAGGAGGCAGGCCTGGAGGAGTGCATGGAGAGGAGGCACCAGGGCGCGAGTGCCGCGATCCCTGAATCCTCACAGTACCCCCCCCCTTCAGGATCGGCCTCAGGACCATGGTTTTGATGGAAACTTCTTTCGAAAGCGTTTGAGGAGTCCTGGAGCATGAATATCTTTCAGGGGTACCCATGACCTCTCTTCGGGTCCAAAACCTCTCCAGTGGACCAAGAAGTGGACTTTACCTCTTGAAAGACGGGAATCCAGTAGAGCCTGTATTTCATACTCTTCGTTACCCTGTACCATCACAGGATCTGGTTTAGAAGTGTGGTCCGGAAAGAGGCTACTGGAGATAAAAGGTTTGAGACGTGAGGTGTGAAAGACATTCGGGATTCTCATGCTTTGAGGAAGTTGGAGTCGAAAAGAAACCGGATTAACCTGCTCCAAAATGGAAAAGGGACCCAGGAACCTAGGAGCCAATTTGAGGGAAGGCGTTTTGAGACGGATGTTCTTGGATGATAGCCAAACCTTGTCCCCGGGTTTGTATTCGGGTGCCGGACGACGGTGACGATCAGCCTGATTTTTAGATGTCAAGGATGCTTTTTGTATTGCAGATTGTATTCTGGACCAAGAGTCTTGTAGGAGAGCAATATGTTCGTCCATGGCTGGTACCCCAGAGGATTCTTTGGTAATAGGTAGGCGAGCCGGATGGAATACGTAGTTGATAAAGAAGGGGGTCTCGTGAGTGGACTCATTCCTGGAAGAATTGAATGCGTACTCAGCCCAGGTAAGTAATTCTGCCCAGTCATCCTGAGAATTAGAGACGAAGCACCTTAAGTATTTCTCGAGGGATTGATTAACCCTCTCGGTCTGTCCGTTGGATTGAGGGTGATATCCAGAAGAAAAGGAAGACGAGATACCTAGTCTCTTGTTGAAATTTCTCCAGAACTTGGAACCCCGATCGGACACTATGGATGTGGGAATCCCATGGATCCGGAAAATCTCTTTGGAAAAAATATCCGCAAGGGCGGGTGAGGAGGGTAATCCTTTCAGAGGGATAAAGTGTGCCATCTTGGAAAATCGATCCACTACCACAAGAATGGTATTCATGCCATTCGACCTAGGCAACTCCACAATAAAATCCATCGAAATGTGGGACCAGGGACGCTCCAGAATAGGTAAAGGTAAGAGACGACCCTGAGGTTTCTGACGAGGAATCTTGTTACGCGCACATACAGGACAGGCCCGTGTAAATTCCAGAATGGTTTTAACCATATTGGGCCACCAAAAGGTACGACGGATGAGATCCAAGGTTTTCTTGAATCCAGGATGCCCTGCCGAACGGACGGCGTGTCCCCAGTCCAGTATTTCAGGGATAAATTTGGGTTCCACATACAAAGAGTCTTTAGGAACCACAAGACCGGACGGAAGGTTCTCTTGAGACTTGATGATCTTCTCAAGATTCTTGAATGCCACGGCTGCTAAGATTCTTTGTTTAGGGAGGATGGACTCAGTGGATTTCTCTGATCTCTCTTCAGAAGAGTATTGCCGGGAGAGAGCATCCGCCTTGACGTTCTTAGTGCCGGGAATGTATGAGAGAACAAAATTGAATCTAGAGAAAAATAACGCCCAGCGAGCTTGGCGAGGACCTAAGCGACGGGCATTCTCAATGTACAATAAGTTTTTATGGTCCGTAAGAATGGTGAATGGCTCTTTTGTCCCCTCCAGAAGATGTCTCCATTCTTGAAGAGCCATTTTGACGGCCAAAAGTTCCCTATTGCCCACGTCATAATTCCTCTCTGGAGAAAAACCCGCAAGGATGAAGTTTATCCTGGGGAGAAAATTTCTGAGACAGAACCGCACCAGCCCCACAATCCGAAGCGTCAACCTCTAGGGTGAATGGAAAATTAGTGTTTGGGTGTCGAAGGATGGGAGCAGAGACAAAAGCTTGTTTCAGTGTTTCGAATGCCGTGAGTGCCTCAGGAGACCAAGCTGAAGGATCTGCACCTTTTTGGGTTAGTGCTGTGATAGGAGCGACAATGGTAGAAAAGTTATGGATAAACTTCCGGTAATAGTTAGAAAAACCTAAAAACCGTTGAATAGATTTGAGGGAATTGGGTTGCAGCCAATCCACGACGGCTTTCAGTTTCTCTGGGTCCATGGCCAAACCTCTGTTGGAGATGATGTATCCGAGAAAGGCAGTGGTGGACTGATGAAAACTGCATTTCTCCATTTTAGCAAACAACCGGTTCTCTCGGAGGCGTGAAAGTACAAACTTCGTGTGAATGATATGATCCTGTAAGTTTTGAGAAAAAATGAGGATATCATCCAGGTAAACAATGACAAAGCGATTGAGGACGTCCCGAAAAATGTCATTGATGAAGTCCTGAAAAACTGCTGGTGCGTTGCACAACCCGAAGGGCATCACAAGATATTCGTAGTGTCCACTACGGGTGTTGAAGGCAGTCTTCCATTCATCGCCCTCACGGATGCGGATGAGGTTGTATGCCCCACGAAGGTCCAGTTTAGTGAAGAGGTTGGTCCCCTGAAGTCTGTCAAAGAGTTCGGAGATGAGTGGGAGTGGGTAACGATTCTTCACCGTAATATGGTTCAGACCCCGGTAATCAATGCATGGTCTGAGAGTACCATCCTTCTTTTTGACAAAGAAGAATCCGGCCCCCGCAGGAGAATTGGAATGACGTATAAAGCCCCGTTTGAGATTCTCACGAATATATTCATCCATAGCTTCCGTCTCGGGCAACGAGAGAGGGTAAGATTTGGCCTTAGGCAAGGTATAACCAGGTACCAGGTCAATTGGACAATTGTAGGAGCGATGAGGGGGTAGGAGCTCAGACTGTGTCTTGCTAAAAACGTCCAAAAATTCTGCGTACGGAGAAGGTAACTCTCTCAGAGAACTGGATGCGTTACCTAATAGGAATGATGATCGCTCGGTAGACACGGAAGATTCCTCTGACCTTGGCCTCCAGTTAACAGGATTAGAAGAAACCCAATCGATAAATGGATTATGCTTCTGTAACCAGGGTAAGCCTAGCGTAATCGGTGTTCCTGGGGCGTGAATAACGTCAAAGCCCAGAGTCTCTTTGTGCGAATGAGTAGAAAGGGTGATAGGTCCGGTCTCCAAGGAGATATAAGCCGGAGTGAGAGGCTGATTATCGATCCCAACCAAGGCAACGGGAGAGTTCTTTTTGGAAAGTGGAATCTGATTTTTTTCAGAAAAGGTCTGATCCATGAAGTTTCCTCCTGCGCCGGAATCGATAAATGCTGCCATGGAGGTGCGGAAAGTCGGCCCTGAAAGGGAGACGGGAATGGTCAGTCTTTTGGGAAGTTCCCTTTCGAGAGGGGGACAAGGAGATTTAGCACCCAGCGAGCGCCCCTTCGTACTCACTGGGTTTAGTCGTTTCCCGGAAATGGTGGATTGTTACGTGTACGCTGTTCAGAAGATCCGCAATGATGGCACGACTCTCCAGTAGAGCGAAGTTGAAGTAATGGTGTCCGAGGTTGCTGGACCCCGAGTTGCATCGGCTCTGGGGCCTCCAGCGCCGGCAGCGGAGAGAACACGGGTCTCGGGGTAGCAGAGAACCTGGAAAAGGAAGCACGGAAAGGCGTAGACCGGGAATGCTGACGCTGAGCGCGGCGTACCTGGAGGCGCTGATCCATACGATTGGCCAGGGAGATGAGGTCCTCCAGTAGTCCTGGCCTGGGGTGAGAAGCAAGTTCATCCTTCAGGGAATCCGATAGACCTCTCCAGAAGACGGAGACTAAAGCCTCCTGACCCCAATGAGTCTCAGCTGCTATGGTTCTGAATTCCAAGGCGTATTGAGACACAGGCCGACGTCCCTGTGTAAGCTCCAGCAGGGAATCAGAAGCAGTCTCTTGACGTGCAGGGGTGTCGAAGACCTGTCGGAATTCTCGTCTGAAGGCCGCGTAATCTCGGGTAATATCAGGGCGTAATTCCCAGATCGGGGAGGCCCACGCCAATGCGTTACCTGTGAGAATACTATATACATAGGCTACCTTTTTCCGGCCAGTGGTATACAACTGCGGAGCCATCTCGAACTGGATCTCACACTGGTTGAGAAAACCACGACAGGCGTGGGGGTCCCCTGCGTAAGGCCTCGGAGCCGGAATCTTCGGAACTGAGGATGAAGTGAAAGTTAAGTCAGACTGCGCCGGCGGCGCAGCCGCAGGTGGTGCCTGTAGAGTACGGTCCTGTACCTGTTGGGAGAGGAGAGTCACTTGATCCGTTAAGGCCTGGATCTGTTGGTACATGGCCGTCATCATAGAGTCCACATCAGTCTGGTCTGCGTCTTGTGGGCTCGACATAATGTTACGCCGGTACTGCCCGCAGACCAGACCCGTCCCTTCTACTGAGGTGAGGAACGTATATGGACACGCACCCGCAGCAAAAGAAGCGTGTCCGGAGTGTGGTGATTTTGGCGCTGCCAGGCCAGGTGACGTTTAGCTAGCAATACTTGCCGGTACCGGTGTAGAAGTGCCGTCGTCGTTGCCGTTTTAGCCAAGGTCAGGGATAGGAGAATTCCGGAAGGTCGTTTGTCCAAGCAAGGGGTCGAGAGCCAGAGAAAGACGTCCGCCAAGCCAAGTCGTAACCTGAGTGAATGAGAGAGAATGCCAGAATAGTGATCCTAGTGGAATCTATGTCGAGCAATGACTGAATGACAGGACAGGCAATATAAAGCGTGGCTGACCAATAGGAAGAGGAGGCAGGCCTGGAGGAGTGCATGGAGCTGTCCTGGATAGGTTGTCCAAAGGAGGATACAGGAGAGTGGTATTTATGCCTGATTGATCCTTGTGTATGTGTTGGGGGCGGAGCCTCACTGCAGGAGCAGTGAATAAATTAAAAGAGTCCTGCGCGTGCTCTGTAACAGAGACGGGCGCGCGCTCGTAAGCGGTAGCAGCCGCATGAGAGAGGGAAGGTCCCGCAGGAGCGCGAGAACGCAGAGGACGGCGGGAAACCCCCAGAGCCGCCGGAGGTAAGTGATGCCAGCGAGGGGCGCGCGCCACGGCAGCGGGGGTTAATGAAGGTGAGGAGGCACCAGGGCGCGGGTGCCGCGATCCCTGAATCCTCACACTGAGAGAAAGAAAGTGTCTGTCTGAGAGAGAGAGAGAGAGAGAGAGTGTCTGTCTGAGAGAGAGAGAGAGAGTGTCTGTCTGAGAGAGAGAGAGAGAGAGAGAGAGAGTGTCTGTCTGAGAGAGAGAGTGTCTGTCTGAGAGAGAGAGTGTCTGACTGAGAGAGAGAGATCGAGAGTGTGTGTCTGAGAGAGAGAGAGTGAGAGACTGTCTGAGAGAGAGAGTGTCTGTCTGAGAGAGAGAGTGTCTGTCTGAGAGAGAGAGTGTCTGTCTGAGAGAGAGAGTGTCTGTCTAAGAGAGAGAGTGTCTGTCTGAGAGAGAGAGAGTGTCTGTCTGAGAGAGAGAGAGTGTCTGTCTGAGAGAGAGAGAGTGTCTGTCTGAGAGAGAGAGTGTCTGTCTGAGAGAGAGAGAGAGTGTCTGTCTGAGAGAGAGAGAGAGTGAGAGAGTGTCTGAGAGAGAGAGTGTCTGTCTGAGAGAGAGAGTGTCTGTCTGAGAGAGAGAGTGTCTGTCTGAGAGAGAGAGTGTCTGTCTGAGAGAGAGAGAGAGTGTCTGTCTGAGAGAGAGAGTGTCTGTCTGAGAGAGAGAGAGAGAGTGTCTGTCTGAGAGAGAGAGAGTGTCTGTCTGAGAGAGAGAGAGTGTCTGTCTGAGAGAGAGAGAGAGAGTGTCTGTCTGAGAGAGAGAGTGTCTGTCTGAGAGAGAGAGTGTCTGTCTGAGAGAGAGAGAGTGTCTGTCTGAGAGAGAGAGAGTGTCTGTCTGAGAGAGAGAGAGTGTCTGTCTGAGAGAGAGAGAGTGTCTGTCTGAGAGAGAGAGAGTGTTTGTCTGAGAGAGAGAGAGAGTGTCTGTATGAGAGAGAGAGTGTCTGTCTGAGAGAGAGAGAGAGTGTGTCTGTCTGAGAGAGAGAGTGTGTCTGTCTGAGAGAGAGAGTGTGTCTGTCTGAGAGAGAGTGTCTGTCTGAGAGAGAGAGTGTCTGTCTGAGAGAGAGAGTGTCTGTCTGAGAGAGAGAGTGTCTGTCTGAGAGAGAGAGTGTCTGTCTGAGAGTGAGAGTCTGTCTGAGAGAGAGAGAGTGTGTCTGTCTGAGAGAGAGAGAGTGTCTGTCTGAGAGAGAGAGAGTGTCTGTTTGAGAGTGAGAGAGTGTCTGTCTGAGAGTGAGAGAGTGTCTGTCTGAGAGAGAGTGTGTCTGTCTGAGAGAGAGAGAGTGTCTGTCTGAGAGAGAGAGAGTGTCTGTCTGAGAGAGAGAGAGAGTGTCTGTCTGAGAGAGAGAGAGAGTGTCTGTCTGAGAGAGAGAGAGTGTCTGTCTGAGAGAGAGAGAGAGAGAGAGAGAGTGTCTGTCTGAGATAGAGAGAGAGTGTCTGTCTGAGAGAGAGAGTGTGTCTGTCTGAGAGAGAGAGAGAGTGTGTCTGTCTGAGAGAGAGAGAGTGTGTCTGTCTGAGAGAGAGAGAGTGTCTGTCTGAGAGAGAGAGTGTCTGTCTGAGAGAGAGAGTCTGTCTGAGAGAGAGTGTCTGTCTGAGAGAGAGTGTCTGTCTGAGAGAGAGAGATAGTGTCTGTCTGAGAGAGAGAGTGTCTGTCTGAGAGTGAGAGTGTGTCTGTCTGAGAGAGAGTGTGTCTGTCTGAGAGAGAGAGTGTGTGTGTGTCTGAGAGAGAGTGTGTCTGTCTGAGAGAGAGAATATGTGTGTGTCTGACAGAGTGTTTGTGTCTGAGAGAGTGTTTGTGTCTGAGAGAGTGTTTGTGTCTGAAAGGGAGAGGGGGATAGAGTCGGAGGGAGACGGGGACAGAGAGGGAGAGGGGGACAGAGAGGGAGAGGGAGAAGGGGGGAAAGGGGGACAGAGAGGGAGAAGTGGGGAGAGGGGGACAGAGAGGGAGAAGGGGGGAGAGGGGGACAGAGAGGGAGAAGGGGGAGAGGGGGACAGAGAGGGAGAGGGGGACAGAGAGGGAGGGGGGGACAGAGAGGGAGAGGGGACAGAGAGGGAGAGGGGGACAGAGAGGGAGAGTCAGTCAGGAAGAGGGAGAGTCAGTCAGGGAGAGGGAGAGTCAGTCAGGGAGAGGGAGAGTCAGTCAGGGAGAGTCAGAGTCAGGGAGAGTCAGAGTCAGGGAGAGTCAGAGTCAGGGAGAGTCAGGGAGAGGGAGAGTCAGGGAGAGGGAGAGTCAGGGAGAGGGAGAGTCAGGGAGAGGGAGAGTCAGGGAGAGGGAGACTCAGGGAGAGGGAGAGTCAGGGAGAGGGAGAGTGTCAGAGAGAGTGTCAGGGAGAGGGAGAGTGTCAGGGAGAGTGTCAGGGAGAGGGAGAGAGAGTCAGGAAGAGAGAGTCAGGGAGAGAGAGTCAGGGAGAGGGAGAGAGTGTCAGGGAGAGGGAGAGAGAGTCGTGGAGAGGGAGAGAGAGCCAGGGAGAGGGAGAGAGAGTCAGGGAGAGGAAGAGTCAGGGAGAGGGAGAGAGAGTCAGGGAGAGGGAGAGAGAGTCAGGGAGAGGGAGAGTCAGGGAGAGGGAGAGCCAGGGAGAGGGAGAGTCAGGGAGAGGGAGAGTCAGGGAGAGGGAGGGTGAGTGTCTGGGAGAGGGAGAGTGTGAGGGAGAGAGTCAGGGAGAGTCAGAGTCAGGGAGAGTCAGAGTCAGGGAGAGTCAGAGTCAGGGAGAGTCAGGGAGAGACAGGGAGAGTCAGGGAGAGTCAGGGAGAGTCAGGGAGAGGGAGAGTCAGGGAGAGGGAGACTCAGGGAGAGGGAGAGTCAGGGAGAGGGAGAGTGTCAGAGAGTGTCAGGGAGAGGGAGAGTGTCAGGGAGAGTGTCAGGGAGAGGGAGAGAGAGTCAGGGAGAGTGTCAGGGAGAGGGATAGAGAGTCAGGGAGAGGGAGAGGGAGTCAGGGAAAGGGAGAGGGAGTCAGGGAGAGGGAGTCAGGGAGAGGGAGTCAGGTAGAGGGAGTCAGGTAGAGGGAGTCAGGGAGAGGGAGTCAGGGAGAGGGAGATAGAGTCAGGGAGAGGTAGATAGAGTCAGGGAGAGGGAGAGAGAGTCAGGGAGAGGGAGAGGGAGTCAGGGAAAGGGAGAGGGAGTCAGGGAGAGGGAGTCAGGGAGAGGGAGTCAGGGAGAGGGAGATAGAGTCAGGGAGAGGGAGATAGAGTCAGGGAGAGGGAGAGAGAGTCAGGGAGAGGGAGAGAGAGTCAGGGAGAGGGAGAGAGAATCAGGGTGAGAGAGTCAGGGAGAGGGAGAGAGTGTCAGGGAGAGGGAGAGAGAGTCGTGGAGAGGGAGAGAGAGCCAGGGAGAGGGAGAGAGAGTCAGGGAGAGGAAGAGTCAGGGAGAGGGAGAGAGAGTCAGGGAGCGGGAGAGAGAGTCAGGGAGAGGGAGAGTCAGGGAGAGGGAGAGTCAGGGAGAGGGAGAGTCAGGGAGAGAGAGAGTCAGGGAGATTGAGAGTCAGGGAGAGGGAGAGTCAGGGAGAGGGAGGGTGAGTGTCAGGGAGAGGGAGAGTGTGAGGGAGAGAGTCAGGGAGAGGGAGAGTCAGAGTCAGGGAGATTGAGAGTCAGGGAGAGGGAGAGTCAGGGAGAGGGAGGGTGAGTGTCTGGGAGAGGGAGAGTGTGAGGGAGAGAGTCAGGGAGAGGGAGAATCAGAGTCAGGGAGAGTCAGAGTCAGGGAGAATCAGAGTCAGGGAGAATCAGAGTCAGGGAGAGTCAGAGTCAGGGAGAGTCAGAGTCAGGGAGAGTCAGGGAGAGTCACGGAGAGGGAGAGTCACGGAGAGGGAGAGTCAGGGAGAGGGAGAGTCAGGGAGAGGGAGACTCAGGGAGAGGGAGACTCAGGGAGAGGGAGAGTCAGGGAGAGGGAGAGTGTCAGAGAGAGTGTCAGGGAGAGTGTCAGGGAGAGGGATAGAGAGTCATGGAGAGGGAGAGGGAGTCAGTGAAAGGGAGAGGGAGTCAGGGAGAGGGAGTCAGGGAGAGGGAGAGAGAGTCAGGGAGAGGGAGAGAGAGTCGGGAGAGGGAGAGAGAGTCAGGGAGAGGGAGAGAGAGTCAGGGAGAGGGAGAGAGAGAGCCAGGGAGAGAGAGTCAGGGAGAGGAAGAGTCAGGGAGAGGGAGAGAGAGTCAGGTAGAGGGAGAGAGAGTCAGGGAGAGGGAGAGTCATGGAGAGGGAGAGTCATGGAGAGGGAGAGTCATGGAGAGGGAGAGTCATGGAGAGGGAGAGTCATGGAGAGGGAGAGTCATGGAGAGGGAGAGTCATGGAGAGGGAGAGTCAGGGAGAGGGAGAGTCAGGGAGAGGGAGAGTCAGGGAGAGGGAGAGTCAGTCAGGGGGAGGGTGAGTGTCAGGGAGAGAGTCAGGGAGAGGGAGAGAGAGTCAGAGAGAGGGAGAGTGTCAGGGAGAGGGAGAGAGAGTCAGGGAGAGGGAGAGAGTGTCATGGAGAGGGAGAGAGTGTCAGGGAGAGAGAGAGTGTCAGGGAGAGGGAGAGAGAGTCAGGGAGTGGGAGAGAGAGTCAGGCAGAGGGAGAGAGAGTCAGGGAGAGTCAGGGAGAGGGAGTCAGGGAGAGGGAGTCAGGGAGAGGGAGTCAGGGAGAGAGTGTCAGGGAGAGAGTGTCAGGGAGAGAGTGTCAGGGAGAGAGTGTCAGGGAGAGAGTGTCAGGGAGAGAGAGTCAGGGAGAGGGAGAGGGAGTCAGGGAGAGGAAGAGTCAGGGAGAGGGAGAGAGAGTCAGGGAGAGGGAGAGAGAGTCAGGGAGAGGGAGAGTCAGGGAGAGGGAGAGTCAGGGAGAGCCAGGGAGAGGCAGAGTCAGGGAGAGGGAGAGTCAGGGAAAGGGAGAGTCAGGGAGATTGAGAGTCAGGGAGAGGGAGAGTCAGGGAGAGGGAGGGTGAGTGTCAGGGAGAGGGAGAGTGTGAGGGAGAGAGTCAGGGAGAGGGAGAGAGAGTCAGGGAGAGGGAGAGAGTGTCAGGGAGAGGGAGAGAGAGTCGTGGAGAGGGAGAGAGAGCCAGGGAGAGGGAGAGAGAGCCAGGGAGAGGGAGAGAGAGTCATGGAGAGGGAGAGTCATGGAGAGGGAGAGTCATGGAGAGGGAGAGTCAGGGAGAGGGAGAGTCAGGGAGAGGGAGAGTCAGGGAGAGGGAGAGTCAGGGAGAGGGAGAGTCAGGGAGAGGGAGACTCAGGGAGAGGGAGAGTCAGGGAGAGGGAGAGTGTCAGAGAGTGTCAGGGAGAGGGAGAGTGTCGTGTCAGGGAGAGGGATAGAGCGTCAGGGAGAGGGAGAGGGAGTCAGGGAAAGGGAGAGGGAGTCAGGGAGAGGGAGTCAGGGAGAGGGAGTCAGGGAGAGGGAGTCAGGGAGAGGGAGTCAGGTAGAGGGAGTCAGGGAGAGGGAGTCAGGGAGAGGGAGTCAGGGAGAGGGAGATAGAGTCAGGGAGAGGGAGATAGAGTCAGGGAGAGGGAGATAGAGTCAGGGAGAGGGAGAGAGAGTCAGGGAGAGGGAGAGGGAGTCAGGGAAAGGGAGAGGGAGTCAGGGAGAGGGAGTCATGGAGCGGGAGTCAGGGAGAGGGAGATAGAGTCAGGGAGAGGGAGATAGAGTCAGGGAGAGGGAGATAGAGTCAGGGAGAGGGAGAGAGAGTCAGGGAGAGGGAGAGAGAGTCAGGGAGAGGGAGAGAGAGTCAGGGAGAGAGAGTCAGGGAGAGGGAGAGAGTGTCAGGGAGAAGGAGAGAGAGTCGTGGAGAGGGAGAGAGAGCCAGGGAGAGGGAGAGAGAGTCAGGGAGAGGAAGAGTCAGGGAGAGGGAGAGAGAGTCAGGGAGCGGGAGAGAGAGTCAGGGAGAGGGAGAGTCAGGGAGAGGGAGAGTTAGGGAGAGGGAGAGTCAGGGAGAGGGAGAGTCAGGGAGATTGAGAGTCAGGGAGAGGGAGAGTCAGGGAGAGGGAGGGTGAGTGTCAGGGAGAGGGAGAGTGTGAGGGAGAGAGTCAGGGAGAGGGAGAGTCAGAGTCAGGGAGATTGAGAGTCAGGGAGAGGGAGAGTCAGGGAGAGGGAGGGTGAGTGTCTGGGAGAGGGAATGTGTGAGGGAGAGAGTCAGGGAGAGGGAGAGTCAGAGTCAGGGAGAGTCAGGGAGAATCAGAGTCAGGGAGAGTCAGAGTCAGGGAGAGTCAGAGTCAGGGAGAGTCAGGGAGAGTCACGGAGAGGGAGAGTCACGGAGAGGGAGAGTCAGGGAGAGGGAGAGTCAGGGAGAGGGAGAGTCAGGGAGAAGGAGACTCAGGGAGAAGGAGAGTCAGGGAGAGGGAGAGTGTCAGAGAGAGTGTCAGGGAGAGTGTCAGGGAGAGGGATAGAGAGTCATGGAGAGGGAGAGGGAGTCAGTGAAAGGGAGAGGGAGTCAGGGAGAGGGAGAGGGAGTCAGGGAGAGGGAGAGAGAGTCAGGGAGAGGGAGAGAGAGTCAGGGAGAGAGAGTCAGGGAGAGGGAGAGAGAGTCAGGGAGAGGGAGAGAGTGTCAGGGAGAGGGAGAGAGAGAGCCAGGGAGAGAGAGTCAGGGAGAGGAAGAGTCAGGGAGAGGGAGAGAGAGTCAGGTAGAGGGAGAGAGAGTCAGGGAGAGGGAGAGTCATGGAGAGGGAGAGTCATGGAGAGGGAGAGTCATGGAGAGGGAGAGTCATGGAGAGGGAGAGTCATGGAGAGGGAGAGTCAGGGAGAGGGAGAGTCAGGGAGAGGGAGAGTCAGGGAGAGGGAGAGTCAGGGAGAGGGAGAGTCAGGGAGAGGGAGAGTCAGTCAGGGGGAGGGTGAGTGTCAGGGAGAGGGAGAGTGTCAGGGAGAGAGTCAGGGAGAGGGAGAGAGAGTCAGAGAGAGGGAGAGTGTCAGGCAGAGGGAGAGAGAGTCAGGGAGAGGGAGAGAGAGTCAGGGAGAGGGAGAGAGTGTCATGGAGAGGGAGAGAGTGTCAGGGAGAGAGAGAGTTTCAGGGAGAGGGAGAGAGAGTCAGGGAGTGGGAGAGAGAGTCAGGCAGAGGGAGAGAGAGTCAGGGAGAGTCAGGGAGAGTCAGGGAGAGGGAGTCAGGGAGAGAGTGTCAGGGAGAGAGTGTCAGGGAGAGAGTGTCAGGGAGAGAGTGTCAGGGAGAGAGTGTCAGGGAGAGGGAGATGGAGTCAGGGAGAGGAAGAGTCAGGGAGAGGGAGAGAGAGTCAGGGAGAGGGAGAGAGAGTCAGGGAGAGGGAGAGTCAGGGAGAGGGAGAGTCAGGGAGAGGCAGAGTCAGGGAGAGGGAGAGTCAGGGAAAGGGAGAGTCAGGGAGATTGAGAGTCAGGGAGAGGGAGAGTCAGGGAGAGGGAGGGTGAGTGTCAGGGAGAGGGAGAGTGTGAGGGAGAGAGTCAGGGAGAGAGAGTCAGGGAGAGGGAGAGAGTGTCAGGGAGAGGGAGAGAGCGTCGTGGATAGGAAGAGAGAGCCAGGGAGAGGGAGAGAGAGTCATGGAGAGGGAGAGTCATGGAGAGGGAGAGTCATGGAGAGGGAGAGTCATGGAGAGGGAGAGTCATGGAGAGGGAGAGTCAGGGAGAGGGAGAGTCAGGGAGAGGGAGAGTCAGGGAGAGGGAGAGTCAGTCAGGGGAGGGAGAGTCAGTCAGGGGGAGGGTGAGTGTCAGGGAGAAGGAGAGTATCAGGGAGAGAGTCAGGGAGAGGGAGAGAGAGTCAGAGAGAGGGAGAGTGTCAGGGAGAGGGAGAGTGTCAGAGAGTGTCAGGGAGAGGGAGAGTGTCAGGGAGAGTGTCAGGGAGAGGGAGAGAGAGTCAGGGAGAGTGTCAGGGAGAGGGATAGAGCGTCAGGGAGAGGGAGAGGGAGTCAGGGAAAGGGAGAGGGAGTCAGGGAGAGGGAGTCAGGGAGAGGGAGTCAGGGAGAGGGAGTCAGGTAGAGGGAGTCAGGGAGAGGGAGTCAGGGAGAGGGAGTCAGGGAGAGGGAGATAGAGTCAGGGAGAGGGAGATAGAGTCAGGAGAGGGAGAGAGAGTCAGGGAGAAGGAGAGGGAGTCAGGGAAAGGGAGAGGGAGTCAGGGAGAGGGAGTCAGGGAGAGAGATTCAGGGAGCGGGAGTCAGGGAGAGGGAGATAGAGTCAGGGAGAGGGAGATAGAGTCAGGGAGAGGGAGATAGAGTCAGGGAGAGGGAGAGAGAGTCAGGGAGAGGGAGAGAGAGTCAGGGAGAGGGAGAGAGAGTCAGGGAGAGAGAGTCAGGGAGAGGGAGAGAGTGTCAGGGAGAGGGAGAGAGAGTCGTGGAGAGGGAGAGAGAGCCAGGGAGAGGGAGAGAGAGTCAGGGAGAGGAAGAGTCAGGGAGAGGGAGAGAGAGTCAGGGAGCGGGAGAGAGAGTCAGGGAGAGGGAGAGTCAGGGAGAGGGAGAGTTAGGAGAGGGAGAGTCAGGGAGAGGGAGAGTCAGGGAGATTGAGAGTCAGGGAGAGGGAGAGTCAGGGAGAGGGAGGGTGAGTGTCAGGGAGAGGGAGAGTGTGAGGGAGAGAGTCAGGGAGAGGGAGAGTCAGAGTCAGGGAGATTGAGAGTCAGGGAGAGGGAGAGTCAGGGAGAGGGAGGGTGAGTGTCTGGGAGAGGGAAAGTGTGAGGGAGAGAGTCAGGGAGAGGGAGAGTCAGAGTCAGGGAGAGTCAGGGAGAATCAGAGTCAGGGAGAGTCAGAGTCAGGGAGAGTCAGAGTCAGGGAGAGTCAGGGAGAGTCACGGAGAGGAGAGTCACGGAGAGGGAGAGTCAGGGAGAGGGAGAGTCAGGGAGAGGGAGAGTCAAGGAGAGGGAGACTCAGGGAGAGGGAGAGTCAGGGAGAGGGAGAGTGTCAGAGAGAGTGTCAGGGAGAGTGTCAGGGGAGAGGGATAGAGAGTCATGGAGAGGGAGAGGGAGTCAGTGAAAGGGAGAGGGAGTCAGGGAGAGGGAGAGGGAGTCAGGGAGGAGGGAGAGAGAGTCAGGGAGAGGGAGAGAGAGTCAGGGAGAGGGAGAGAGAGTCAGGGAGAGGAAGAGAGTGTCAGGGAGAGGGAGAGAGAGAGCCAGGGAGAGAGAGTCAGGGGAGAGGAAGAGTCAGGGAGAGAGAGTCAGTAGAGGGAGAGAGAGTCAGGGAGAGGGAGAGTCATGGAGAGGGAGAGTCATGGAGAGGGAGAGTCATGGAGAGGGAGAGTCATGGAGAGGGAGAGTCATGGAGAGGGAGAGTCATGGAGAGGGAGAGTCATGGAGAGGGAGAGTCAGGGAGAGGGAGAGTCAGGGAGAGGGAGAGTCAGGGAGAGGGAGAGTCAGGGAGAGGGAGAGTCAGTCAGGGGGAGGGTGAGTGTCAGGGAGAGGGAGAGTGTCAGGGAGAGGGAGAGTGTCAGGGAGAGGGAGAGAGAGTCAGAGAGAGGGAGAGTGTCAGGCAGAGGGAGAGAGAGTCAGGGAGAGGGAGAGAGAGTCAGGGAGAGGGAGAGAGTGTCATGGAGAGGGAGAGAGTGTC